>NC_072734.1:57492984-57819741 GCF_026930045.1 Uloborus diversus | reverse complement strand
CTCTATTTCTGCAATTCAATCCATGGCTGTTTGTATTCAGAAAATTTTGGGCTGACAGCACATTTTTTAATTGAAAAATTATTTTTAAAAAAAAGACAGAAAAACTTATCCATTCCCCCAATTATTTTTGCATGCATATTTGAAGATTTGTTGTGGGGGGGGGGGAGGGGTAAGCTTCTTGTAGTTTCCGAAAATTTCACACTGTCTTCAGAAAATTTTACTTGAGTACACTATCACCCCTGATTCAGATTAACGCCCCCTTGAAATTTTTCGGCACCCCCTAGGGGAGTGTAGAAAGGATTCCCGGGGTTGAGAACCCCTGATTTAAACAAAACTAAGAGAAAATAATTTTCCAATGATGGCATAGTCAGAAAAAATATTTCGTAGAGAGATGAGGTTAATTTTAGTCCATTTCTGCTGTCAAAAATGCAAACATTTTGAAGTTATTTTTTTTGGGGGGGGGGGGGGGGTATCCCAAATTCTACCTGGCTACACGTCAGTTTTTCTGGAATCATTAAAGTCTAAAATTACAAATGACATCGCCAAATCAGAAGCCATTGTGTAACCTTTTAAATGATTTCTTACATTCATAAATTTGTTCATTTTCCACAATAGCTTGGGTTGCTCCGTGGTGCTTACATGTTTACGTATAATAACACGTCTTCTGCTAGCTAGGCGTTCCTGTAAAGAAAAAAGAAAAAACAAAACCTTTTGTAAATACAAGTTGTCATATCCAGTGCAAAACGAAATGAATGCAGTCAGCCATTCTACATCATGAATGCCTGCAGGGGCGGACTGGATCCCCCAAAAGGGTGGCAACCTTAATCACCAAAGGGCACAAATAAAAAGAAAAAAAATTAATTCTAATTTGAATTCCGAAACTTTGAATTCAAATTATGTTTTTCGCAATCACGAGTTGCGACAAGACTCTACTGGTTAGAGTTATTGTTTCTAGAAATGGCTCCCCCGCCCAAGCATGTCCCTCCTCCTGGGTGCTTACGTGTATATAGTTGTGTGCGTGTGTGTGTAGGCTTACGTGTGTGCACGTAGGCGTGTGTATGTGTGTAAAGGCGTGTGCGCGTAGGGGAGTGTGTATGAGCATGCGTGTGTAGGACATGGACGCTACCGCCCAGCAAAAGTGGATTCCGGGGGACAGTGCTCAGGACCAGCCGCCGGTGGACGGTGGTGCTGCAGGCCTGGTCCAGGCTGAAAAAGGAACCGGAACATCAAGGACTGTCAAGTGAGAACAATAAGCAATTGTGATTGCTCAAAAAAAGACACACGTTTGAGAGCACAAATAAACAAAATCAAAAATTTTTTTTTTGGGGGGGGGGGGATTGAACTTTTGACAGCTTGAATTCAAATTAGATGCAATCACCCAGGTTTGATCCCGCTCTCAGAGGTCAATACAGTGGCATTCACGGAGTTTTATGCTTAAGTTAAACCTTGAATGAACGTTAACGATTTGTAACCTTATCCACAAAAATTTGTCCTTTTAATAAGGCACAAAATAAGAAAGAATGCGCACAGATTTGAGAATGCAAAAAAAGAGAAAGCAAGGCGGGCTATAGTCCGCCCTCGAATGGTACAGTATGCTCGGCGGATCTTTTCAACTTTATTGTATGCAAATACATGCACATAACTAAGTTCACACTCCTAACATAGCTGTTTCCTTGTACACTAGATTTAATGGTTACATTTTTCTTGAAAGATATTTTTCAAAATTTTCTTCAATCTGGCTAGACAAGAGTTGAACGACCTTGATAAGGCCGAGACTGCTCAGACACCTATGCTAGTGACTCCTGAATTTTGATGCCTTCTCTCGAACTCTATAATAAAAATACTATCTCCTGAATATTCATCAAAACAACGCAATTCACTGAAAAAGGTTTTTTTAGTGATACTTATGTCGGGAAAAATCCCTATAGCAAAAAACCCCGATCTAAAAAATGAAACTTGTTCACACACGAGTGTGAAAATTGTTTTTGTCCGATCATTTTTGAAACATGGCTAATTCGTTTTTCTCCTTTTTAAAATCTTTTTATTTCGCTAAAAATGTGGCAAAATGTTCGCACATTTTCTATGGACTTACTATATTTTTTCCCAGGGGTGCCCATCCCCCCCCCCAAGCTCAATGGCGCAAATTCCCTCCCCCCCCCAAAGAAAAATTTTCTCGCTTTCGAATCGGGTTAAACAAATTTTGAAAGTATCTAATTTCCAGTCGAATTACGGGGGGGGGGGGGGGGGGGGTAGCGCTAACAAATACCATTTGAACTTAAATATTGTTGGATTTTTCCGCCTCGCCTTCCCAAAATTTGCAACGTGGACCTTGAGTAAACAAGTTTTGGAGATCCCTGAGTTTTGCTGCTCCTTTTTTTTTTCAAAGGTATGAATAATTACAGGGAGAATGTATTCAACTTTCTGTTTAGGGATGGAGTGATTACTAGGTGTATGCAATATGAACCTTGAAACAGAAATATAATAGTCAGTTAGCTAGAGAGTACGGGGGGGGGGGTCCTCCCCCCGAAAAATTTTAGAAAATGTATTTTTAAAATCAGTTTTAGACGATTTCTGGTGATGTTTTGGGGTTAAAAGGTTTGATGGCCTCTTTCCGGTAATTTTTCAATATTGAAACTTCAAAAACGCAATTATAAATAGTCTACCGGGGCTCTCCTCCGATCAAGTTTTCAAAATTGTAGTCTAAAAACGCAGTTTTTGACTATCTGTGGTAATGTTAGGGAAAAAAGAGATTCGGGGGCTCGCCCCCTGAAAATTTTCGTGATAAAAGTGTTTAAAACCGTATTTTAGACTATCTATGGTTAGGGGATAGGCAGTTTTCTGAAATTGATCCTCTAAAATTAGAATTGTAGCCGACCTTTGTGACGTTAAGAAAAAGAGTTTTCGGAAGCTCCCCCGGAATTTTCTCGAAATTGAAGCCCTAAAATGAAATTTAAGACGATCTTTAACAATGTTGACGAAAGTGGCGCTCCACTTAAATTTTCGAACCTGTAGCTTTACGTAAAAACGCAGTTTTGATAGATCTTGATCAGGGCCGTCGCTAGGTCAAAAAACTGGGAGGGGGGGGTACGCATTTGGCTGCCCCTTAATTGTTTAAAACGCATGTTCCAATATGCAGAGAGAGAGAGAGAGATTTAGCTTCTGGTTTAGCAGGGATAGTCATTTTACTAGACCTCAATACAAGCAATATAAATTTAATTGTAAGGAGAATATTCAATCAGAAATAGGGGGTGTCGAAGTGCTACCTCCTGGAATTTTTTCGAAATAGAAGATATAAAAACGCAGCTTTAGAATATATTTTAAGTTGGAGAGGAAGTAAGTAGAGAGGAGGTCTAATATATCCAATAATTTTTACAGAAATTTTGGTTCCCAAAACACAATCGTACGTTATATTTGATTATGAGAGGAGGTCCGGGGGTTCTCCCCCGGCAATTTTTCAAGATTTTTAGTTGGAAAACTCGGATTTAGACGATCTATGGTGATGTTACAGGAGGAAGAGACTCGAAGTCATCCCCTGATAAATTTTCAAACTCCAAGCACGTAGTTGTGAATTATTTCTGATTGCGACAGGTAAAGGGGGGTCTGGGGCTTTCCCCCGGGAAAAATGTGAAAATTGCAATTCGAAAAATGCAGTTTTAGACGATTTATAGTGATATTGGGGAGAATAGAGATGCGAACGCCATCCCTCCAAAAGTTTTTGAAAATGAAAGCTTTAAAATGTGGTTGCTGACTTGTTTGTTAAAATGGAGTGCACCGCCAGTTTCTTGAAACTAAAGCTCCGAAAACGTAATTTAAGCTTTACCGAACTTATTTCACTTACTTCACTGAAGGAGGAGGGGGGGGGGGGGAGTATTGAAGAGGCTCGCGCACAGAAATGTTTCGAAATTGAAGCACTAAAAACGAGATTTAAGACGTTTTTTCGGTGATGTTGGCGAGAGAGAGAGAGAGAGGGGAGCATTCTCTCGAAAAATTTCCGATCTGTAGAAAACGCTGGTTTGGAAGATTTTTGATAAGCTAATGTTAATGGGTGGAGAGATTCGAACTCCCCTGAAAAATTTTCAAAATTGAAATTTAACTAACGCAATCGTAGGCGATTTTAAATACTGTTAGAGGAGTGGGGGGGGGGGGGGTTGGGAGATCTGCCTCGAAAAATTTTCTGAAGCCTTAACAATAAAATTTTTGAGGATCTTTAGTAATATTAGGAGGAGGTCAGGTTCGAAAGACCTCAGGGAGTTTTTTTTTTTTTTTAATTAAAGTCCAAAAGACGAAATTTATTCGGCAGTGAATGATGATGATTGATTAGCCTGACCAGCTTTGGGGACGTAAAAAGAAGGAATTGGAGTTGTCCACCTCAGTTTGGCTAATTCCCTGTCTTCATTTTAAGTTTTAATTATTGATAAACATAGTGTGGTAATACTTTCTTCCTATTTTAGTTTGCCAAACACGATTATTTGCTTGGATTTTCCATCGTAAAATTGTCAATTTCCAGCCTAATATTTTTGTTTTCTTGAAACAAAAGCGTCTGCGGCCCCAGAAAAAGAACTTTTAACATTTTGAACGGATGTAGTAATTTTGTGCAATACTTTAGGTCTTATTTATTCCACTTCATTTTATTTTAAATGTTCCTCTTGCATCTCTTGATTAAGCTTTGAATTACTCGCGATTTTTACGTTCAAACATTTAGAACTCATGGTGTGATCATTCATCACAATACTTTTAATCCCTCTTAGCATTAAACTGTTTTTTCCCCTCTCTCTCCGTTTCAAATATATTTCGACGACCCAGGCATTTTTCTCCACTAAGCAACGATTTTCAGAACAATATTTTTCATCAAAAAAATTACATATGGGGAATGTTTCGGCGGCCCCTATGAGGCCATCCTATTTTTTTTTTATCCTATTTATCTTTTTTTTTTTTTTTAACTGAAGAACCATGAAGCATGGTTTTGTATAACCAGGGCAGCCGAGAGATAAGCCGTGCACCATGTTAGTTTTTTCGCCGGTTGTCACTCCTATTATGCTAATTTTACTCATGCACAATACTTTAGTTTGAGCCAGGCCCATAGTTTCCGCTTAGGCAGACATACACACTCTGCGGCCTAGTGAATAGTGCACTGAATACTATTTTTAGCGTTAAAAATGTTTGAAACGCATATTTCCGCGGCCCTTACTTTGACAATCTGATTAAAAGAGAATCATGGATGTTCCTAAATTGTATTTTAACATTACTTTTTCCCTTTAAATTTTACTACAAAAATGCTTTTTGTCACTATTATTTCAGTTGTTCATTTGTATTTACTATTTTATTTTTTAAAACAACGAAGCGTTTTTCCTTTTTCTTCGTTTTTTACATCTCTAAAAGGAAACTGACGGCTCCCCTTATTAAAAACTGGGGGGGAGCACCCCCCTTGGCATCGGCCCTGATTTTGATAATGTTAGTGGAAGGTGAGTTTCAGTGCCATTCAACCGGCAGTTTTTCGAAATATATACTCCAAAACGCAATTCTAGGATTCTCTTTGATTATGTTAAGAAGAGAGGGGGGAATCAGGGGCTCTTTCTTATAAATTTTTCAAAATTGCAGTTCTAGAAACGCAGATTTAGATGACTCTTGATGATAAAGATGGTGTTATTCGGGCGTTACAGTGAAGGGCGTTCTCCTGAAAGTTTTCCAAAATTGAAGTTACATAGTCAAAAAGGATGGATAGCACACAGATACCCTGTGGCAGATATTCTTCGTAAATCCTTAAAAATGGATTCAGCTATTCAGCACACATGGAAAATCAGAAATCGAGAATTTTAACGATTCAAATATTCTTCTATGCATATCAGATCTTCTATGCTTCCATCGGCGAAAACCAACATCACTGAAAGTTTTAATAAAAATCATCTAATGAAAAATTGAACCAATCCGTTTAAAAATGGTAGAGAAGATGATAGTAAAGTGAAATGAAAAAGTCTACACAAACTTAAGCTAGTTTATGAAAAAACTATAGTAATTGTCGATTAGAAGGATTAAAAATATGTTATTTGCAAACTTCAAAACTAGTTCTTAACGATTGTCAAGGTGAAAATGAATCAATGAAAGACAAGTGCATAGTGGTCAGAATTATTACAAACAATAAACTAAGGAGAGGAGAAAACTTTTTATTTTAATCATTTTTGATCTCTCTCTCCCTCTCATCACTGTCACACATATTCATCATGCAGAATTGTTCTACTTCGAAAGATTTATAATAAATTAAATAGGAAGCAAATCGTCTGATCAAGCTTTGAAACGGGCACAAACTCCATCCCGTCTCTGATGTTCCCTTTATTGAAAAGAGACACGAGTATTAAATTTTGGTAAAAGTACGTGAAAAAAGTATTGCTTATGTATCTATTTCTTGTTGAATAAGATTAAATATTTTTTCCTTCCAAAAATCAAAAATTTCATGTTCTAAATAAAATCAAAACTTCTGAAAAAAAATCCCCCCCAAAAATTTTGATGGCGCAACTTGCGCCATAATCCCCCCCTGTGGGCACCCCTGATTTTTTCCTGCTACAGGAAATATTCAACGACACTTATAACAGAAAAGAAACTTGTACCAATTTTAAAACATTTTTTAATCTAAAAGTTGTAGGTTTTTTTTTAGTTCAAAACAGTACACCCCTGTGCAAATTAATTATGTGCATTAGTGCCAGACCTACATCATTGTATAAAGGCCCAAAAGTTTCTGAGTAAGCAAATCATAGCAAGTAAGAATGGTTCGCTATTATTTAAGCTGAGTCACACTGGCTTTGACAGGAAACAGATAGCAAAGATGCCTCAAAAACTCGGTCAGTCCATGTCAAGTGACCTCGTCGTTTCCATCCGACCATCTCCGATTTAAACGAAATTTTATAAAGGTGCAGATATGCCTTTGAAACTAACCTATACAAATTTTCAGGTTCCTAGACTCAAATCCTAAGAATCTAGCGTCAATAAAAAAAATTTAAAAGGGCGAATCAAATTGTGAAACGAATTGTCATGTTTAGCGCGGCTCCCGGATTCCATTTTGGAGCTCCCTCTTTTTTTGTTTTTTTTTTTTCTTTTTGAGCTATGATTTGTGTCTTGGAAGGTGAAATTTTGCATAGATTAGTGTTAAAAGCATGTTTGCACCTGTCTAAAACGTCCTCCAAATCGAAGATAGCTGGAGGGGGACCACCAGTTCACGTGACATGGAATGAATCCATGATGTTTAGTTTTTGCAGCAATTTTACGCGCGCGCGCGCGTACCTTTGATACCTGTTTCCTTCCAAAACCAGAGCGACTCAGCTTAAATTTAGCGAACCTTTATTACCTGCTGTGATGTCCTTCCGCAGATAGATTTTGGGTCTTTATACTATGACGTAAGTCTGGCACTCATGCATGGGCTCTTGGACTATTAGAATCAAGTTGCCTTCCTACCTTTCACAGTTACTGTGCGAAAGTGACCTATTCTATAGTGCCCTCTTTACAGGCATTTCATTTTGAACGTAGGGGAGAGTAGATAACTTTTTCACAAGTTAAATTGGGGAGAATTGGAACGGCAGAGGGAAATTTTTCAATCAATCTAAGCTGCCCATGGTTGCTGCCACCCTGCATAAGACAGTCTCAGACACGTCGTGTATCAGTAGACTTGACTAGGTGTATTTGATTGGTTTTATGTGCTTAAAGTAAATTTTTTAGTTAGTGTTTTGCATTTTGTTAAGCTGCCACAATCAATTGAAGGTATGTGGCTATTATTTTATCTTTATTCTTAGTTAATTAGCATTTTCATGAGAAAACTGATAAACTTTGAAAATACATGACGTTCAAATAGTTCAAAATATCACTATAGGAAGGCATTAGCAGCTGAAAAAAAAACATGATTTTGCCGATCAAAATTCTCTCTTATTGACGTGGAAAAGTACGTCTAATTCATGTGAAGCTATTTTGACTGAGACACTGCCACACGTATGAGCAAATTTTGATTTGTTATGAGCTCCATGACTACCCCCTATTATTACTATAAAGGGTGGCTATATTGAGATTGGTGTTATTAGTGTTTTGGCTGACAGCTTCCTCTGGTGCTGGTATTTTGAACTAAATGCAATATATTTTTCAAATCTATTGGTTTTCTAATAAAAATGTTGCAAGTGGCGCATGTTTATAGCAAATCGTGTAGTTCTTACTCAAGGTTTAAAATGGGTCACTCAGTTAATGGACACACTAACTGGTTTGCACGTTTGTGTTGAATATTAGGAAACTGGATTTTTTTTTCAGGCATCTGTATGAGAGCTGCACAATGTGTAACAAAACGTCTTTCTCTAAGCATTTTCTGTTGACTCTGAAGTCAAATGTGTTTATCGAAACTAAATCAACCATACGGAGTTTGAGAATCTTCTGTAATTTGACAGATTTCCAATTTTTCTCCCCCTCCCACGAACTTTAAATTCTGTGCTTAAAAAATACAGTGTTTCCCCGGAAACAAGACCTAATCAAAAAATAAGACTCACCTCTTTATCTTTGGCTTTTTCACGCCTCGCCACTTCTCTGCTTATCATTTTCTGGATATGCCTCTCTCGGTAGGCATGGCACATGATGGCTTGCGTGTCTTCCTGCTCCCTGAAACAAAAGAAAAACATCGATAAAGTCAGGCCTACCTCCCCTTTTTTTCATCCCCCTTTTCTAGTTCGTCTGAAAATAAGAAAGTTTTCAAAATTCTACGCCATCACGGTCCCCACTCCTCCAGAATCAGCATCTTAAATTCTGTTCTCAGGGCATCAATTTCGCAAATATTTCCGCAGGAGAGACCCCGCGAACACCTTAACTTTGTCCTCTAACAGCATCGAAGATCGTATAAAATTCCCTTTTTGGAGCTTCAGTTTCGAAAAATTGTCGAGTCCCTAATGTTAACAAATATATCATACATTCGCGTTTTTAAGACTTCCATTTTGAAAAATTTCCGAAGAAGGGCTTCCGAACCCACTCCCTCTAATATCCCCAAAGAGGAACAAAAATTGCGTTTTTAAAACAACAGTTTCGAAAAATTTGAGGAAAACTACTGTACCTCTCCCGTTCCCCCGATAACATTATTGAAAAACGTCTTTTAGGACTTCAATTTGGAAAAATTTCCAAGAAGGAGCACCGAAAGCCTCCTCTGCTCCACATCATTTAAGATTGTAGACAATTGCGCTTTTGGAAGTTCAATTTCGATACATTAGGAGTTGGCGGTAAATCGATCGAAACATCAATGGAGGGCAGCCCCTATTACTTCTCCTGACGTCAACAAATAATGATATATAATCGCGTTTATAAGATATCAATTCTGAAAATTTTCGGGAAGAATCTTTCCTTTAACATCGCCAAACATCGTCTAAATCTGCGTTTTTAGAACTAGAATTTCGAAAGATTTCCCGAGGAGAACGCCTGAACCCCTTCTAATTCAAGTAAAACCGACCCCTTCCTAAACCAGAAGGTTTATCAGCTCACTCGCTCTACATAAAATGTATGGTTGATAAAATTGCGGGGAAGCAAACTCAGACAAACGGTCCCCGAGAGAGAGAGAGATGAACTTGGAAGATATAACGCCAAGTTCATTTTTTTTTGGGGGGGGGAGAGTTAAAGTGCCCCCCTTAATCCTATTTTCTGGTTGCACCACTGTTAAGCAACCATCATTAGTCAAAGCAATGTTTTTACTGTCAGAAAGAGTAGTAACATCTAAATGGAAATTCATCGTTTTTCATTTTGAACCGTTTTTCAAAAATTTGAATATTTTAAGTACATTTACTTAAACGTAAGTAAATTTACTTACCCTGAACTGTCTCCGAACACAACGTCTGGGATTCTGTTGAGTTTTATTCGCTCGTACGGCAGTTCTTTTTTCCAAGCAGACTCTTCTTTGGATAGAACCTTCTTGGAACGGCCTGTTTCATACTCAGGCCAGTGACATAACGCTGAAACATGTTTATGTTTTAATTCCTATGTTACTGAGAAACATTTAAAAAAAAAAAAAGGAAAAAAGAGCTCAATTCAACGATGACAGGAGCTTTGTCAAATCCTGAAATTCATCGAAACCTAACTTGTAGTTAATTCCGGGGAGCCCCGAGCAATTTGAGATCACCATGACCTTTCAAAAATATTCTAGTTTTAGACACGTATATAGGCTATTTTTTTCTTTTAGTATGGAGCATTTTTTGAAAAAATAGGGTGAAGTTTCGTGATGGTAACTTCATACTACTTCTGAAATACATTTACACTTAAAAGAATAAAATAACAGAATTTTTTTTAAATACGAAGAACTTTTCATAATGCACTTATAAGGACAAAATAACTTTTCTGGGGCAGAATGGACAGTTTAAGTATTCCTGTAAGTTTCAAATAATCCAAGAAAATGACAGCACAAACGAAAAGTGCGGCTCAAGTCATATGAAACCAAACTTTCTGCGAAAAACATGCATGTTTCAACATTCAAATTTATGATAAAATAATTTATTGATAAGAAATTCTCTTCCTGACTTGAGCCGCACTTTTTATCGTTTGTAGTGTCATTTTCTTGGAATAATTGAAAAGTGCAGGAAAATACATAAAATACACCGCCAGCTTAGTCATTCATTTGAGGACTGCAGTTTCGTGCTTTTTAGCACTCATCAACCCGGAATAAGAAGTAACTGAGCTGGAGACAAAAAACCTCTTAATTTAGCCAAGAGAGCCAAACAAACTGGTAGCCTAATGCAGAATTAGCATACCAAACGAGTGACCGCAACAATGGTGCGGTTCAACTCAAAGATTGTAGGCAAAGCTAGGTATTTTGTAATAAGTTACCGCCTTAAGCCAGGGCTAAGGCTGAAATACATAACATACACCGCCATCGCCAACTCAGTCATTCCTAGCTTTACAGGAATACTGAAATTGTCCATTATTCTGCCGCAGAAAAGTTATTTTGTTCTTTTGAGTACATTATGAAAAGTGCTTAGTATTTTTTTTTTAAATTCTGTTATTTAAGATAGCTGCTAAGCAGGAGGGGGAAAAAAAGAAAGGTTTTGCAAAGATTTGAAATCTGTTTTAAAAAATGAGTGAACCAATTTTGGATTTTCCTATGTCGCCCGGTTTGATTTTGCATCTTCTAGGTGACAAATTCTTTTCACTACCCGACGACATTGGTGTCGAGTAGTCCCTATGTTAAAAAATGCTCTGAAAAGTGGCAAGGGTAATTTTTTTTCCTCCAGATAGTGACACTCTTCCCAAAAAGATTGCACCCCCCTCCCCTTAGAGCTAACCAAATCGCCAGTTTCATAAAACAGTCATTTTATGACACTAAGTAAGCATCGTCCGTGCTTTGACATGCTACCGATTGTAATAGTAAGAACGAAAAGAATCCAGTTTGATCATTGTGCTCGTTAGTTTAATTTTTACACGATATTCAAAAATATCTTACCTTCTTTGACACCTCCTTCTATGGCATTGCTCGGCAGTCCAAAAATGAAAGTGTCTGGCGGTAACTTACAAAGAGGTATCTTAGCCTTTCCAACATCTGGCTGTAAAATAAAAAGTTACACGTTCCAAAATTTGATAGATTCTTAACATTACGAATGCGCGAATTTTTGGTAAAATGTCTAAATTTTTTGTCAACTTTTTGCCCAGGTCGATAAATTTTGGCGAAAAATGTTTAAATGTGGCAAACTTATTAGGTTATTTCATGCCCATCTATATGGCAACCATAGTGCACTATGTTTGGACAGCACTTAGTATTTTCTCTTATGTTTGTATTCCTTTTATAACCCAGCATAGCTGCAATGTGGTATGATATTTTACTTCTCTGTTGATGTCATGGTAGAGCAGAAGTAAACAAGTCGCAGTGGACGAATGGTCTAAACCTAAGCGATTTCTTTCTACACTTGAGGCGGAGCTCGCTTCCGCTCCTGGCTCCGGATGTACTCAGTACTTTCCCTTCTTTGTGCCGTAAATTCTGTCATGTGTTGTTTATATGTATTCTGTACTATATGGGATAAAAATGTATCACATGTAAGGGAGGTGAATCACTTAGATTGTAATCCTCATCAAAAAAAAAAAAAAAAGAAACTGCAATAAGCAAGAAGAAGAAGAATTAGAATTAAGCATATAGCATAATGGAAGAATTAAAGTTCACTTATGCTACAGCAATTTTTTGCTGGGCCCCCTAAATGCATGAGTGATTTAATTTTTATTGGAAAATGACAGCATATACCTTCCCTGACGTATCACGGCGTCATGGTGGTGCCGCCAGGGGGCACTCTGAGCGCTCTGCCTAGTAGGAGTGTGCAGCTGCTTGTTGAAAGTTACCCTTTTTTCACCTGCCGTCGGTATGGAGCTCTCTCTCTCTCTCTCTGACTGAGGAACAGCGCACCAACATCAATTTCTTGCAAAGCTACGCAAGAATGGCCGTGAAATTTTTGAGTGTTTGCAACAAGTTTACGAAGACAATTCTCTGAAGGAATCAACCGTGAACAAGTGGTTAAAACGGTTCCGGGAAGGTCGAGAAGACGTGACAGGAGACCCTCGTCCAGGACGCCCCTCGACATTGAGTTCTGATTCAAATGTTGAATGAATTCGGGCTTGTGTTCTTAAAGACCGTAGATTGACAGTCAGAATGATAGCTGACGAGCTGTCAATCCCCAAAACAACCGTTCACTAAAATCTTGCACAAAAACTTGAATTGAAAAAATTGTGCTCGAAAATCGTATCGAAGCTCAATCACCGTAACAGACCACCCGCCTTATTCACTCGATTTAGTCCTTTGTGACTTCTTCCTGTTCCCAAAAGGCAAAATGGTGTTTCTGGGGGCGGCACTTGGCGTATGTGGAAGCCATCAAGACATAAACCACACGGCAACTGAACAGCATCACAACTGAAGACTTTCAGAACTGTCATCAACAGAGGAAACGGCGTTGGCAGAAGTGCATCTTGTCTCAGGGAGAATACTTAAAATAGACCATATTGTAATATCTGAATAATTGTATAATAAAATTGTTATTCATATTTTGTACGTATTTTCCGGACAGACCTCGTATTTGCTTTTTTTTTTGTCGAACTATGGAATGCTTCTCCAGAACAATAAATGATTATATGACTTTTGAAAAAATCTGGCGGAGTGCCAAATGCTGTTAAAAAGATTTGCAACCAATACTTTCTGCGATTCTGATTCTGTAGGATGAAGACCTAGTGATGGCTATGCTGAATCTTTGACTGACTTTTCAAATGTAGCTGATTTTCATGTTGACCTCAAAGACTATGATTTTGTATTTAACACGTTTAGAGCAGATGTGATATAATATAGGATCATTGACGACTTTTTAGTTAGCTGCAAAAAAAAAAAAAAAAAACATCCAGCATACAGCCCCTGGCATTCATTTGAATTTTGATGTCTGGAATTCAAATTTTGCAATCGAATCTCGATAGGACTAGTTTGATGGGTTTCTTGTTTCCGTAGATGGAAAATGGTATGGAAATGGAGATGCCATTCGCCCGACATGCTGATATTGCCAGAATGGAACGAGGTATTTTTTAAATTCAACCAGCAGTGTATAGATCTCAATTATCGAAAGAGAAAATTCGAGTGTTTAAAATAGGATATATTAGCGATATAATAGATTAATCGCTATTGGAAATGGTAGGATTTCCCAGTTGTCGACATTCTACGATTGTTCGGCAATCAAGGTATTTACCGCCGTGTTTGGTCAAAGTTACATGGAAGAGGGATATTTCGATAATTGGGAATCTGGCGCGCTCGTCTCATTTTTGGCGTAAATAATTTTATTTTGATAACCCTGCTGATTTATAGTAACCCTGTGTGAATAGATGTTTCCGATCTCTTTCTTTTGATTTGCAAAGCAGGCGCTGGAGCCAAAATTAACGCCAATGAAGAAAGATCGCCAGATTTCCAATTATCGAAATATTCCCCATGGAAGCGATTTATTTGGCGATATAACACATTATTTTGTCTTTCAAAGTTACTCTTATATAAAACAAGCCAATTTAAACTAGTGAGACACCTAGTGTATGTATGCGCTGTGACTTGAAGAGAACGAATTAAAAGTAAGAGAAAATAAATACTCATGACTTCGATGCCGTGAACTGTTGTTGCCGTGAGATGAAATTGCTTACTTTGTCCAGAACGCAGTTGTATTTCATCGTGAGACGATGTGTACAAACATTTAAATCCTCCATTTTCAAACAGCAACAGACTACTTTTCCGTACGTAAACACAACTCTTCAAACTTAGGACAAAGTTATTGATAAAATATATCTCGTCCTTTCCAAGGCTAAACTTAACATACGACATTTTCATTCAGTCAATACTGTTTAAAAATTTCAGTGCTAGCATGGGCTAGAGCGTTACCGTCGCAACATCTTGCGCAAAGTTACGACGGTAACGGCTAGAGGCGTCGGCTAGAGCCGTTATATAGATAGGCCGACGCATCAGCTTAAGTTTAGCCATTTTCATTATTGCACTGCTTGGGTTACCATGAGCAAAGTTTCGGATTTCACCAAATTTTCAGAAAATAATATTTTATTTCATAAACAATTCACGTTCCGCTAATAATTGCTTACAGTGAACAATCACCAACGCGATAACTCGCGAGAAAAGACAACCATTCAAACACTCGCTCCGATCCAAAAAGGCTGATCTTAAGCTGATGCGTCGGCTCGTATATATAGGGACCTCAGCATGGACTAAGGCCCCTGTATATAAATATGCTGTATATAATTACGCAATTCAGATCTAGAATAGAGAGTAACATTTTGCAGATGGCTATAACCTGAGACACTGAAGAATACTATTTTCTAAGAAATATACTGTGGACAGATGAGTCGTTGTTTGCTAGAGGGGGCATCATAAATTTGCAAAACTGGCAAAATGGTTGGCTTAAATGGTTGGTTTGGCGTAATCGGAGATCATTTGATTGGTCCGTATGTGCTTTGAAGTATTAACAAGAAACACATATTTAGAGCTCATTAAACATCATTTTCCTGACTTACTTGATGCTATCCCTACTCCAGAGAGAGCGGAAATTATTTTCGAACACGATAGAGCCCTTCACATTCTTCAAATGACGTTCGGGATTTTCTGACTGAAGAGTATGCCCAATATATTGGTCGTATGGGTCCCCTTCCTGAACCACCTAAACCGCCAGACCTGAAGCCAGTGAACTTCTTTAAGAATTCTTAAAACAAGAAATAGCCAGCTTGCAGGAATTGCGCAACTGGCTTGATAGAACAGTAGTAAATCTAAGAAATGAAATTTCACTTAGAGCAACGGTTGTTTCCGTTCGCAAAAAGGCAACTGTCATGTATAAGGTGTATTGGCGTTCAATTTCAGCATCGCTTGTAAATTTTGAAGATCGATTAAATGTACTCATCGATGTTAGTGTAACTTTTTTTTAACACGCTTTTATTAGCTTCACCTGTATGTATGTATGTATGTATGTATGTATGTATGTATGTATGTATGTATCTTGTAACGAAATCTTGCAGCTCAAATTTCGCCCACTTCCTGCGATCGGATTCTTTTGAAATTTGGCACGCGACCTCAGACCCGATGACAATGCAATATTCTATAATCAAATTAATTAGTCAACTCTTTTAATTGTTAGTTTCCTCCAATTTTAATCAATATTTTGGCATAAATCCAACAATGTGAAAAAGGAAAAAATTAATAAAATACATTAGAAAATGCTCGCAAAAATTATTTAAAAATATCTACAAAAAACCTTTAATTTTTCTGCATCAAACAAAATTTGTTCCAATGTTCCAAGGTAATTAGAACATGAAATATAATTGTTTTTAACTAATTTCATGCCAAAATTTAGGTGAGCCTTCAATTGGAAATTCATTGCAGATCAGACCATTGTTGAACAAAACTTTTATTCAAATGCATCTCAAATTTTCAAATTAATGAAGATATGATTTCCGCACACATACGTCGATGACTGAGATGGATTAGCTTTTTTTTGGGCAAATTTTATGAATATAAAAGATTTTGAATAATGTTGAAATGAATATTTTTTTCGTAAAACAAGTTAAACTAAAAAGAAGAAAATAAAATAATAGTTTAAAAAACTAAAAAACACGCTTTCGTAGCAAAATGAACTAAAAAGTGAAAAATAATCTTTGGATGATAGTAGTTGACCAATCACTTAATTTCAATGTAATACAAAAAAGCGTGGGGGGCTTCTTATCAGTTGTCATGAATTTCTTCCATTTGTTGTTCAAGCAAAAATGTAAATAGACAGCCCCCCACGCTTTTTTGTATTACATTGAAATTAAGTGATTGGTCAACTGCTATCAACCAAAGATTATTTTTCACTTTTTAGTTCATTTTGCTACGAAAGCGTGTTTTTTTTAGTTTTTTAAACTATTATTTTATTATTATTGATTTTTCCTTTGTGAAAAGCACGAGAAAGTAATGCTTCTTTTATTTCTACTTATCGTTATTTCTTGTGTTTTTTCACCTAATAAATGTTAAAAGTATTAGTTTGATATAAAAATATCATTTTCTTAAATAAAGAAAGCAACATGCTTACGTGAAACAGAAAATTGAAAACACAGGAAAAGTGCTACTATTCGCTGGTTTTACTTTTTCAACGAATACAGATTTTTACACTGTTTCAAAAAAAAGCCTGAATTTCTGCTGAACTAGAAGCTCAATCTGATTTGTTGTTGTATCATCTGAAAGCTAGTGAAATGGGCCAGTTTTTGGTAGATTTGATCGATTGTAGCTCATACGGCTGTTTTTGAAAATGTCGATTAAAAACTTTGGCACCATTTCAATTCTGAGTATGTCCAATGTTTCAAAACTTGTAGCTCGCTGTAAAATGCACTATCTTGATGGAAAAAGTGTCATTCTGTAGGAATTAATCTGCTCTTTCTAAATATTTACCTATTTTCTGTTTAAGTCCTACAGGAATCTCAAAACTCCGTCGTTTTCTCAGAATTTTTTTTTTACTCATTTTTCTTATATCTACCATAATTCGGTTACGGTTGAGGATTGGACACGGTAATGGGTGGTTCTATACTCTGCTTGGGCTCTTTTATCACCCCCTTTCGTATAACAGATTCAATCAAACTCACCCAGTATAATGAATCTGTACTTCTATACGTTTAGTCCCCAAGCGTGGCAAAATTGCTGATATAACGATACGTCTTAACAGCTAACTTAAAAATAATCTAATATTTTTGAGAAAATCATATTTTCTGAAGAAATTCTGCTGCTATCTGAAGATATTTAGTACATTTAGTTTCGACCTAAAAATATTTCCCTTACATAAATCAACAGTTTACGTGGAATTCTCATCAATCCTCGATACGTGGTAATTTGATGCTTAAGAATTCACGTAGGGGGGGGTTCTAAAATTGATAAAAGTTCCAAAACGTCGTAAATTTAAATCACGAGTAGTAAAGTTTCTTATTAGAATACGTAACTATTTTTACACTAGAAAATCGCCCATCAAGGTATGAGGGGTAAAAATTGCTTCTACATTTGAACGAAGTAATAGCCTGCTTGGTGGGATTTTGATAGTTGACATTTTAACCCTAACTCCAGTGGATTAACCCTAAACTGCAGTAGATAGCGTTCTCAGTGGATCTCCTTTTCGTTTCTTCATTCTCCTAAAATGAGTCTTACCAGTGAAACAATTAATTTACAGGGTCCAGTTCAGCCTCCTCACAATAAAGCATTTCCCTGCATGTCAAACATTACCAAAAAAATATTATCAAATTATCATGCCGTGGCACGAGTTTCATTGTTGATGACGTCAGGAGCGTTACTCGATCAGTGAATTCGCTATTAGGATATGAGAATTAGGATTTCGCTATGAGGATATCAGCGAAATCCGCAGAGAATCGGACTTAGAACAAATTAGAATCGCCGAGTGCCCAGGATTTGCAATTAATGATATCTTTGCATAAATATCTAAGGATAAAGATTGCATCATTAGATGTACAATTTTTTTTATTCTGATCTAATCAGATGGAACGTTAATAATTCTTTCCTATATTTAAACATCAGACATCATTCTTATTAAATCCTGATTTAATGTCATGTGTCAATTTCACTAGAATCTCAGTTGCGCGAGATTTTTGGGTATCGCTATTCTTCCCCGGTTTCCTATTCTGGAAACA
This sequence comes from Uloborus diversus, assembly GCF_026930045.1. Lineage (NCBI taxonomy): Eukaryota > Metazoa > Arthropoda > Arachnida > Araneae > Uloboridae > Uloborus > Uloborus diversus. The sequence continues at coordinate 57,801,585 of NC_072734.1, read as the reverse complement.
TGCTTTGTGGAAGCACTCACTACTACTGTGAATGAATAGCTTCTCCGAAAAGGTTGAGTAAGAATTTCCGTGCGTTTTCCACCTCTCTAGCAATTCAATGAATTTTTTCCCCCGGATATTGTTGTTTGACGCTTTATTAAAGAACTCCGATTGTAAAAAGAGAAAGATTGCACTTGATGGTGAATTTTTGGCTCAAAACTGTGCGTCCGATCAGGGGTACAACAGGGAAGGGGGGGGGGTGTCCACATCGAATTGTCTAATGTTAAAATTGAAATGTTTTTCCCTATTTAAAACGAATATAATTGTGGCAACAGGCTTGTCATTCCAAAAAAGAGCATATACTCCAACAAGGGCAGTGGTGGCCTGATCGGTAAGGCATTGGACTTGGGGCCGGAGGGCCTCGGGTTCGATCCTCGCTGGTCGAACGTCCACTGTCGTCATTAATGGTGACTGGGTGACGTTAAATATGCTCATGGTCACAATGTCCTCCAAGTGAAACGATACCTCTGGGGGTGCCAGACCGGAAAGTTATTCGGCTCCTGGCCTGATTCTAAATTCTTGAACTGTCCATAGATGGAACCACCATCTATTGTGTTGTCTTCTGAAGGCAAGGCGCCTGGCACGCAGTCCTTCATAGTTTGATGGCCAGATGGTCCCTTTGATAGATAGATAGATAGATACTCCAACAAAGATTGCGCCACCCATATCGCACCCAGTGAGTGAAGACCCATTCATGAAACCAAGACCCCAAGTCACGTGATTGATTTTAAAGCAAAGTTTTGGAACAAAACAGGTTTCTTTCGCTTGCTTCACGCAAAACGTGGCAACCATTCGTTGCTGTTGAGTCACGTGACTTGGGGTCTCTGGGTCAGCTGGGTTGCTAAGCCTTAATGCTCTTAATTCGCATCCAGGCAAATAAAGTGATACAACTTGAAATTTGTGAAAAAAGTAGTAGCAATTGATTTAAAATCTAAATTTATGCTCTTTCTTGCCATATAACTCGCACTAAGTTTGCTTCGATAACTGGTGCGTTGGTGGCGTAAAAACAATACAATCAATAGTGACACATCATTAAAAATTTATAAGTTAGAAGAAACATTTTCGAGCTTTAAGTAGGTGTTATTAGTTTAGATAACAAAAACTAGCCAGTAAACATCACAAGATAATTGTTTTGCGCGTATTGTGATATTTGAGACACAATCGCTAAAAGCTACTATTGCATAAAACCTTGCTTTTCTCCAATGTTTTTTTTTTTTTAAATCTTTTTCATTTTTTAAGTTTTGCCATTTTCCTTGTCGAAGTGCGATGTGTAGAAATACATTGATTCTTAAGTGTCAGGAGGCACATTTGCGGGCCTACGTGGCGAGATTCAATCTTGCTGTTCACAATATAATTTTCAATGATGAAATAATTGACATGCCATGAACACGCGATCAGCAGAATGAGATACATTATTTAGTAAAAAGTTGAACCAATGATGATTTTTGGTGCGTCATTTTCTAGAAGTCAATTTTAATTTGCTACATCTCGCATATGGGCGGATAAAATGATATGAAACAAGGAAATTTTAATTCATATGTGAGAAAAGATGTTGTTTCGTCCCTTTAGAACTTGCATTATAATCTGCCTCTCACAAGAGACCTGACCGTGAGAGAGTCAATTTCTTCACTGAGTGTAAGTAGTGAGAAGAGAAATTGTTACTTTTAAGCTGAGTTCGTTCACTATTACCGTACGTTAGTGGCGAGAAATCATTGCAGCTTGTAATTCCTTGTTCCTTTTTCTATTGTTTTTTTTTTCTATTTTTTTTATTTTTTACGAACGTAGTCTTCACTTTATTTTTGGCTACAATATACTTCTCGGTTTACTACGTTCGTAAACGAAAGTTGCTTCAGTAAAATAATTTATTAATATCATGCTAAAAAGTCAATAATAGTAAGAAGAAACATAATGCTTCTATTGAATCTTCTCTAAGCCTAGAACTCATTTTAGTGCTCCACTTTCCTACAGGTGAAATTTCTTTCTGAATTCATGCAAGTCAGTGGTACTGTTAACAATGCCCGATACTCTAATTGTCTAGAAGTCTTTCATCTTCAAATAATTCGAAATCTTACGTGTTATTTTTGGATAAACCCTTTTGTGTGTGTGTGTGTTTCTTTTGCATTGTGTGTATTATTATTATTATTATTTTTAATTTGTATAGCCAGTTGTAATTTTTTCCCCGAGAAACAAAACTTTTCTAGTATTAACATCATTTTCTCTTGAGCAGGAGTGGTTTGTGTTCGCATTTTATTGGACCTTTATTTCTAAATTTATGATAAACTTGACTAAATTTGATCTTGTTCATTTCTCTTATTCGTTTTCGCTTTCTTTCCAAAATTCTTCACAATTATAACTATGTGAATATCTGTAAATATATTTCAGTTGATTATGCAAATTTTCAAGGCACTATATAATTTCTAAATATTATCTTGCCAAGTAGAAAGCAAGTAGCGAGATAGGACAACAAACCAATACTGGTGACACCGGATTACCATTTGTTATTCTAAGAAGTTTTTGCCAAAATTTTGTACAGTTGAGACAAATAAATAAAAAAGGAAAGCATTAAGTATTACTGCAATTGATGGTTGGAATAAATTGTTCATAGAACAAATGCATTCAAAATTACACTCGAAATGAACATTCACGAAAGGAAAAGTGAGTGATATGGGAAATGAAGAAAATAAAAACATGGTGCACAAAAGCGCACGAAAATGCGATTCATCTCACCATCTTAGTAATGACAACATCATTTTGCAATCTTTCCGCTACTTTTATTTAATGATATTTTATTAGTTCATTCTTTTGAAGCCAGGTTTTTACATTAATATGGGAATATTGATGTAATCAGTGTTTTCCATGATACAGACTTTGGTTCTGTATCATAGAAAAAGAAATGCACATTAAAAATATGAGTAGATATTAGATTTTTTCCTTTTGATTATCGTTTCCCGATTTTAATATTTAAATAAATCATTTTCCGGAGTGAAGGAAAACTTTCAGTTCCAGGTCCCAATAATACCTGTATTTGCTATCACCACAAACAGATATCAAAGTGAAACTTTTGATAAAATTGGCGAATTATTACGACGTGCAGTGCTATCGCATGGATAATAATATGTTGCCGCGAGTAGAGTTCGTTAATTTGACTGCTGAAAATTTTATATTTAACGGCAAAGGTTATGCCTACTTTTACGAAGAATATTGTTTGTACAGAAGTTTTACGTATTGAGGGAGTTTTGCAGCATCATTTTTATTCAGAAAGACTTCCATAATTGTGAAATTAGCGAACTTTATCCATTTTGGCACCAATGTCAGGGCGAGAAATATTTTTCGTTTGCATTCGTAAAAAAAGGTAGAGAAATGTCTATTTGCAAGGACTGATTACGAATGAAGTCCCTCTTTAAGGTGGGATTCATTAAATATTCATTGTAACCTTTCGTGACAAGGGGGAGGAAATAAATGACAAGCAGGACATACAATGGGCAGAATGTGACATCAAGCCTTTTTTTGATACGAAAATTTATGAAAACAGTGTGACATGTGGCAAAGGGAAGAGGGGTATGGTGAAGAGTGAAACTTTGTGAAAAAGGGGAGAGGGTTCAAAAATTTTAAAAAGTGCATTAGTCAGTTTTCCCCTAAACCGTAAACAAATCACACAAATACGATTTTTTTATAAATAAAATTACATTATTATCGCGTCGTCCAGTGTTTTTGAATGGACAATTTTTAGTGCAACAAGTAGGATTCGTTCATTTGACTGCTTGAAATTTTATAATTCTAATGGCAGAGGTCAAGGCAACTTACTCAATAATATTAAACTTATTAAAAGAAGTATTATTCACGCAGAAATTTTACGTATAATCTGAGCTTTGCAGGAACGCGGGAAGATTTCAACAATTGTTAAATTGAGGGCGCTCTTCATCTATTGGCGTCAAATTTTTGGCACCAATTGCAGCGCGAGAAATGTTCTTTTTTCGCATGCGAAAACAAATAGTAGGGAAATATATATTCGGTTACCACATACGGTTACCACAAAACAGTGGCTGTCCACGAATGAAGTCCCGCTTTAAGGTGGGGTTCACGAAATTAACAGTTTGTGACAAGGGAGAGGAAAGACATGACAAGACGGGCATACAATGGGGAGAATATGACAACAAGCCTTTTTTTAATAAGAACGTTCATGAAAAACAGCGTGACATGCGACAAAGGGAAGATTGGATATAGTGAAGTGCAAAACATTGTGACAAAGGGGGAGAGGGTCGAAAATGTTGAAAAGTGTGACATCAGTTATTCACCGCCCTTAACCATAAACAAATCACAAAGACGACCTTTTTTTAAAAAGGAACTATTATTGCGACGTCGAGTGTTTTCGAATGGACAGTTGCCACGAGTAGAGTTCGTTCATTTGTTACTTATAAATTTATATTTCTAATGACAAAGAAGCAACTTACTGAATAATAATAGACGTTTTGTAAGTAATATTGTTCACACAGAAGTTTTACGTATAAACTGAGTTTTGATGCTTCATTTCATACGGGAAGAATTTGAAAATTTGATAATTGGCGATTTTTATCCATTTGCATCAAATTTTTTGTTTCCAATATCAGCGCAAAAAATGTTTTTCCATAGCAAACGTAAATAAAGAGTAGGGAAATATCTATTTGCATATGGTTAGCACAAAGCAACATGCTATCTAAAATAAATTATTCAAGCCAAGAATTTGACGACCACACCAATTTCTCAATGGAGTTCCTTCCTTCAGTCAAAAGTACTTACTTTTAAATGAAATACACCGCCAACTCAGTCATTCCAGCCGAGGATCGCAGTTTCGTGCTTAGTAGCACTCATCAGCCCGGCTTAGGAAGTGACTGAACTGGAGGTGAAAAACTAATTAAGGAAGCCAAGAGTGCCAAACAAACTGGTAGCTAATACAGAACTAGCACAAACCAGAAAATACTACTTTTAGTCACTGAAATTGATAGAATAAAAAAAAAAAAAATCCGTGGAGACAGAAAAAACTTTTATTTTCCCAACAGTTATTTTTTATTAATTATTTTAAATGTCCGATTTTGGAAATAAGGCGTGATCTTTATGACGTTACAAATGATGTACTTAGACGCGCTACTCCATTACCGCTCTAAATGTTTACGCTTTGCTGTCAACCGCGTTTCCATGTCATGATAATTTGCGCTAATGGCATCAGTGAATGGCAGTTCATCGCTTTTTATGTCATGTGCAGAAGCGTAAAAAATGAATTTCAATCTGCGCACCAATTAAAATAATTGTTAAAAAATATTAATTTTTTTCAAATTATTTAAAAAATGGTTAAAACCTATGTTTTTAAGCATGCTCTTTCAGAAAAAAAAACTTTTAAATTTTCGTAAACGACCCCATTAAAGAAATATCCCCTTTCATCCATTTATTTTGAGATCAACAGACAAAAAGCAAAATTGGAATAAATTATTACTGTTTGATATTGTGTGTCCGTATAAAAATTGTATGTTTCCAGATATTCAGGAAACATGAGTAGAAGTAGAAATAAAAATGTTGGAAATAGTTCAGTTCATACTAGTTTTCTCAAATATTCATTTATGAATATGGTCGAATTTTGACCACTTGTTCTAATAAATAGGTACGGAAACCGCAACTATATGAATCTCCAAATGTGCAAAAAGGTGCTACTTACTACCAAACGGCACGGCTTTGAGAGTCACCACAGATCTGGATGAAATTCTGGATTTAGGTCAGTTCGCTCTAGATATGAATCTAAGTAAAGCGGTTTGACTGCATAGGCCCTAGTTCGGCTGCAACAGGGATCCAAAGTTGCTGTTTGAGTACAGAAAAGCAATGGTTTTTCTTCTGAAATTAAACTTTCTTTACCCTTTTCTTAATTTGTATTGCCTTACGTGTCAATTAAATGCATTCACAATATCTCCCCCCCCCTCTCCTTGTTGTACTGACAAGAGCCGCCGAATGTCTTGAGAGGGTAGATATTGTCCCAAAGTTTCAAATTCCAATGAATACGCCATTGCAATTCTGGAGTCCTGCAAATCAATGTGGTTCAGATGGAAAAAACTTGAGAGTCGCGAATCTGGATAAACTTCTGGATTTAGGTCAATTCGTACTAGATATGAGCACAGGTAAAATAGTTTCAGCATATAGGCTTTAGTTCGGTTGTAAGAAAGGTCTAACTTTGCTGGTTTCGCCCCGGAACTGCAATAGCGTTTTCTTTGGAATTTGAAATTTTGGCACAATATTTGCTTTCCTAACATCTGTCGCGTCTCTTTTTAGTACAACGTAGAGGCGGTGGAATTTATTCTATACTGTGAATGCATTTAGTTGCGTGATACTGCCAAGCAATATCAAGAAAAGAGTAAAAAAAGGTTAATTTCAAAGGAAAAACCATTGCATTCTGGAGCTAATCTAGAAACTTTGGACCCCTATTGCGGCCGCATTAGGACCTATGCAATCAAATCGCTTTACCTGGGATCATATCTAGTGGAAATTAACCTAAATCCAGAGTTTCATTCAGATCCGTGACCCTCAAGATCGTACCGTTTGTTTGTTAGATAAACATGCATGATTTTTCGCAAACTGATTTTGCCTCAATCTCATTTTAATCAGTGGAATCGTTTGATCCTTCGTCCATCGGATGTCTTCGTTTTAGTGATCCCAGATAGAGTATGTTTTGATCAAATTTGCTTCAATGAGACTTGCTGCGGACAACTTTATTTCCATAGATTAAGTCAAAAGATCAATTATTTAAGTCAAACCAAAAACCATTTTATTTTTAAAGATATCTAAACAGTTAAACACCAACAAAGTTCAAGTTTGGGAGTAAAGATTAAGCTCAATAAAATATTCTGATAACTGTACACAAGTAGTTGAAATTTTCTATTTTCTCAGAACAACTGGTTTTAAGGAACGCAAGCAGGTTATATAGTTGTGTCATTTGAGGTGGTAGACGGGGGTTGGGGGGTCTTCCCCGATAACAATCTCCTGGAGGTAACACCCAAAATGGATTTAACAGGCTAGGAAAATTATTAATACTTCAATTCTGAAAATTTCTCCTAAATATATCTTAAATTACATACTTAATGTACCGAATTTCAACAAAAATGTAATACAATATGGGGGGGGGGGGCGATCACATATGCACCAAAGGCAAATTTTACTCATGCGATCGTAATTGGTGCTTGTCTTTTCATGTCAACTTTCGTTACGCCACATATTTTTTTTTTTAATCTAACAATTTAATGCACTTCAAGCTTACATAAACTATTAAAAGTCTTTTTTTTTAAAGGGGGGGGGGACACCCGTACTAAGAACGCCACTGTGTATAATAAATCTTTTTTCTTAATTAGTTCTGCCAATGATGACAACTAGAACATCAATAATGATAAAGCAATGGTAATAATGATGATAATAATAATAATGAAGGTTGATGGTTATAAATAAAGTTTCCAACAATGTACAAAGTTCAGGTACACTGTTGCAAAGGATAAATAATTGCAAATTGAGGTGTTGGATTAAAAAATCAGCTGAAGTGGAAATCCCGATTAATGCATATAACTATAGTTGAAATTTTCTAGTTCTTAAGCATTACACATTCTTTCTCTTATTATATAAAACAATAATGATAATGACAATAACAACAGCAGTAATGATTGTGATATAATAATAACAACTTTTTCTAACGAATGTGGATGTTCTTTTCCGGTTTGTCATTTGCCCTTTCAATGCTACGAAACTGATATTTTTTTAAATGAAGTTGTACCTAGTTGGTGGACCATCGTTATCCTTAACACTGAACGCCGATAACTGACTAAATCATCGAGAGATAGCATCACCAGTCATCTCATACTTCCACTTTTAGGCTATGAGACTGAAGGGGAAGAAAATTGTATTCCCCGTCTCTTATACGTATACTAGCATTCCCGTACCCGGCATTGCTCGGGTAATGGAATTAGCAGAGGTTAACAGTGCTTGGTGCACCTAGTTTCGAAAATCCCCTATAATAATTACTTATTACCTACAACTTTTTCTAATTTGGGGAGGATCCCGGAGCCCCTGAACTCCTTACATATATGCCTTTGTCCTTAACCGATCTTTAACTGTTATTAACGATCCTTTTAAAGTATTGATTATTTTTGCAAACACAGGCCATCCACATTTTATTGATATACCTATGTTTAAGCAAGAACTTCTTTGTATACAACATTTTTAGTTTTTTTTTTCTGGTGCTAAAATTATTAAGCTGCTTGATGAACTGACTTTGGAGAAAGCTACATAACATTGGCCATGTGAAAAAAGTCTTCTCTTAAATTGGTCCCTGCTACTTTTAATGTCTGTCCTTGTGATTTATTAATGGTTATTGCAAAGCAAACTTTAACAGGAAACTGCACTCTTCTAAATTCAAAAGGATAGTTCGCCTGTGATGATGTTCTTAAAAAAACTTCGTTTCTAGTTTTGAAGAAATGAAAGCAATAGACAGAAACATTATGATTTGACTTGAGAAAAGCCTCGAAGAACCACGTGAGAAACAAAAACAATATCAAATTTATAGTTCGCTATCGACCAAAAGTTGAGATGAAGTACTGAATAATGATTTGAATGGAGGAAAGCCTTCGAAAATAAGGGATTTGAATTCAATAACAGGTTTTAATTTCGCAGAAATTAAGAGGTTTTAATTAATTTCTCCCGAACTAATTGAGATTTCGAAAAATCCTTTCTTAGTGGTTACTTTCGTAATCATGCGGACATGCCTGCCAAATTTCAAGTCTGAAGCTTCAGCGGTTTCGGCTGTGCGTTGATATATATATATGTATATATGTATATATATATGTATATATATTATCTCAGGACATTGATTTTTATATATTAAGATTAACATGCTCAGCGGCCGTCTACAAAACTTTCGGTCCCTCATATTTAATGAGCACGAAATCACCGAGTGAGCAAAAGCAATGTGTTCATATTTCTTTTAGTAAAATAATCAATTCAGCTTCACGATACTTTCCGAAAACGAAGTCCATTCTAAAACGTAGAGCAAAAAATGTATTGGCAAAAGCTGTAGTTATTTTAAAAAAGATTTGGTTTCAAAGATTTCTGAACAGTGAAAAATTTGACGAATGAAAATATTTCTACTTAATAATGGGATTAACATAATGCTAGTGAAATTCCAATAAAAAATATTCCTATGATTTTCTGGATTTGAAAAAACAGTTATGGTTATAAGTATTACGAAATATTTTGACTATTTTGAGCATTAAAATATTTGGCTAACAGGTGACTCCGTTAACATTTTTTCTTCCTTCTTCAAGCTTTAATCAGGCAACCTTACTTCAATAGTTCGTTGTACATTAAATTTCTTTTCGACAAATTTGGAATTTCTGTATGTAATTTTAGATGATTGAAAACCGACTATATCAATAATGTCTCCCATATCAATAATGTCTATTCCATAGGTAGAGATACTGCTAACTTAAGGCCACGTGACATATTCTTGAGTTCACCAACCCTTAAGATTCTGCCCCTTTGGACCCTTTGCTTAGCTGAAAATTTAATAAGGCAAAAAAAAGTACCCCACCCCTAGTCAATTCAGTGTTAATACAGCAGGAGCTCCACCCAGAAGTTATCTAATTAGTTCATAGATGGTGCCACAGAAACCCAGTGTTACTAAAATATCACGTTTTAGTGGCGCCATCTATGAATAAGTAAATAAACAGTGTGTGTTGTATCAGTAACGAATATTCTTTGAGAAAAACACGTATACGTTTTATCAGCAATAGGAAGAAATTCAACTTCAAAACATGAGAATATATTTCCTAACATTATTTAACATTGAGATAGATTTCATTTCAAACATAAAATATACTGGAAACATAATTACTGTTTGCTTCAAAAAAAGCCCTGACTTTAAGATAGTTCATTTCCCCTTAACCTCAGAGAATGTATACTGTTAGAGAGAGTTTATTCCCTTCTGGGATAACAAAAAACAGTCAACCACGATCTGTCGCTTTCTTCCGTGAAAGCGGGACATGTATTTACTATTCGCTGACAAGAAGTTAACCAGCTTCACATACTTATTACGAGCTCTTCGGCTTCGACTTCGGGAAGCTAGAAATCTCACCTTTCTCATTCCGAACGAAGTCGTTAGGCGTATTACGAACTGCAAGTGAGAAGCATACTCACAGTGGGAAAGACTTGCCGTTCGGGAAAAAAATATGACGTCGTTTTGTAGGCGTGGTGTAAGATGAACCAATAAGAGATTGCAGCGTGAAAATTTGAAATGGTGTTGTTTCTATGCGTTCTCGTTTCATATGGATTTTGTGAATTTTACTAGTGGCTTTGTTTTTGGTTTGTTTTTTTTACCACATGTTAAACATTTTTTTTATAACTAATGAAATTTAAAAAAATAATTAGAGATACAAAATTTCCGGAAATTTTGCGGCGGTGGGAAAAAAACTTTTGAATTAAAATGGAAAAATTGATTTTTTTAAATTTAAAATGTATTAATTGATATATTTTATCAGAAAGGGTTAAAAATTTTCAATATTTGAAGGTGTATGCAATCCATGGTATTTCTTTCAAACAGATTACTCATAAAACTTTTGCTATTAAACTAAATTCGCCACTAGCTTTCTTTGTTCTAAGTATCAGAGATTTTCCAAATTACAGTGTAACAAAAAAAAAAAAAAATCAAAATGCTTCTGACATAATTCTCGCCGCTTGTAAAATGAGCCCCGGAATTCAAATATGACCACCGTTTTCTCCCTACATGTCCCATTTTTTTTAGAAATGGTGCCCCCCCCCCTCTCCCCATTTTTCCCCCGTTTTCGACAGTTTAATAGCCATTATTTTTATTTGGAGGGAAAGGAAGCATAAAAATAGCCATTTATACTCTTCTGAAGGTCTAGAGAGGTGCAAGGTTCCAAAGTATGAACATTTAGACTAAGTCAAGAGACTCACAGTGGTACTCCTCCTAAAATATTTTGAAAATCATCAGAACCGATATTTTTTGTATAGGTTTTTTTTTTTTACAATTTTTTCACTTATTTTGCGATCTAAAACTAGAGTGTAGAGCTTACTCCTGTAAGCTCCATGTCCGAAAAATTTTTTACGAAGTCAAAAAATTAAACAAAAAGGAAAAAAAAAAGAAGCATCGCATTTTTTCAGAGTCACATCGAATATCTTCAGTAAATAACCTTCCTGTATTATTCAACTTGCATTCCCAGATATAAGTATGATTAAAAATGAACTTAGGATATGCTTATAAAGTTGCATTAATGTATAGGGATTTATTTAGTAAAATATCTCTCATGATTTGATTTACTTCATGTGAAAGTTACGGCTTTGTTTTGAAATTTAATGAACAAGACTTTAAATTTATTTCATTTTAAATTTAGCGTACAGTAGTTTTAAAAAATGTCGAAACCACATTGATATCTACACTAAAATGTAATATATTTTGCAGTATGTTTCCGTATTCTGTTTCTGCTCGATGGAATAGCCAGTAATTTTGATGAATTTTTCCCTCCCCTCTTGCATACACTGTTTGATTTTTTTTAAAAATAAAGATCGCTTGCTGATTTCCCTTTGCTAGGGCTTAATGTTTTCAATTTATTGTCCTTGTGACTGGCAGATAGCTAGTCACGGTGATTTAATATCATTGCGAAAATCAACCATCGGTTCGTCGTGTTACTGAACGTAAATAGCGAAATTCGGGACCCCATTCATTAATTTAACTTTTTTTTTTGCAGGCGATAAATCTTTTCGTAGCTTATAAATTCTTTTCTTCGCTTTATTTATTTAATTTTTTGACACGATAAATCTATCATTTGTCAGTATTTCTCCTGTAAATAGACTTCTATTATTTTTGTCTTTTGCAAACGTCATTTTCTAATTTGTTTTTCGATGGTTGTTGTCCTTATTCTAATTAAAGTTATTTTATTTACTTTAGAAATGTTATGCGTTTTTAATTACTTTTATTTTATAGACAAAAACATTTGTGCGTATTTTTATTATGCCCCGAAAGGTTTTTTTTATTTTTATTTTTGTATTCCTATTTTATTTCAAATTTGATTACGAAAAATACAGTTTGACTGTCTCTAAATCAAGACTAATTCAAGTTATTTATTTATTCCTTTGTTTTCCATTCGGTAAGGAGAGAAGCATCCTTCTAGAGTTGAAGTAGTTTTCTTAAAACAAAATCTATTTTTCAAAAACAAAAAAGAAAAAAAAAGAAAGGAAAAAAAAGAAAAGAAGAAGGAAAAACGTGTTTTGGTCGATATCATGTTTGTGCTCTCTGTTAGGCGTTATGTAATTCAAGCACATTTGTTTTTAATATCGTATGAGGAAGAAAGTCACAGAACCGAATTGCACCAACAATCTTTCCTCACATAGTTAAAAATCATTAGGTTAAAAATGAAATTTAGGGCAAAATTTATAATTATTTTCAAAGGGTATCTATTTGTGAAGAAATCGCATTAAAAAAACGAATCCTCAATTCGGAAGAAAATATTTTATGATCTGGTTGTTGATAAAAATAAAAAGAAAAAAAAAAAACTGTCAACATTAATACTAAAAATTTTTTTAAAAAAATTATTTGAGTTTCTGAAAAACATGCCAACGGTGGGATTCGAACCGTCGATCGCGTTAATACAACGCGCGTGCTTATACAACCGCGCCACACAGGAACACAAACTTGCCGCCCAAATACAAGTTAAACCCTTTGAATCATACGCTACTCCAGCTATCTAAGATGTGTATGCATTAAATGAGCTGTTTAAGTTTACTAAATCATTCAGTTTGCACGTCAGTTGATATTAAGTAAATATAGAAAGTTATTTCCATTTTTATTGTTATGTTTTTGTGAATTCTTGAAGCTTAAAACTGAGAGCATATATATTCAAATAACGTTGATGATTTTTGGCTGCAGGAATCAGTTGTTTTAGTTCAAGGGTTCTAAATGTTTTAAATCTTTTTCTTTCTTTCTTTTTTTTTATCTTTAAGTTACTTTTACGGAAAAGTAGGGTAACATAAAAAGCAAAATTGTATGTAGTTCGACCTGGGGAATCCATTGGTTTAGTTACGTTAATAATGTTAGTTCTATAAACTATTTTCAGAGCGCTGTGTTTCATTTTATGTGTATAAAAAAAGTTGCTTTTTTAAAGGGTTCAACACGTAAGACTCTTCAGTTAGATGCAAAACGTTTTAATTGATTGCAATGGCAAAATACAAAAATCGTGCTAACACTAACATGTCCGCCATATTGAAAAAGTTCCATCTCACTCTATCTCACCACGATCTCACCACCTCTGAAGCGAATGAGTAAAAAACCCGAAAACGGGTTCTTTTTTCCCGATTCCGTACAGCTCGTAATAAGCCAACAGTGCACGCGTCGGGAAATCGCCTGTTTTTCCCGATCTCACTCCCTTCCGAAGAGCTGGTAATAAGCCCCCGGTGCTTTTGATCTCTCAGTCGTTGAAGTCCTGCCAATTCTTAGCCCCCCTCCCTTCCTCCCGTGTCACGACAACTCTTTGGCAATCATCGGTCGTTGCTGGTTGAGCTGTGCCTACTTAAGTAGCACTAAACATTTCGTACATCCAATTGAAAACCGCCATAAGGGCTAATGGATAATTTTGGTTTCGTAATCTTATTTACATTGGTTAATGAATTATGTGAATAATTAAAGTGCACCATTTTTTATTTCTATCTTCTGCAAAATTATTTAGTTTTGAATTTATAGCGGTATTGAACTGGATGAATGTAAGATCTATCGCCCAAAAAGAAACGTCTAGCATTCTAACTGCATTGAAATAAGACCATCTGATAGGTTGTCACGACAATCAGTCAAGCACATGTTTCACATTGACGACCAGGAAGCAATCCTTTTGCTTTCTTTATCAGATACGTGCTCTCTGATAAGAACTGATTGACCTCTCCAAGATAAAATGAACTTCCTCGAGGTCAGAGCCAACCTTACCGGGGCCAACCATTGCTATTACCACGATGTACAAACTATCGCAAATCGGGCCCAACATTCTTCCTGATCCTCTTGAGCAGTTCGTTCTCCCACGCGCCCAGCCTCGTCACAGACTCGTACCACCGGACGGCCTCGTTGAAGGCATCCAGGTCCTCCGCCTTGATGGCCTCCGCCAGCTTATTCAGGAAACCGAACTCTCGGCTGTCCCCGAAAGCAGGAGAAGATTCCCTCCACTCGTGCGTCTTCGTAATAAGTGCTTCGCCATCTTGCGGATTGGATGCGAGGCGGCAGAGTCCCGCCTTCGTATAGTTCTCGCAGGCCGTGTACTTGAGAAGTTTGTTGGAGAGTGCCGCTTCTCCCTGGTTCTCGAAGATCTCTTCAGCCCGAGCGTAGTCGCCGAGGGTGGCACTGTGTAAGGCCACGTTCAACATGCATTTCGTGGTGGAGGAGGTTAAGTCCTGAGGAAGAAAAATTAGTAAGAATTATAACGTGAAAAAGCAAGCAGCGCGTTTTAAAATTTTCTAATACTTAAAGTCATGGATGAGATGGCATCCAGTCACGAAACATTGTTTGTGTATTTAATTGCTGAAGACCTTCAAAGGAATGCAGGATATAGACCAAGAGTTCACAAACTTTGAAGTAGAAGGTACAGCTTTTATTTAACAGTTTGTGTTTTTCATTTTATTGATACACTTTTACATTGGCAAGTCGTCGATGGCACTCGAAAAAATCACACACAATTACATTTCAATCTTGCGCTCGCTAGTTGCTCTCAAGAGCTGCTCAGCAAGAGCATCTCAAGAGCTGCTTAGGAAGCAGGTGGACAATCAGGCAGAAATCTCTGGCAATTGTCTTTGGATTCCAGAGTTGGCAATGTAGAGAGAACCAGAATTAATGGGGCCGTACGCTCTTGCGGATGCAGACTCCGATAACTCGAATTTTTTACCTCGCTCAACATAAGCTATAATTCATCTAGTACTGGTTGAAACTGCGAATTAGGATGTGAGACGAATACGAATAAATTCACATCGGATTTGTAACTAAACCTGGGCCGATTTGAGGAATTTTGTATATACAGCACGAGATGCGCCGGGAAACGTCCATGTGGTATGTTTATGCAACATGTTAAAGATAACTTGAAAATCCATTGAGGTAGTGAGAAGCAAAGGGATGTGCCTAAACTAAAAATTTGGCAATAACCAATACAAAAGGTAGGTGAACCTCTCCTTTGTTTTAGGGCAATAGATAGTACTAGTAGTCCTGGTAGGTACTGTTTTCAGCATGATTTAGAAAAACTTTTCAATGAAAACCTACCTAGGACGTTATCTTTAAACGCGTTTTACTCAAAACTTGTGAATGTCCACTTGCATCCTTGTGCTTCTCACTGCCTAAATTGAATTCCTAGAACTATTTCGCATCCTGGGAAACTGGGTGCAAAAATCCCGCAGGGATGAAGCAATCCTTCGATAACTGTGCAACATGAAAGAATGATTACTAGTCCCTGAGGAATGAAAAAGTCAATACACAGCCCCATTACAGACAACAGGTTTAGATGTACTCTTTTATAGCCTGTGCTGCTCACCTGATTTAGATGAAAATTGGCCTATACTTTATAATGATTATAAATAAAATTATAAGATCAACTGAAATAACCATGTACGCGGATATAAAATTCCTTATTCATGTTTGGCTGACATGTGCCTTCATCTTCTTGCAATCGATTTGCGATAACTCGAAAGCTTATAACTGGAATATTCCTTAATATTGAAGCTCTCATTAGATCCCTAACTCTTGAGAAGGGTGTGGGAATTTAGCATAACTTTAACTACCAATATTTATTGAAGGTTTTAGTCAATCCCTTATCAGTTCGATTTATCTAAAGATGACTGTATTTGGTTTTTTAAATGGTGTGGTGTAGACTTGAGTAAACCATCCATGCCGTAGATTACTCAAATAGCGTTATTACATCATTGAATGAACAGCTCATTGGTTTTTCTGAAATAAGGTTTCAAACGTTTTTCTTACGAATTGGCGACGGCAGTTTCCTTTCATAGAATTACGAAAAGGAAACGATTAGAAAATTTTGCGTTTGTTCACAGATTTGATGTTTTCAATTGCTGGGTTACTGCTGCACCCTCAGCATTCAACTATCCTTAAAAACCTGAGGCAGAACAGAAGTATGAAAAAAGTTCCTTTTTTTTTAAAATAA
Source organism: Uloborus diversus (assembly GCF_026930045.1). Lineage (NCBI taxonomy): Eukaryota > Metazoa > Arthropoda > Arachnida > Araneae > Uloboridae > Uloborus > Uloborus diversus. The sequence goes on along the minus strand of NC_072734.1, from coordinate 57,785,350 downwards.
TTTTAGGCATCAATAAAAATCTTTGAACCATCGTGTATCAAATAGCACTACAGTTGGTAAGGATATTAGGAATATCTGTAGATATAATTGTGCTTAAGTGTTCAATTACTGTCCAGACTACCCTTCTGATTAAGAAGAGTTTTTTTAATGCAATTTTTGAAATTATGAAGTATTTAGACGGTTTCGACAAAACTAACCTCAGCGGAAAACATGTCTGCAGCCATCTGATACTCATCACGGGCTCTTTCCACATTCCCTTGCTCGTCGTAAAGTTCTGCGAGCGTGAGGTGCTGCTTTGCTGCCGTCTTACCCCTCCCCACATCCGCATACACTTCGGAAGCTTTGATGAGGCTCTTCTCGCAGTCGTTTGGGTTCACCTGAAACAGCAACGTCAGTTGAAAATACAGTGCAATGTATTGTAGTGATTTAACAGGAACAGCAATAAAATACTCGTCGCAGACTTTTAGCGCATGTAGGCAGAATCTGAGCCTGATTACCGCAGGGGCATTCGAGGCACAGGCCCCTCCTCTTAGTTTTTCAGGGGGACCAAAATCCCTTAATTTATCATGCTAGTTAAAAATAAATAATGGTTTCACTCAGAATCCAGAGTACAATGATATCATTGATATTCTTGCAAATGCCAAGATAAGGAAAAAATCTCTTATTTGTTGATAAAAATCCCCCTTAAAATTTTGATATTTTTGCAAATCCCAAAACCATTCCAAGTTTAGTCCGTATTTACTATTAAAAGTTATATCACAGATAAGTTTGATATTTACGGTTTACTGCAACGGGCAAAGTTTAACCACATATTATATAATTATCGTATACTATATCTCTTCTACGTTTTGCATGTATATACTATATTGTGATATGAGGTACTACCAAATTTAGCATGGTTGTATTAATACGCAAGTATCAAAATATTCTATAGATTCATTTTATAGAATAAGCCGGAATGGAGGGGGGGGGGGACACAATATGAATTTCATACCCAGTGTCTTCAAAACTCTTGGGGGGAGGGGGCTGAAATATAAATGTGCCCCGTGTCAAATATCAGAATGATCGGGCTCTGGGCAGAATCTGATAGGGATAGCAAAGGGTTGCTATGCAAGTTCTAATAAGAAACAGGTTTCTGATCCTATGTAAGAATCAACCACACACTTAAATGTTAATGAAGTTAAGAAGCTATTTATCTTTTTTTTTTTTTTTTTGTGCAAGCATAACTTGTGCAACTTAAGTTGGTTTAATTAAACCGTTAATGGTCAACCATGAATATTGCAGCAGGGAGACCTGCTAGGTGACAATAAAGACGGCAACACGTCTTCCCGGAGTTTTTCGCCTTACTTCAAGGAGGATTTAAGATCTCGTTATAATAAACTCGTTATGGAGTTAAGTAACCTCACTGAACTCCCCGAGGGCACTGGAAGTACGATGCAAGAAGTGAATATTATTTCTACTGTTATACTTTCTGTTAGATTGAACCTCGTGAGTCGCCACAGCACGTGAGGGATGTAGTACATTTTTCTCGTGCCAGAGATCGTGCCCGTATGTTCTGGGTGAAAGATAGCAGTGCTATTTTAACCACACAGGAAAAACACAGTTAAATCACACAGGAAAGACTCGGAATTCCATATCCATGCTTGAAATGCGTTAAGGAGAATTAACAAGATCAACAAATGAAGCACTGAATTAATATAGAGAGAATCTAAGCCCAATATTCACAAAAATTCCCGATTATGGGGGGTTAAAAATTACTTGTGCATAGTAATATTACATATCGTTGGAAAGGGTAGAGCTTTCCACGTTCTACGCAATTTGTTTCAATGCTCTAACTTATTTACGTCGGGAGTTATTTGCGTTTTTAGCTCGAATTTTTTTAGGCTCAGCTGAAATTTAGACACTACTTTCTTCATTAAATTTATGAATAAAAAGTGAAGGAATTGTCGCACAGTTTTCTTTTTGACACCATTGGAAAGAGCTGCTTTTTTTTACTCCAGATCTAGCTCGACCTATGGCCGAAAGTTTAATCCTCTATCTCCATTAGGAAAGAAGTAACAATTGAAGTTCAAAAATCAGTTCTTTATTCAAGTTTTTAACCTTATTATTTTGCGTTTCCACGGTAACGCTTTTCGAATACTTTGTTTATTTCCATCTTTCTCATTTTTAATTCTTAAACTTATTTTATTTTGTGTTTCGCTTTTTAAATCCATCTTTCTCATTTTATTTAAATTTCTTGAAAGTATTTTAATATCTGTCGTCATTGTTAGAAGGGGAACTTTTGCATGATGTTTTTTTTTCTTTCATTTAAGCCTGATTGTTGAATATACGTCACTTAACACAATGGTTATTTTCAAGGTAGACCGGGCAAAGCCGGGCAGCGCAGCTAGTGATAAATAAAACTCTGAGGTATAAAGGCACACCGAGCTTATAATGAACGCAATTATATTAGAGAATTCAATTTGCTTCATTTGGTAACAAAATTTATTGCAACCATAGCAGAGGCGGATCCAGAAATTTTTGTAAGAGGTGTCAAGTTTCAATGGCAAGCGACCTTCTACGTAGAAAAAGTATCAGTTAAGCAGGAATGCCCATTTCTCTTGGGTAATGGCATCCCTTTCATATGCTACGGAGCCCCCCCCCCCCAAATGAGTTTTAAACCCTTTCAAATTCCCCTCCCCCCTTTTAATTTACAATGGTGCAGCCTGCGCCATGGCTCATATTCCTTCAAAACTCATATTTCGTTTGGCTGACAGGCTGGTCACATTACCGTAAGTTTTGAATATATGATAATACAGCAACAAAATAGTTAAAAAAAAGCACACACAACGCACATATACGACATATGGTTTAAGGTGGAAGAGTGCTCTGAAAAAAGTTAAGCTCATTAGAGATGATTATTCTTTCGAAAATGAACAAAAAAAAAAAAAAAAAAAACGATAGCCCAGTAAACGATCCCAACTCTTTTGAATTCTGACGCGCTGAGAAGAAAAAGGCAAAAAAGTTTAGCATTGATTCTATTACTTTTTTTTTGTTTGGATCTAAAAATTTGAAGTTTCATAATGATCATAATAAAACTTTTGTCACAGGGGGGTCAGCTGACCCTTTGACCCTCCCCTGAATCCGCCCTTGAATCATAGTATAAAATAAATTTAATTAAAGTAGTGTTTAAAAAAAGACACTTGATTTTGACTGAAATGAGTCTAGCACTACGTTGCACTAGCGCAGCCATGAAAAATCCTTTTGGTGGGGGGTTTTTGATCAAAAATGCCTTCTGAAGTTTTTTTTTTTTTTTTTTTTGATTATTCCGAAGAGATTTTTTTTTTGCTGAAAAATACCTTCTGAAAGGAATTTTTTGATCAAAAATACTTTTTGAAGGAGTTTTTTTTTTGAGCAAAAAAGCCCTTTCATATGCATGAACTACTGTGTTAAAATTAAGGGCTCTGGCGGATGTTTTCGCCCTCCCCCCCTTTGCTGCGCCACTACGGCACTCCTACGTTGTTTCCTGATTTTTGCCGATGAAGCAGAACTTCTTCACCAGTCAGTGCCTTACCTTCTTATAGCACTTTGCTGCCTCCACGTAGTGCATCCCAGCTTCAGTCTTCCTTCCTTCTTCTAGTTCGTGATGAGCAGCTTCTGAGAAGGCATTTCCCGCACTCTGCCATTCCTTCGCCATTTTGAATGCATTAGCGGCCTTTACGTAAAGTTCACATGCTTCTGCCACTTTGACACGTCCACCACCGCAGCATTTCCCACCACCGGCAGTCAATTGCTGCTCCGCTTCGGCCATCAGTTTGTCCCCTTTGGCCTTCTGGTCTGTCATTTTGTGCGGTTTTATGCTGGGAAAGAACTTGTGCGTTCACCCTAGAAATAAATTAACCACATAGAAAAAAGGTAATGTTGCCGTGGGCAGTCGACCACATTTAGTTTGTCACCACTAGAATTAAGTAATCGTACAGAAATAGTTAATGTGGCCAAAGTGTCGGGTGTTTCTTAGGGACCATAAAATAATTTTTCGCGTTGTCGTTAATGTTAAACTTTTCTAAATTGTTGAAGAAATGCTCTTAAAAGAACTAAATCAAGAAATCTTTTCTATACATGTTCTTCATCAAGAGATTTTTTCAGCAACGTTTGATTTGAAGCAAATCCGCCTTTAAGTTTGGAATCTACACTTTATGACCAAAAGTGTTGGGACACTTTCAAAAATTCACATTTTTACGGATTTTTCGAGAAATAAAAGACCAGTTGCTCCGTAATTTTTTTTTCACATAAAAGATGCACTCCAGTCGCCATTTTCCAGCAAAAATTTAGTCTACTATTCATTTAGAGGATGAACAACAAACTGCGGAATCAAAAAACGGTTTTTGATCATTTTTCATTGTAAATAGCTAGGAATAAACTATAAGTTTCAGAAATAAGTTAATAACCTATCTAGAATTTGTTTTTATATTTTCGTGAAAATATCTCTTATACCCGTGGAGATATAAGCATTTCTTTCAAAAATGCAATTTTTTTAAAAAGGTTTTCGGCTTATATCACGCAGAGTTTTCCGTCAAACATTACTAAACTTTCAGAATATTTGACAGCATATTAGAGAAATATAATGATAAAATTTAAAGTTAAAACATTGAAAATTGAATGAAATATGAACGTTTAAAGCAATTAATTTTTTACTGCGCATGCGCGAAAGATAGCAATTTATAACCTTTATAATCCAAAGTTCAGCAATATCCTACAACTCATAAAACAATTCCACTTCAATATCTTTAAAATTTAAAAAGTTATCAGCTGTCTAATGAGTTGAATTTCTATAATTCTTGCATATGCAACAAATGGTAAGGGTTCAATGGTAATCTCAAATTGGCAACACTTCCCTGCTATCGTTGCAGAGTGATTCATGATAAGAACGGAATATTTGTGAATAATCTCTCACAGTTCGTCGTCTAGACACTATAACCATGAGAGAAGTTACAGCTATTTGATTGTCACAACTTTTCGTTTTTTTCGTACTTCTTCAGTTTTTTAACAGCCCTGTGTTTCATAAAAAATTTTAAGTAGAATTCTAAAAATTGGCAGGATTACTTATCTTTTCATCTATGTCCCTCACATCAAATTTCGTTGAAATCGGAGATGGTGAAGTCAAGGAGGTGATTGATCTGACATGGAATTGCCCCACTGGGAAAAGCTATGGTCATATTTGAACTCAGGAGATTATTTTACGTAAGAACAAGCAGAAATAGTGTTAGAAGAATTTTTCATGACTCTCAATGTAATTAATTTGTTCATAATGAATAGTTTCACTTAAAGTTAAAAAAATCTCTATTTTTGAGTAGGGGAAGACCGCCTATATTGGACCCCCTAAGAAAAAGAGGCCCGTGTAGCTAAATGTGAAGCAAAACAAAAATGAAAAATAGGGCATCTGAAGCCAAATTTAATTTGGAACCGCCATAGGTACTTACATTTCCTGTAAATATGAGGATAATTTGTTAAAAAATTATTTTTTTGCAAAAGTCCAATTTAGGAATATATGCGCCTATATTGAACAATGCGCTTCCTAAATTGTACCGTAACAGTAAATGGTAGAATAGCTTGCATTTTAACCTTACAGTCACTTTACAGGATTTGCAATAGTATTTCCTTTGGCCTTTACTTGGCGCAGTGTTGATGAACCCACTGATGGCATTTCATGCACTAAATCATGGTTTGAACTTCATCTTTATGGCAAATATTGCAATACCAGTTGTTCTGTGCCGTTTTTAGCCTACTTTCCCAGTAAAAGTCAGAAAAAGAAGAAAAAAGCATGAAAGAAGGCTTAATGCATCTTAAAAATGTCGCGAGAAAAAAAAATCAAAAACAAATAAAATAATTAAATAAATATCGAAAAATTAAAAATTGGAAAGTAGGGTATTGAGATGGGGGAAAATGTCTGTCTGTCGGTCTGTCTGCCTGTCCCCCCCCCTAAAAACTTGTGAATGAATAGTCCGATTCGAACAAACTTTTTTTTGTTCGAAAGATCTCGGCGAGGACACCTCATTCCCATATTTCACTTTTTGATTTGAACTATTTTTTGTTCAATTTTGAACAGTTCAAAAAACTTAACATTAGCGCCTACGGGGAAACTGAAAGTCAATGTAGAATCCGTACTTGAAGGCGGATTTATTTCAAACAAATTTTGTTGGAAATAGCTCTTGACGCCAAACTCCAGACTACGACTCCGAGAACTTAAAGGCACCTGACTCCGACTCCTGTGCCCGACAATTAATCGGACTCCAACTCCCCGACTTCGACTCTGACTTCGTAGCTTTGGCAAACATTTATGACTGACTTCGATTCTTGGATATTCGTCTCCGACTCCTTCATCCCAAAATGAGATTGACTCCAACTCCGACTCCGCAGCTATGGTTTTCACTGTGAAATAATTATTGTTGATATGATTTGTTTTTGTTTTCACGCTAAAGTTTTAATTTAGGTATTCAGTTTTCGGCGAATAAATCCGAAGTCATTTATGTTTCTACATAACAATATGCGCAGACGATTTTTTTTTTTTTTTTTTGACAATGAAAAGTATTTCTTTAAGTTGACATTTTATTGTTTTTATTTATTTTGGTGAGTACATTAATACATTTAAAAAATTATTTTTGGCAACAGGGGAAAAAGAAACGATTTTTTTATAATGTATTTATTTTAATAAGTTTATTAATTTTAATTATTATTTTTTCGTTTTGAAAGCTGTTAAAGAATGTTTTTTAAGGGAAAAAAGTGTATTAGCTGCTTTGTTTTAAAGGTGGTGCTTTTTCTTAATGCATCTAATTTTTTTAGATGTGTGAGGTATACTTTATTCCTAGAAATTAGCAAAAATATGTTTGAAACAATTTGCGATTTTAGCTATTTTTGAGAATATTGATCAGGTACTAGAAAATAGTATGGGTATACGGGAAAGTAGGCTCGTATAGTTCTAGACGGAACTTCTTGTTTGCTCCTTCTTTTGTGGCTTTTTCTGTTCTGTGTCCTTTTTTTTTTGTGGTGATGACGTTAGAACGTTTGCCGAAGTAGGTTTCCTTCTTACCGACGATCATAACTTGATGATAACTAACCACTGATTCCTCGGAAATTGTGTTAACTTCATCCGTACATTGTTCTTGTGCATCTTGAACAGCTGATACCGAACATATGTAGCATATTTACTTTGGTAGTCTCAACTGGACTACAAACTTCCGACTCGGTTGCTGCAAAATCGCTGTCATTAAACACAATTGTACTAATAGGTCAAACTCCTGTTCTAGAGAATCCATTCACAGAATATTGGTCACGCTTGGAGTTTGTCATTAGAGTCACCTAACAGTTATTTTATTTTATACTAGCCGCTTGCGGCAACCAGCTGGTTCGCCTTCTTACGCCATTCGCCTTTCTGTGCAAGCAGCCACCTGCGGCTCATTTACCTTGTCATTTACCTTTTTAATTCAAGTTTGCCGCCTCCGGCGGCTGTTTAAATAAATTTGGCAGCATTATTAATCAATCCATCTCTATCTTTTTTTGTGCCATTTTTACGCCAAGATTGGCGCATTCGGCGGCTATCTACCTTTACGATCCATCTCTAAATTTTCTTATCCATCTCTATTTATTTTAACATCCCCGCCTACTTCCTAATAAAAACGAAGATCACTCAAAAAACCGCTTTTTTATTTAAGTAGAGCAAAAAAAAAAAAAAAAGTTATCTTCAAAATTCCTCGTAGTGTGCAAAAAGTATCGTTTGACAAAGAAAAAAAAAATCTCGCTACTTTTAATGAATTAAATGTGCACAACTATGAAATGTAACTTAATATAGATACAGCAAAACGTCCAGCTTGGGGCGGGGGGGGGGGGGGGTGGAAAAAGAAAAAAATACAAACCCTAAATAAAACAAAAAAAGAAAGAAAAAAAGCAAGCGCTGCCGGAAAAACACGTGGTCATCACGTCATAAAATGTAGAAGTAAGCTACATAGTAAAAAAAAAAAAAGATTAACATTGTTTGCGATTAAGATTCCGTCGTAAATATCGAATCGAAATCCAAGTAGTGACGTCAGAGGCATAAAGGAATGAAGAACCTTTTTTCGACCGATACGTGGAAAGACATGATGTGTTCAGCATAAAAAAAAAAAAATGTTAAAAAAAAAAAAAACTATTGCTTATTTTTTAAGAACTTTTTCTTCTGAAGAGGGCGAAATGTTTTTACTATTACCAACTTAAATTTTAGAAATGAGGCTTTGATACTTCTCGCTGGATGATATTAGAAAAAAATAAAACCCATGAAAAGCTGCAAATTAAAGATTTTTTCAAAAATTCGTAAAAAATACAAAAATTGCTCTGTTTTCAAATTTTTTTCATTCATCATATTTAAAATTAAATTTCCTACATTATAGTACAAAAAATATTTGAGTGGTGCGATTGGTTTGGGGTCTGTGAGGTAAAAAGTGCAAAAAAACACATAAAACATTACATAACTTTTTTTCTAATTAAAATATAAAAAATCAAAGCCCGAGGTGCACATCTTTGGCAGAAATTGTACCTGTATACCAAATTTCATCTTTTTAGGCCTTACCGTTTTCCCGGGAAGCGCGCCACACACACACACACACACACACACACACACACACACACACACAAACATCTTATTTTATTACTAGCCGCCTGCGACGACCAGCTGGTTCGCCTTCTTACGCCATTCACCTTTCTATGCAAGCAGCCACCTACGACGGCTGTTTGGCTAACTTGTCATTTACCTTTTTACTTCAAGTTTGCCGCCTTCGGCGGCTGTTTAAACAAATTTGGCTGCAGTATTAATCAATCCATCTCTATCTTTTTTTGTGCCATTCACATTTTTACGCCAAGATTGCCGCCTTCGGCGGCTATCTACCTTTACGATCAATCTCTAAATTTTCTTTTACATCTCTATTTATTTTAACCTCCCCGCTCATCTTCTATACATATCTATACATATAATAATAAAATAAGATGTTTGTGTGTGTGTGTGTGTGGCGCGCATCCCGGGAAAACGGTAAGGCCTAGAAAGATGAAATTTGGTATACAGGTGTAGTTTTTGCTGAAGTTGTGCACCTCGGGCTTCGATTTTTGATATTTTAATTAGAAAAAAAGTTATTTAATGTTTTATGTGATTTTTAGCACTTTTTAGTACTTTTAACCTCACAGACCCCGAACCAATCGCGCCAGACAAATATTTTGTACTATAGGGTCTGAAATTTAATTTTAAATATGATGAACAAAAAATTTTGAAAATAGAGCAATTTTTGTATTTTTTATAAATTTTTGAAAAAACATTTATTTTGCATTTTTTTCTGGGTTTTATATTTTTCTAATATCATCCTGCGAGAAGTATCAAAGCCTCATTTCTAAACTTTTAGTTGGTAATAGTAAAAACATTTCGCTCTCTTTAGAAGAAAGAAGTTCTTAAAAATACGCAATAGTTTTTTTTTTTTACAATTTTTTTAATGCTGAACACATCATGTCTTTCCACGCATCAGTCGAAAAAAGCGTTCTTCAATCTTCTATGGCTCTGACGTCACTACTTGGATTTCGATTCGATATTTACGACGGAATCTTAATCGCAAACAATCTTTTTTTTTACTATATAGCTTACTTCTAATTTTATGACGTGATGACCACGTGTTTTTCCGGCAGCGCTTTCTTTCTTTCTTTCTTTCTTTTTTTTTTTTTTGTTTTATTTAGGGATTGCATCTATTTCTTTTTTCATTCACCCACCCCCCGCTCAAGCTGGACGTTTTGTTGTATCTATATTACGGTACATTTTATAGTTGTGCGCATTTAAGTCACTTAAAATAGCGAGATTTTTTTTTCTTTGTCACTTACTTTACTTTGTTACTTTTGGCACACTACGGAGAATTTTGGAGATAGCGTTTTTTTTTTTTTTTTTTTTTTTTGCTCTACTCAAATAAAAAAGCGTTTTTTTGAGTGATCTTTGCTTTTATTAGGAAATGAGCTGGGAGGTTAAAATAAATAGAGATGGATAAGAAATTTTAGAGATAGATCGTAAAGGTAGATAGCCGCCGAAGGCGTCAATCTTGGTGTAAAAATGTGAATCGCACAAAAAAAGATAGAGATGGATTGATTAATACTGCTGCCAAATTTATTTAAACAGCCGCCAAAGGTGGCAAACTTGAATTAAAATGGTAAAAGACAAGTTAGCCAAACAGCCGCCGTAAGTGGCTGCTTGCATAGAAAGGTGAATGGCATAAGAAGGCGAACCAGCTGGTCGCCGCAGGCGGCTAGTTTCCTAATAAAAACAAAGATCACTCAAAGAAAAAAGTAATCTCCAAAACTCCCCGTAGTGTGCAAAAAGTAACAAAGTAAAGTAAGTGGCAAAGAAAAAAAAATCTCGCTGTTTTTATTGAATTAAATGCGCACAACTATGAAATGTAACGTAATATCGAAACAGCAAAACGTCCAGCTTGGGGGGGGGGAGGAGGGGAGATGGAAAATGAAATAAATGCAATCCCTAAATTAAACAAAACAAAAAAAAAAGGGAAAGAAAAAAAGCAAGCGCTGCCGGAAAAACACGTGGTCATTACGTCATAAAATGTAGAAGTAAGCTATATAGTAAAAAAAAAAAGATTAACATTGTTTGCGATTAAGATTCCGTCGTAAATAACGAATCGAAATCCAAGTAGTGACGTCAGAGGCATAGAAGATTGAAAAATGCTTTTTTCGACCGATGAGTAGAAAGATATGATGTGCTCATGCTCAGCATTAAAAAAATTGTAAAAAAAAAAAAAAACTATTGCGTATTTTTAAGAGCTTTTCTCTTCTGAAGAGGGCGAAATGTTTTTACTATTAGTAGTAAAAACATGCCACTACTAATAGTAAAATGTTTTTACTATTAGTAGTATCTGCTTAGTCAATTTAGCGACGGTATTAATCAATGTTTTTCTTTATGTATCAATTACGCCTGGAGTGCCGCCTTCGGCGGCTGCTTAAACAATTTAGCGACGACATTAATCAATGTTTTTCTCTATAAATCAGTATTATCATTCGTTTTTTTACGCCAATGTTGCCGCCTTCGGCGGTTGCTTAAATAAATTTCGTGGCGGTGTCAATCAATCTATATCTATCTATATCATTAATAATTTGAATAAAATATTTTCTAGATCTGTCTCGAGTTTCGTCGTTTGGAATATTTTTAAAGGAGGGGGAGGGGAGACACAAACGACGTATTCTTCATGCAAATTTTGTCGAAAAATAACAAAAAGCACTTCCACTTTTATGTGAAAGCATTGTTTTTTCAAAGTCATGGTGTATGTGGGGGGAGGGAGGGGGCATTGACATCCAATGTGCAAGCAGCCACCTACGGCGGCAGTTTGGCTAACTTGTCATTTACCTTTTTACTTCAAGTTTGCCGCCTTCGGCGGTTGTTTAAATAAATTTGGCAGCAGTATTAATCAATCCATCTCTATCTTTTTTTTGTGCAATTCACATTTTTACGCCAAGATTGCCGCCTTCGGCGGCTATCTACCTTTACAATCTATCTCTACATTTTCTTATCCATCTCTATTTATTTTGACCTCCTCGCCCATTTCCTACAAGAACCGCTTTTTTTTTTTATTTAAGTAGATCAAAAAAAAAAAAAAAAAGCTCAAATTCCCCGTAGTGTGCAAAAAGTAGCGTTTGACAAAGATAAAAAAAATCTCGCTGTTTTTATTGAATTAATGCGCACAACTATGAAATGTACCGTAATATAGATACAGCGAAAGGTCCAGCTTGGAGGGGGGGATGGAAAAAGAAATAAATGCAATCCCTAAATAAAACAAAAAAAAAAAAAAAAAAAGGAAAGAAAAAAAAGCAAGCGCTGCCGAAAAAACACCAGCAAAAACTACACCTGTATACCAAATTTCATCTTTCTAGGCCTTACCGTTTTCCCGGGATGCGCGCCACACACACACACACACACACACAAACATTTTATTTTATTATATGTATAGATTACTTTCTTCTATCTCTAATATATAAAAGAAAGTATTGGATTCGTGCAAATTTTCGAATTTCGAATTTTGACGGATTCGAACGTTTTGAGGTGTGCTGAGTCCATTTCGACCATTTTTACTTTCTTCTATATCTAATATATAGAAGAAAGTATTGGATTCGTGAAAATTTTCGAATTTCGAATTTTGACGGATTTGAACGTTTTGAGGTGTGCTGTGTCCAATTCGACTATTTTTGGAAAATGTCTGTCTGTGTGTATGTGTGTCACGTCTGTGTGTGACCAGTTTTTTGTGGCCGCTCTACAGCAAAAACTACCGCATGAAATTGAACGAAACTTGGTACACATATGTGCCCCTATGTGAACTTGTGCCCATTGGTTTTTGGCGCGAATTCCTCCAAGGGGGGTGGAGCAATGGGACGTTTTTTGAGTTACGCGTGATTGCTATTCCTCAGGAAGTAACTGGCGGAATCAAACAAAATTTGGTCCATATGTTGCCATTAACAGGAACAGGTGCTGATTCAATTTTGGTGTCAATAACTCAAACGGGGGTTGAGCTATAGAACGTTTTTTGCCGTCAATTGTGACTGCTGTATCTCAAGAAATAATGAACGGAATGAAAGAAAAATTTATCGGCAAGTAGCCCTTAGTGGGTATAAGAGCTGATTTTATTTTTTTGTCAACAGCTAAAAAGGGGGGTAGCGCAATCGCCCGTTCTTTTTTTCCATTGTGAGTGCCCTATCTCAAGAAGTAATGCTACGTTCTGGTTGAAATTTGGAATATATGTGAATCCATATGTAAACAGGCTTTGGTTCAATTTTGGCGCCAATCGCGCCAAGAGGTGCTGATTTATTTTTATTATCATTATTTTTTAGCGAATAAAAATAGTTTTATTAATGCAACAATAAGAAAGATAAATTGCAATAGATTGTCGTCTGCGTATTTCTCGTGATTTTAATTGTATGGAAATGATCGGAAATATTATCTCAATGATTTAAAATTTTTAACTGTTGCCATCTTATGTTTGTTAATAAATAAAATATTTGTAATTAATTCAAGCAAGGCTTTTAAAATAACTTTCAATTTTCGCTCTTTGCTTTGCTTTTGCAATCATTCAGACATTGGGATGGTCGTCAAGTTTTTGCATGTGTAATTTCGTTTTTGTTGGGAATATTGCTTCCACGTCAAGCATGGAGAGGGATCAGAAAAAAAAAGAAAAATATAGAAGAAAGTTTCGTGATGGCCACAGCATACTAGTTGGAAAATGTCTGTATGTCTGTGTGTGTGTGTGTGTATGTGTGTGTGTATGTGTGTGTGTGCGTGTGTGTGTGTATGTGTGTCACGTCTGTGTGTGACCAGTTTTTTTGTGGCCGCTCTACAACAAAAACTACCGCATAAAATCGAACGAAATTTAGTACACATATGTGCCCCTATGTGAACTTGTGCCCATTAGTTTTTGGCGCGAATTCCTTCAAGGGGGGTGGAGCAATGGGACGTTTTTCGAGTTACGCGTGCTTGCTATTCCTCAGGAAGTAACTGGCGGAATCAAACAAAATTTGGTCCATATGTTGGTATTAACAGGAACAGGTGCTGATTCAATTTTGGTGTCAATAACTCAAACGGGTGTTGAGCTATAGAACTTTTTTTTCGTCAATTGTGACTGCTGTATCTCAAGAAATAATGAACGGAATGAAAGAAAAATTTATCGGCAAGTAGCCCTTAGTGGGTATAAGAACTGATTTTATTTTTGTGTCAACAGCTAAAAAGGGGGTAGCGCAATCACCCGTTCTTTTTTTCCATTTTGAGTGCCCTATCTCAAGAAGTAATGCTACGTTCTGGTTGAAATTTGGAATATACGTGAATCCATATGTAAACAGGCTTTGGTTCAATTTTGACGCCGATCGCTCCAAGAGGTGTTGATTTTTTTTTTCGAATAAAAAAAATGTTTATTAATGCAACAATAAGAAAGATAAATCGTAATAGATTGTCGTCTGCGTATTTCTCGTGATTTTAATTGTATGGAAATGATAGGAAATATTATCTCAATGATTTAAAATTTTTAACTGTTGCCATCTTATGTTTGTCAACAAATAAAATATTTGTAATTAATTCAAGCAAGGCTTTTAAAATAACTTTCAATTTTCGCTCTTTGCTTTGCTTTTGCAATAATTCAGACATTGGGATAGTCGTCAAGTTTTTGCATGTGTAATTTTGTTTTTGTTGGGAATATTGCTTCCTCGTCAAGCATGGGGAGGGATCAGAAAAAAAAAAAAGAAAAATATAGAAGAAAGTTTCGTGATGGCCACAACATACTAGTATGTATAGATATGTATCATAGACTAATAATAAGAGTAGACCGAGCTATGGCAACCCTTTTGCTGCTCATAAACCAAACCATGTGACTGGTGGATATCCTAGCAACAGCGGGCGTTAATCGTAGCAGACGATCAACGCCAACGCGAAATAAAATATATAGAATTGATGGAACACGGAAGAATGATCTTTTATGGAGTCCAATTTGTAAATTTGTTATTCTAAGTTGTAAATATTTTGTTAATATAGTGAGTTTTTCGTTTAGATAGTATTTTGCATTTTCTTTAGTCAATTTCAATAACTCTCTAAGCAATAAAAGATGCAAGCGACCAAGAAGAATCAGCAAACGGTAAGATTTTTACCTACAGTTTCAATTTAAGATACCGATTAGTACATTTTTGTGTTAACGCAAAACGTTTACGCCATTTCGTTCACGCTAACGCTGACAGCTCCAAATGAAATAAAAGTTACCGAAAACTGATCAAAAACTATTACTAATGTCAAAATAATGCATAACTAAAAGAAAAACAGTTCAATCTCTGCACCTGGAAGTTTTTTTTAATGAAAACACATTGTCTTAAAATACATGTCGAGTGCCAAACTATAGATAATACTGCCATCTAGCAACCATGCTGCCAAAGTCTTCGCCAAGCCCTTCCACTAGTCACATGATACATCTATGAACCAATTTTCTTCATCAGCAAGAATGAGAAAGCTCGGTCTACTCTTATTATTAGTCTATGATATGTATAGATTGGGTAATGGATTCCATTCTATGTTCTCGCATCCACGTATCGCAGGTTCGATTGAAATATGTGGACTTAGGCTTGAAAAAGGCAACGTATAAGGGCTGTAAACGATGCTTAGTGTGTGCTGGAAGAAGAAGCATTATTACACCGTTATAGTTAGACAAGTATTATAGCATAGCCCTTTATCATCATTTCTACAAACAGCTAAGGCACTTCTCATTATTTTTCCCCCCTAAGAGCCATATTTCCCCTTTTAGAGATCTTCTAAAACCTAGAAAGCTAGAAATTAGTGTAGCTTGTAATTAATCAAGAAATCAACTTTAAAAAAAAGAAAAAAAAAAAGAGGAATTTTATCCAACAAAACTGAAATGGAAGCTTCTGGTTAAAAAGAAAAGAAGAAAAAAAATCTATTTTATGAGGTTGAAGCTTCCAAGAAACTTACTTAATAAAAAACCAGTATGAATGTTTTTATAAGCCTTAATTAATATGTTTAGTAATCCTAAATGCTAATTTAAATGTCACCACTAAGTTGGATTCTATAAAAAAATTTTGAAGTTTCTTTGAATTTCATGCACTTAAACTGAATTCGCAACTCCAACGAACTATAGGGGGCACTGCAGTCACTGACTAATGGTGAACGAAAAAACTAAAACAAACGCATGTGGTAACGAAGAAAATGGTAATAAGTCTAGTAAATTTTGTTCGTATGCATGATTTTTTCGCTTTATTCTTTTTAAATTAATTTTCAAAGTCTTGTGGATATTCTGGCCCACATAGAAAGAAATGAGAATTCTAGAAGCATTACTAAACGTCAAAGATTAATGCAAACTACGTAGTTCGTAGTTCTAAGCAGCTATTTCCACGATGTTGAATTCGATATTTATCAATTCTTGATAAAAATAAATAATAATTGTGGCCTGACAAGAATAACAATTAATGCTAGAAAATTCAATATGACATTACAAATTATTATCGAAAGAAGATGATACTTTTTTGCCTTGCTTGGCTAGCGCTTATTGTTTTGCATTTGTAGCTGAGTTATTTCTCTCGAATTCCCGAACCGGTTAATGTAAAATTTTTCTGTTTCGATTTTTCTAATTTCTGAACTACGATTTAATTGTGTCATGTTTTGTGAATCATCAACGAAATTCTCACGGATATATGGTGGTAGTTTTCTTTTCAGTTGATTGACCATTATTTCTTTTTACTTATCGAATTCTGTAATCTTACTTACCATTTTATTCCACTCATGATAAAAATTAAAAATGGTTTAACTAAAAACGCGAAATCTCGCCAAGGATACTTAGCTCGCACAATACTAAAACTATAACCCTAAACAAATTTGGCGAAACCTTTCAGCTGAGAATAAAAGCAACAAAATAAATTCTTTCTCGGTTAAACATTTTTCATTTCGTTCTACGATAATATATTCACGAAAAAATTTTGCATACTCTCTATTCCAACTAAATGTTACTGTAAAATATGGTTTGTTAAATTAATTTAAGATTAAAAAAAACCCATGTTCTTACAAATTCACACAAAACAATAAAATTTTTACCTGGTATAACGTTATCCAAGTTTGTTAATCCAGAGTTTTCTGGTGTTAACGCGCTTTCACCATTTCTCAATCAAATCACTTTTTAGAGGGAAATAATGAAAACTAACATTGAGGAGCTCGAACACTTTCTGTTGCTGAAAGCATTCCAAGACACATCGATTGTGTTAATAAATACTCAGAACAAAGTGCCTATGTTTAAGTCAAAAGACTTACGTGAAACGCAATGTGGCAATGTTTTAGTTTTTCCGGCAGTTTTGTAAATCACCGCAAGGTAGCGTATTCGAGCGCTGTAGTTGCGAATTACCGGTTATTGTAATTAATAAAATAACCAGTCAACAAGTAACGTGAACAAGCACAAATTTCAGTCAAATGGAAAAACTATATTTAATAGAACTGAAATTGAAGCTTATTGATAAACACCTAGTTTTATGGGTTGCAGCTTCTAGAAAGTATGCTTGAAAAAAACGAAAAGTCAAAATGAATATCCTGGATTAGTATTAAAATATGCTCAAAATAATAAAAACTACGTTATTTAGTTTCTCTAATCCCTTATTTTATACCTTGATTAGAAAAAAGACTTGCTTAGTTACATATTCTTAAATTGGACCACCGGTCCGACATAGGAAATTTTTTTCGGTCCAATAAAGGAAAACATGCCATTTTTTCTTCTTTTATTCATACCTTGTCAACAAGTTTCCTAATCGTGCATGTAAATACATTGCTGTAATCCCCATTAAACACTGTTTATAATACTATAAAAGCAATTTTCTAAGTTCACAAATTTTAGTATTAGTCTACTAGATACAAGTTCTCAAAATAAGATCAAATACGTTTTCAACACAAATCGCTTCGTAACTCTAGCTATGCAGATCGAAATGTGACGAAACTTCATCCTCGAAGGTTTCAGACACAAATCTTTGTATTTCCACCGGTAACTCAGCGGTAGATTTTAAGCCCCTGGTTCAATTTAAGAAGTGGTCCAAGATAGGCGGTCTTCCCGTACTATGTGGGAGACCTAAATATTGGATAAGAGCAAAAGGTTTTTTTTTCGTCAATAACGTTCGACTTCATTGTTTACATCAATCAAGTTAAAAAAGTTCAAAACATTTCTTTGATTTAAAAAATTCATATAGAAAAGAATTCTTTAAAGATAACTATAGATTTTAGGCCTCGTGCGGCACACCTAAATATTTTTTGACTTGAATAAGAAATGTTGTGATCAACTTAAAATTTTGAATATCCAAAAAAAAAACCTTTTTTTTTCAATACACCCTATGAAACAAAAATTTTTTTTCTTGAATCATAAAGTACGCTACGTTTATAAAGTCTTGCACTGATGTAGAAAATTCATTAAAAAACTACTTCAGATTTAAACATTTTTTTTTAATTTTTTGATTTTTAACTCAAGATGTTTTTTCTCAACGTTAAAACAATTTTATGTGTTCATCTACAGTGGTTCTGTGAAGTTTTAGACGATTTTCAACTTTAGCGCTAGGTACTAGCGCAGCCAGAACTTAGTGGCACCCCTGGGAATTTTTTCTTTCATAGACGCCATTTTCAGTTTTCGATGCTAGCGCCACCTACATGCCTTAGCTAATCTGCACCGATGGGGAAAACTTAATGAGATAACGAAAAAAAAAAGGTATGTTTAAATCTGTAGTTTTTTTTTATAAATAAATTTTCTTTATCAGAGCAAGACTTTATAAAAACCCTGTCTTATCCTTTGCTTTTGTCATTTAATAATTATATTAAAGTAATTTTGAACGATCGTATGGAAACAAAGGAAAAGATTGAAGAATACAACTGGGATTTCGAAAAACCGCATAAAAAATAAATAAACAAAAAAAGCTTTCATTAAAGCAATAATATTATATTTTGTAAGACATAAAAATAAATGAATGAGTAAAAGAAACTAAAAATATTCATTTATAGTTTAAACGTCATTCTTATAACTAAGTCTGATTACGCCCGTTTTGAAAGTGACGGCGCAATCTATCAGTGTTAATAATATTCTTAAAAATTGCGATCGATTTCGCGCATTCACTGAAAAATAATTTAAAATACACAGTTTCTCCAGTACTAGTCCTTTTAGTTTTGAAAAATGTGCAATCTCAGGCGAAAATCTCCTTTGTTTTCAAAATGTATGCATTAATTGCTCCTTTCCATATAGCTACGAAGAGTGTATGAAATATTTAATGTATGAAAGAGAAATATGATGCGTAATATTCTCTTTTTTTTGCGCTGTTTTCCTTCTATTATACAGCAGCCAAAAAAAGTATCATTATTTTGTATTTTCTATCTACATTGACATTTCTATGTCGGTAATATACGTGGTAATGTTTATCTGCGCATTCATGTAAAACTGTTGTGGCGCCTGTCTTTAATAAATCCACTAAGATCTTTAACTGAATAAATTATTTAATTAAATAAATAAATAAAAAATGTTGATCCAGGAAAGATACAGAAAGTGTGATACGTTTTAAATAATCATTCAAGATTCAAGAAAAATGTTTTCTAAACGTTAAAGGGCAGTTTACTCCAAAAAATGTATTTAGATGAACTACATAATATTTACCGATATGTACTTTTACCAAAGATCAATTTTTGAAAGATTAAGATAAACATTAACTTTAAAAAACTAAGATATACTTACCAAAATATGTAGCTCATTCGTTTTTTCGACTTCTGAAGAGAGAGAGAGAAGGGATGTGTTTTCAGCCGCACTTTCGCTGATCGATCGATGACGTCACTGACGCAGTGTTGCCACTGCATTTCAACGAAGTTTCCCTGTTAAGTTTCGTATTGAGCTTGCCCAAGGTGTGGCAAGGGCCCCTTCAGAAGTTGTTTTTTTTTCTCGATTGTTACTTGAAAAGAGAATAGTATATTTAGTACTAACAACTACTGCTCTGTAAAAAAAAAAAAAAAAATCCTCAAAATATACTGTAAAAAGTAGGGCTGTGGAGTCGGAGTCGGACTGATTTTGGGGAAAGGAGTCGGAGTCGTTCGAAAACATGCCAACTCCGACTCTGGTTTTTTTATTACTTCCTTTTACAAAAAAGGAAGCATTGTATTCGCAAAAAAAATTTCACTCTAAAATCGACCTTAATTTCCATTTTACTCACCCCCGAATGAATATTGAGTTTTTTTTTCGACTCGACCAAACGTGGATAAGTGCCCAAGAACGTATAGACACGCGAAATATCCATAATGACGATTCCTGAGTTAATTACAACGAGTTTTCTCCAGACGTCGGTATGTGCGGATGTGCGTATGTATGTCGCATAACTCAAGAACGGTAAGTCCTAGAAAGTTGAAATTTGGTACGTAGACTCCTAGTTGGGTCTAGTTGTGCACCTCCCCTTTTGGTTGCATTCGGATGCTTCTAAAAGGGTCTTTTGCCCCTTTTTGGGGGGAAATCGTTGTTAATTTCGGTATAAACTCAAGTGGTGTTATAATTTGGCGGACACTTGGCGATATATCACCATATCGCCATATATTTTGATCTCCAAGTTTTGTCGCCAACTTGGCGACAAATTTGGCGATTTTTTTTTAAAATTTTAAATCTGGTTTCAATTTGGCCACTGGTGGTGATATTTAGAGAGTAAACTATTGAATTACATTAAAATTGCCAGTAATGGGGAAATGACATTAAATTGGAGTAAAAGGAAGTCATGTGATGCACATATCAGCTCGTTTCTTTAATTTTCACTGACTCTCCTTGCATTTTTTAAAAAACTGACTACCTATTAATTTGATTGCATGCTCCTAATAAGAAAATGCTTGTCATTGTGGCTACCAGCTGGTTTGATTGTTCATCGAGTTTTCTGTAATAGCTACCTACACCGTCTCCTAGTTTGTTTATTTTATTTTTTTTTTTTTTTTTAATGATAGTAACTGTCAGCAAACAGTTTTGCTGCCTAACATTTCTTAAGTGTAATCACTTTCAAATAAAAATAATATATATTTTTTTTACCTCGATCTCAGTTATAAAGTAGTAAAAGGAATGTATGAAGTATTGAGTATAGTATTGAAGTATAGTATTGAGTAAGTCGGGAAACTTCTGAGGGTTCTTAGTCAATTCAAATAAATGTTAGCTTGGGCCGAAAGAGCAAATCCAAAAGATATGATAAAATATAAATGTTTTTTTTTTTTTTTTTTTAATGAAAAGACTTTATCTAAGAAAGCTTGGTTATCACTAAAAAGTTCAAAATAAAATCAGTACATGATTTCTTGGTTACGTCACTCAATAATTGTAGTTAATCCTGAAATCTTCTTATTAAGGTTAATTCTAAAGCTGCCAATAAAACTAAAATTAAAAAATTGAACCAAAAAATGTAGCTATAGTAAAGCTATTTGTAAAAGCTGTATGCCGCCGCATTTTGGGTAAAATTTGTTCCAGACGTACATGTACCCGACCTCTCCCCGCAATATAGTGCAATATTTTCGTTGAGATTTTTAAGATAAAATTTAAGATTTAAAGGGATATTATTGGGGAAATTTTTCAGAATTAAAGTATTTCAATTTTTATAAACTCTGAGATTAAGTTGAGGTGGTACACACCAGATGAGTGTCACCCGGGAGGAGAGAGAACCGCTCCCTGTCAAGAAAAGTTTTTTGACTATGCAAAAAAAAAAAAAAACCCTCAAGTTACAGCTTTCAAAATTTGAAAGCACATGATTTTATCAACATGTGTTAGTTAAACAATAAAGGGGAGCAAATTAATCCTATTCATTTTTTTAATGGGATTTTTAAGTAATCTCACTTTAGAAATCGAAACTATTGGATTACTTGATTTTCAAATTGAATTTCTAACGTTGTATACATCTTAGGTTTGCAATAAAATACAACGCGAAAATTTCATAAAAAGGAATTAGTATTTCAATCTCTGTTTAGAGGTTTTCTCCCTTTCCCATATGAGGAAGGGGGATTTGGAACAAAATAATAGTAATAATAATAATAATAATAAAGTCAGAGTCTGACGTTTCAAAATCCAGGAGCCGGAGTCGGCAATTTTTCTTCCTACTCAGCAGTCCTGGTAAAAAGTACTGGCTCCCATGCTGCTAGTACTTTTTACCATAAAATTCTATTTTGCAGTCGAATGAGCTGACTAAATGGCAGCATGGGTTGAGATTGTGCCACATCATATGTATCTATACCAATACAAAAAGAATAAATTAAATTACGCGAAAGAAAAAGCAGAGTGGATCACGTTTCAAACCTTCGATGCATTATAAAACCTGCATCCTATCTCTTATAGTTCGCCACAATTGGGTGGTTTCCTTCAGTCAAAAGTACTACTTTTAGTCATTGAAATGGATAGAATGAGTAAAATAATAATAATAATAATAATAATAATAATAACATGGACCCAGAAAATACTTTCATTTTCATAGCAGTTTTTTTTAAATTATTTTTTTCAAAATGCCCAATTTTTCAAACAAGGCGTGGTCTTTATGACGTCACAAATGATGCACCCGCATCTTTCTACTACGTTTCCACGCAATGATAATCAAGCAGCGAATTAAAATTGCGCTCTACGCTTGCTACCAACCATATCGTTGCCGATACACGTGAGTAAAGATGCGAATTAAATATTTTGGACCCGTGAATGGCAACACTGAATGGTATTTCATCATTTGTGATGTCATCAGCAGAAGCGTTAAACGATGAAAGAGCTCCAATTTAAGTATTTTTTTTAAATATTAAACTTAAAGAAATTATTTTAAAAAAAAATGGTCAGATTCTATGTTTTTAAGCATGTTCTTTCCAAAAAAATACTTTTAAAATTTTGGAAACGACCCCATTTATGTGGCACAATCTAACCGCTGCTGTCACAAAGTCAACCCATTTCACGACACTGCAAGGAATCAAATAAAAGTTCTCATACGGATGAGTCCAATTAAGAGATGGTCACTTTAAATGTACAGCATGTCCCCGTTTCATTAGCAAGACCCCTATTTTAGCATCCGTTAGTTCTAGATGCATACTTGCAAAAATAATTAAAATAAGGTGTGGACTTAAGGCATTGAAAGTTTAAAGAAAAAAAGAAAATTAGTGAAAAATTACCAAATCTATTTTTGTACGGACTGTAGGTCCCCTAACTTAGATTTAGGGAAATATTTTTCATTGAAAACTAATTCCAGCACAAAATATTTCAAACACTAGCGATCAAAAATCAAGGGGTTGAGAGTTCAAAATTTAAAGGGACCGTGCAGAAGATGAGATTGGAACTTATCGCCCTTTCAGAAGAATGAGGTTGTCGAAGTAATAAAACCAAATATTTATACATAATTGAATCGTTTATTTCAAAAACCAGTCAAACGACAAAATTGCTAATTTCAAGAAAACATCTATATCACCATATTAAACTATTCAAATGATGATTACAGCATTGTTTATTGAAAGAAATATGTCTAAATATGTATCTCGTTCAGTTTAAAACATTGTAATCCTTATGGAAAAATTTCAATATGCAGGTAAAAATGCTTTTTCGAAATTTTAGAGTGTGTCGCTTGACTACGTTTTTTTAAATAAACGGTTTAATTTTCATTGCTATTGAAAAATAAATGCAAATGTTATGCTATGTTACATAAAAACGCACTACAAAAGTTCGTACAGTTTGGAAAAACCTACTCTATGCCCACAGCTAATTTTAAATTAATATTTTCAAACAAAAGGTGTTATTTATTGCGAGTTTAAAGTGTTGTAAATCACAAAACGCTGCTTTTCATAACGCGGTGAATATTGGTCGTACTAATGGCAAACTTTTTGTGTTGGGATTTTTTTCTAACGGATATGATTTCTCAAAATATAAGTTAGCTGACCTAGAGCACATTTAAAAAGTTAAATTAAAAATTTTTGTCTCATTTTCTTTTCCTCTTCAAGCTTTCAATATCTTAACTCTGCACCTTATTTTGACCTTTTTTGCAATTGGAAGTATCCATCTAGGACTAAGTTGCGAAAATACAAGGATCTTACAAACGAGGACACGCTGGATAATGGCATCAGTCAGTATAATTGAACACTTTTCTCGTAACATGTGACTGCCCTATCGCACAAAACTAATGTTCAGATTAAAACAAAAATTGATATTCAGATGAACTCAAACGAAATTGATACTGATTATTTCTTTAGCTTCAGTCACTCAAATGTGAGAGATGCAAATAAAACCTTTTTGCTTTCATTTATAATTTGAACAATTGAAAAACTAATGCAAGGGTTTAAAAATCGGTCGAGAGAGAATTAAAGCTCTCCATCTTTTGTCTCGAATCGCTCAAATGGTCCGTGATAATTTTGAAAAAGATGAAGATAATTTCATGATGACCACAACATACTAGGTGCAATTAGTACACCCGCTAAAATTGTTCTCTCTATTAAGACTAAATGAAAATAAAATATTGAAAAAAAAAATAAAATAAAATTAATTTGAATTTTGACATCTTGAATTCAAATTATGTTTTTCGCAATCACGAGTGTGTGTGTATGTAGGCGTGTGTGCTTGTGTGTGGGGGGGTATGTGTGTTTGTGTATATGTGTATGTGTGTGTAGGCATGTGTGTTTGTGTCTGTATGCAGGCATGAGTGTGTGGATAGTTGTGTGCATGAGTGTCTGTGTGCGTGGGGGCGGAGTATGTGTATGTGTGTAGGCATATGTGTTTGCGTCTGTGTGCATGAATGAATATGTGGGTAGTTGTGTATATGTGTGTATGTGTTTGAGTGTGTGTATGTGTAGGTGTCTGTATGTATGCGTGTGTGTATGTGTAGGTGTCTGTATGTGTTTGTGTATGTGTGTAGGTGAATGTGTGTGTAGGATATGAACGCAACCTGGAGATGGCTTTCGCTAGAGGAGCAGCATCGTGAGGAGCCGGTCAACGGTGATACTGCAGAGGGTGCTGGCGGGAAAATAAAATGATAGCACATCAAAACAGTCAAATAAAAGCAATAAGCAATCGTGATCGCTCAAAAAAACTTGACGATTACTTCCGAGAACAGGTTGTCCATGGAATAACGACCTTGACCAACGTTTAATTATTATTCTTCGCAACTAAAGTCGCCAGTATCCTGTCTAAAATGGTTTAGTTTTGATTTTTTTTTTTAATTTACGTACCGAATCACTCTGTTGCACCATCTTATGACAGACCTTCTGCAGTTGCTTGAAAGTGCTGCATTTTTCTCCATTGCAGCAATATCTGCACGTAATGCGGAATTGCTACACACACACTGTTACATTTCTAAAATGCTTGCAACGTTACAAGAGCGAAACGCCTGGAGTTGCAAAAGTAGTTCGATGTTCCAGATAGCTTTTATTTAGTAAATTTTTGTTATAAATAAAATAGCAAAATTCATTTCATGTTGGATTTACCATCCACACATTGCTCATCGGCTTGGTAAGCCCCAACTTAGGTATTTTAAGATTGTTTAACTTTCAAATTGGCAATGGCAGTTCTGAAGACCGCTTTAGAATTTTATTTGGTTTGTTTTGTTCTATGGATTGAAAAAAAAAACAATATTCATTGAAGACTTTCTGAAAAGTAATGGAAATAAATTTTACGACGACAAAGTTTGTTACAGTAAAATTTATTTACAAAAACATGACAATATACGAATGATTTCTGTGACTTGCAACAATTTCATTTTAGACACTTCAAATTTGCATTTTCGAATTCGAATACACATTAACTATTTCATCATTTCCTTTTCTATAAACATTATGTATGTTTACAAACTCTGAAAAAGAGGTAAAACTTCAGCCTTGATTCAGTTAAGTGAAATGATTGGTTTAATGCTTAATACCATTGTGACTAAAAGTATACGAAGAGAATTTAAGCAAGACTGTGTTTAAAGAAGAAGAAAATAATAAGAAAATCCACACATTAAAGATTGAATATTCTTTGAAAAACGATTTTTGCATTTCAGAACTCAGAGAGATAACTTTATACTTCTACTTAAAAAAATAAAAATGTATAAAATTTCAAATTGACTTCAGTTCAGTTGCATAAGAAAAAAAATGTCGCAACATAATGATATACCCCACTCGATAATCTATTGGTTTATAATCAAAACATTCACGTTAATTGCTTAATAACTTATCATTCTATTAGAAAAGCTTTCGAAAATTAGAATCATTTAGCAACTGATATGTTTTTGGGGAATACATTCTATAACGATCGACGAGAATAATGCGATTCAATAACCCATTATTCGATTATGATAAGAATGAAAAAAAACAGTAGGTTTTTTTCATTCCATTGTGAAAAAACATTCAAGTTAATCATTTGACAACCTGTCATTCAATAAAGGAATTCACTGGATAAAAATCAGTAAATGATCATTCAAATATGAAAGCATTCAAGTGAATCTCTCGTATGCAAAACGTCATAATCAAGTTTTGAATTATTCTACGATGATCATTCGAACATATAGATCACTAAAAATACCACCTACACTCAGTCAATGATGATGTTCTTAGTCGAATTAGTTCAGCAAGCAATCACGTAATATTCGTCACAGAACGGCAGTGATCAGTTTCCTGATTCTAAAAATCACCTAAAAGATTCATTCAGAAGTAACGTAAACACTTTTCTGCGAATCCTTTTCATTCTTCCAATCAATGATCATGGAACACATTAAGAATTGCCAAGTCATTTTAAAAGAACAACTTCACTTCATTCCAGTTTGTGACTAAAATATGGGTCTTTTCCACCATGCAGTTGTCACAATTTGTTCACGAAGTCTATAAAAATAATTTAGGTATTGTTCCATTGGGGGGGGGGGATGTTATAACGTCCTCTGGTTTCAGTCAGCCAGGTTTCTTGCCAGCCAGTCCAAGAATTCTGTCACTCTCGTGTAGACACCTGGATATCCAGGTTGAGCACATAACTTTCCGAAAGACACGACTCCCACCAAGTAAAAGCGAGACTTGTCGCCAATCGTCGTCAACGGACCTCCTGAATCACCCTGAAAAAAAAAAAAAAAAAAAAAAAATATATATATATATATATATATATATATATATATATATATATATATATATATATATATAAAAGAAAGTCGTGTTAGTTACACCACTTATAACTCAAGAACGGCAGAACAGATTCGGCTGAAAATTGGTAGGGAGGTAGCTTAGAGCCAGGAGATGGACATAGGATACTTTTTATCCCGTTCTACAGCGTTCCCGTGTGACTTGACATGAAACGTCAGTCACTATAAAACGTGATGAAATGACAGCTATGTATTGACGTATGGATGACAATTTGATATTTGTAAGAAATCAATATTAAAACTATTTCTATTAAATAAATAATTAACAAGTGGATTGAAGTGAAGTGAAGTTTAATTAATAATGCCGCGACCAAGACGATCGAATCTTTCCCGACAAAGCCGTAATGCAAGAAGAATACAAAATACTGCAAATGCAAGGACTGAAGAAGAACAAGAAATTGCACGTGAACAGCGCCGCGATAGTATGGCTCGACTTCGTGCTTCTCAATCACGAGAGCAAAGTGAAGCAGCCCGTAAAACAGCTCGGTTGGCAATGCAGAATCGTCGAACGAACAACAGAAGGCAACAAATAGATAATTTGCGACGCAGAACAAGATATTTAGCTGATTTGAATCGAGCAGCGTTTCGATACGATTGCAGCAATGATTACAGCTTGCATCCTAGCGTTTGCATTGGGCAAACGGACGTTGTTTGCGAGTATTGTGGTGCATTAAAGTTCTCCGGAGAAACGCCTGGATTATGCTGCCTTAATGGTAAAGTGAAATTGCCAGTGTTGACTCCGCCACATGAGCCATTGTATTCATTGCTTTGTGGCGAAACACAAGAATCACGCCACTTTCTTGCAAATACTCGAAAATACAATAGTTGTTTCCAAATGACGTCATTTGGGGCAGACATTATCGAAGAAGGAGGATTTAATCCGACATTTAAGGTATTTATTTTTGTACTTACATAGAATGTAGTTAAAGAATAACTTACTTTATCTATTGGTATGTATTATATTTGCTAATACTGAACTCTACTCTCCCACAGAAAAAGTGTTTATAACCCAGTTAATACTGTCTGGTTTTTATTTTGTAGATACAAGGACAGATTCACCATCGAATTGGATCATTATTACCTTTCGAAGATACACAGAATAAATTTTTACAAATATATTTCATGGGCAACATGGAAGAACAACTTGATCGACGCCTAGGGATCAATGCAGGAATGAAGCGAGCAATTATTCAAGACTTGCAGTGTCTGCTTCATGAACATCATGCGTTGGTCAGGTTGTTTAAGAGTGCTTTAGAGCAAATGCCAAATGATGACTATAAAGTTGTCATCAAAGCAGATAAACGACCATCTGGAACACACGAACGCACATTTAATGCTCCAACAGTAGACGAAGTTGCCATCCTGATTGTTGGTGAACAATTCGAAAAACGCGATATTGTGCTTACACGTCGCGATACTGGGCAACTACAACAAATATCTGAAACTCATCGATCATATGACGCATTGCAATACCCACTGATGTTTTGGCAAGGAGAAGATGGATATTATTTTAATATTAAAATGATAAATCCATTGAATGGTAAAGTATCAGTGTCTTAATAATGGTTAATGTCTGTATTATTTGTCTTTGAAATGGTTAATTATCAAATTTTGAATTTCAGGTGAAGAAACTACAAAGAAAGTTAGCTCAATGAATTATTATGCATATCGTTTGATGATTCGTCAAATTGCTGACAACTATTTGCTGCGGTTTCGTCGATTGTTTCAGCAGTATTGCGTTGACATGTATGTAAAAATAGAAACGGAAAGTTTAACATTTATTAGGTTGAACCAAGCCAAACTGCGTTCTGAGGAGTACGTCCATTTACGTGATGCAGTTAGTACTGAAGGAAATGCAGCTAATATTGGTCGATTAACTATTCTGCCGGCGACGTACATTGGTAGCCCACGTCATATGCATGAATATGCACAAGATGCAATGACATATGTTCGTCATTACGGCCGGCCAGATCTCTTTATTACTTTTACCTGTAATCCAAAATGGATAGAAATTACTCAATTGCTGCTTCCCGGACAAACATCAAATGATAGACACGACATCACAGCACGTATATTCAGGCAAAAAATTCGGTCCCTGATGAACTTTATTGTTAAACAACGCGTCTTTGGAGATACTCGATGCTGGATGTATTCAATCGAATGGCAAAAGCGAGGCCTGCCGCACGCACAGATTCTTATTTGGTTAGTGGAAAGAATTCAGCCTGACCAAATAGATGATATCATATGTGCCGAGATTCCTGATCATGAAGTCGATCCAGACCTACATGATGTTGTTACTACTAATATGATTCATGGACAGTGTGGTGCCATCAATCCCCAATCACCTTGCATGGTCGATGGAAAGTGCTCTAAACGATATCCACGGAAATTAACGGCGGAGACTGTCACTGGCAACGATGGGTATCCGCTGTATCGGCGTCGATCACCACATGACAACGGTCGAACTGTCACAACGAAAGTGAAAAGAATGGATTTCGTTGTCGACAACAGTTGGATTGTTCCATATTCGCCACTTATTTCTAAAACGTTCAAGACACATTGCAACGTTGAATACTGCAATTCAGTTAAGTCAATAAAATATATTTGCAAATATGTCACGAAAGGCAGTGATATGGCGGTTTTTGGATTGCAATCCTCAAATACCAACGATGAAATTTCACGCTATCAAGTTGGTCGTTATGTGAACTGTAATGAAGCGATTTGGCGTATATTCGCATTTCCAATTCACGAACGTCATCCTACTGTTATACATTTGGCGGTGCATCTGGAGAATGGTCAACGAGTATATTTCACGGCTTCGAATGCTACGCAACGTGCTGAAACACCTCCAGCAACTACATTGACCAGTTTTTTTGCAATCTGCCAAAGCGATCAGTTTGCACGAACTTTGCTTTACTCGGAGATGCCACGTTATTATACTTGGAATGCTTCATCCAAGAATTTTCAAAGACGGAAGCAAGGTGATGCGGTTCCTGGGTATCCAGATGTGCGTTCTACTGATGCTCTTGGTCGTATGTATACAGTTCATCCAAAGAATGATGAATGTTTCTATTTGCGGTTGTTGCTGGTAAATGTGCGTGGGCCAACTTCATTTGAGACACTACGAACTGTTAATGGTGTAATATTCCCAACATATCGTGCTGCATGTGAAGAATTGAACTTATTAGAAAACGATACCCATTGGGATACGACAATCGCTGAAGCCATTATCTCTGCATCTCCAAGTCAGATACGCACATTATTCGCTATCATAATTTCGACATGTTTTCCATCAAACCCATGTAACATGGGGCACAAATACAAGGATAGTATGTCAGAAGATATTTTACATCAAAGTCGTGTCAGTTCCAGAAATCACGATATTGAGATGAATGAGGAGATACATAATCGTGCTTTACTCTTGATCGAAGATATGTGTTACCTCATGTGCGGTAATTTATTAATCAGGTTAGGAATGCCAGCGCCAAATCGTGAAATGAATGACGCATTTAATCGAGAATTAGAACGGGAACGTAAATATGATCACCAGGAATTAGATTTAGTAGTTCAAAGGAATGTACACCTGTTGAATTACCAACAAAAGGAAGTTTATGATACTTTAATGAAGGCAATCGCTGATGAAAATGGTGGTTTATATTTCCTAGATGCCCCTTGTGGAACTGGCAAGACATTCCTTATGTCATTAGTTTTAGCAACTGTTCGGGCGAGATCCAACATAGCGGTTGCAGTTGCTTCTTCTGGAATAGCAGCCACATTGTTAGAAGGATGCCGTACGGCTCATTCAGCATTCAAATTACCGTTAAATCTTCAAACTATTGAAGAACCAACGTGTAATATTGCAAAACACTCAGCAATGGCCAAAGTTTTAGCGGCATCGAAAATCATCATCTAGGACGAATGCACAATGGCGCATAAACGTGCATTAGAAGCACTTAACCGAACATTAAAAGATTTACGCAATGACTCGAGATGTTTTGGAGGAGCAATGATTTTACTGTCTGGCGATTTCCGCCAAATACTGCCAGTAATTCCAAGATCTACGGCTGCCGATGAAATAAACGCTTGCCTCAAATCGTCAAATCTATGGCGCTATGTGAAGAAACTGCAGCTGACAACAAACATGAGAGTTACATTGCTTAATGATACATCTGCTGAAGATTTCTCGGAGCAATTGCTGACTATCGGTAATGGTCAAGTACCTGTCGATGAATCGAGTGGATTAATATCATTTCCAAATAATTTCTGTAATTTTGTCTCATCAAAAGACGAACTTATCAACAATGTATTTCCAAATATTATTTCTAACTACAAAAATAATGAATGGTTGAGTGAGCGAGCAATTTTAGCGGCTAAGAATAAAGATGTAGATGACCTGAACTACATAATTCAAAATAAGATCATTGGAACAATGCATTCATTCAAATCTATTGACTGCGTCACAAATGAAGATGAAGCCACCAACTATCCAATTGAATTTTTAAACTCTTTGGACGTGCCTGGCTTACCACCGCACAATTTACGCCTAAAGGTTGGCTCCGTAGTAATCATGCTTCGAAACATAAACCAACCAAAACTGTGCAACGGTACGCGTTTGGTGGTTAGTAAATTGATGAACAATGTAATTTACGCTACGATAATGATAGGAAAATTCAAAGGTGAGGAAGTTCTCATTCCGAGGATCCCGATGATCCCAACCGATATGCCATTTGAATTTAAAAGACTTCAATTTCCGATACGTCTTGCATTTGCCATGACCATCAACAAATCACAAGGCCAATCCTTAAAAGTTTGTGGTTTAAATCTAGAACATTCATGTTTTTCACATGGTCAATTATACGTGGCATGTTCACGGGTCGGAAGACCATCTGCGTTGTTTGTTTTTGCGCCTGATAATAAAACAAAAAATGTCGTGTATCTCAAGGTACTTAAGTGAAGAGCAACCTATGTACTAAAATACAGAAATAATAATGAATGATTAATGTAGTTATTTAATTTTTTTTTTGTATTTTTTCCAAAAAAAAAAAACACAATCTGCTTATTTATTGCCATTAAGGCGGAACAAAGTTCGCCGGGTCAGCTAGTATATATATATATACTAGCTGACCCGGCGAACTTTGTTCCGCCTTAATGGCAATAAATAAGCAGATTGTGTTTTTTTTTTTTTGGAAAAAATACAAAAAAAAATTAAATAACTACATTAATCATTCATTATTATTTCTGTATTTTAGTACATAGGTTGCTCTTCACTTAAGTACCTTGTGATACACGACATTTTTTGTTTTATTATCAGGCGCAAAAACAAACAACGCAGATGGTCTTCCGACCCGTGAACATGCCACGTATAATTGACCATGTGAAAAACATGAATGTTCTAGATTTAAACCACAAACTTTTAAGGATTGGCCTTGTGATTTGTTGATGGTCATGGCAAATGCAAGACGTATCGGAAATTGAAGTCTTTTAAATTCAAACGGCATATCGGTTGGGATCATCGGGATCCTCGGAATGAGAACTTCCTCACCTTTGAATTTTCCTATCATTATCGTAGCGTAAATTACATTGTTCATCAATTTACTAACCACCAAACGCGTACCGTTGCACAGTTTTGGTTGGTTTATGTTTCGAAGCATGATTACTACGGAGCCAACCTTTAGGCGTAAATTGTGCGGTGGTAAGCCAGGCACGTCCAAAGAGTTTAAAAATTCAATTGGATAGTTGGTGGCTTCATCTTCATTTGTGACGCAGTCAATAGATTTGAATGAATGCATTGTTCTAATGATCTTATTTTGAATTATGTAGTTCAGGTCATCTACATCTTTATTCTTAGCCGCTAAAATTGCTCGCTCACTCAACCATTCATTATTTTTGTAGTTAGAAATAATATTTG
This sequence comes from Uloborus diversus, assembly GCF_026930045.1. Classification (NCBI taxonomy): domain Eukaryota; kingdom Metazoa; phylum Arthropoda; class Arachnida; order Araneae; family Uloboridae; genus Uloborus; species Uloborus diversus. The sequence continues at coordinate 57,752,793 of NC_072734.1, read as the reverse complement.
GAAATACATTGTTGATAAGTTCGTCTTTTGATGAGACAAAATTACAGAAATTATTTGGAAATGATATTAATCCGCTCGATTCATCGACAGGTACTTGACCATTACCGATAGTCAGCAATTGCTCCGAGAAATCTTCAGCAGATGTATCATTAAGCAATGTAACTCTCATGTTTGTTGTCAGCTGCAGTTTCTTCACATAGCGCCATAGATTTGACGATTTGAGGCAAGCGTTTATTTCATCGGCAGCCGTAGATCTTGGAATTACTGGCAGTATTTGGCGGAAATCGCCAGACAGTAAAATCATTGCTCCTCCAAAACATCTCGAGTCATTGCGTAAATCTTTTAATGTTCGGTTAAGTGCTTCTAATGCACGTTTATGCGCCATTGTGCATTCGTCCCAGATGATGATTTTCGATGCCGCTAAAACTTTGGCCATTGCTGAGTGTTTTGCAATATTACACGTTGGTTCTTCAATAGTTTGAAGATTTAACGGTAATTTGAATGCTGAATGAGCCGTACGGCATCCTTCTAACAATGTGGCTGCTATTCCAGAAGAAGCAACTGCAACCGCTATGTTGGATCTCGCCCGAACAGTTGCTAAAACTAATGACATAAGGAATGTCTTGCCAGTTCCACCAGGGGCATCTAGGAAATATAAACCACCATTTTCATCAGCGATTGCCTTCATTAAAGTATCATAAACTTCCTTTTGTTGGTAATTCAACAGGTGTACATTCCTTTGAACTACTAAATCTAATTCCTGGTGATCATATTTACGTTCCCGTTCCAATTCTCGATTAAATGCGTCATTCATTTCACGATTTGGCGCTGGCATTCCTAACCTGATTAATAAATTACCGCACATGAGGTAACACATATCTTCGATCAAGAGTAAAGCACGATTATGTATCTCCTCATTCATCTCAATATCGTGATTTCTGGAACTGACACGACTTTGATGTAAAATATCTTCTGACATACTATCCTTGTATTTGTGCCACAGGTTACATGGGTTTGATGGAAAATATGTCGAAATTATGATAGCGAATAATGTGCGTATCTGACTTGGAGATGCAGAGATAATGGCTTCAGCGATTGTCGTATCCCAATGGGTATCGTTTTCCAATAAGTTCAATTCTTCACATGCAGCACGAAATGTTGGGAATATTACACCATTAACAGTTCGTAGTGTCTCAAATGAAGTTGGCCCACGCACATTTACCAGCAACAACCGCAAATAGAAACATTCATCATTCTTTGGATGAACTGTATACCTACGACCAAGAGCATCAGTAAAACGCACATCTGGATACCCAGGAACCGCATCACCTTGCTTCCGTCTTTGAAAATTCTTGGATGAAGCATTCCAAGTATAATAACGTGGCATCTCCGAGTAAAGCAAAGTTCGTGCAAACTGATCGCTTTGGCAGATTGCAAAAAAACTGGTCAATGTAGTTGCTGGAGGTGTTTCAGCACGTTGCGTAGCATTCGAAGCCGTGAAATATACTCGTTGACCATTCTCCAGATGCACCGCCAAATGTATAACAGTAGGATGACGTTCGTGAATTGGAAATGCGAATATACGCCAAATCGCTTCATTACAGTTCACATAACGACGAACTTGATAGCGTGAAATTTCATCGTTGGTATTTGAGGATTGCAATCCAAAAACCGCCATATCACTGCCTTTCGTGACATATTTGCAAATATATTTTATTGACTTAACTGAATTGCAGTATTCAACGTTGCAATGTGTCTTGAACGTTTTAGAAATAAGTGGCGAATATGGAACAATCCAACTGTTGTCGACAACGAAATCCATTCTTTTCACTTTCGTTGTGACAGTTCGACCGTTATCATCTGGTGATCGACGCCGATACAGCGGATACCCATCGTTGCCAGTGACAGTCTCCGCCGTTAATTTCCGTGGATATCGTTTAGAGCACTTTCCATCGACCATGCAAGGTGATTGGGGATGATTGATTTCTTACAAATATCAAATTGTCATCCATACGTCAATACATAGCTGTCATTTTACGTCAATTACATAGCTGTCATTTGCGTTTTGTTATTCCAAGTCTGATTCTTTTTTGTTATACCACGTTTTATAGTGACTGACGTTTCATGTCAAGTCACACGGGAACGCTGTAGAACGGGATAAAAAGTATCCTATGTCCATCTCCTGGCTCTAAGCTACCTCCCTACCAATTTTCAGCCGAATCTGTTCTGCCGTTCTTGAGTTATAAGTGGTGTAACTAACACGACTTTCTTTTATATATATAGATATATATATATATATCATTTGTTTTAAGAAGCATGTTTTGTAATGAAAAATGCATAAAGTTGTAATACGTTCACATAATAACTATTTCCCTGTAGTAATTATTTCATTAGGAGAGAGTAGAATAGCAGTACATTGGTGTGCATTTGGCTGAAGTTCAATACTAAATTAATAATTCACTGCTAGTTGAGCTAAAGCAGCTAAAAATAAAGTTTTAACTCTATGTGTGCTTGACAACTTGTTTACTTTCTGCCTCGGCGAAAATTTAAGAATATCGCTTATGCTGCCGCAATGTGTGCTTTTCATGCTTTAATTTCACATTTTAATGGGAAAGCTTACCTAAGATCTAGCTCTTTATGTGCTTGGCAACTATATGTGCAGTAAAAAAAAACATATAAGTATATTAAAAAAATAAAATGATGTGTTGTAGCAATAAATAGGCAGTTTCCCTTCAAGACAACTTTGACTGAATATTGTGGTAAATTCTAGGGTTGCCATACACGTGTGGAACGTCACAACTAGGAAATAATTAGTTTCCTGAAGCAATAAATCCATTATGTCTCTAATCTAGCCTCATTTTACACTAATATCATTTCGTGGAAAGCAAAAAAAAAAAACTAGTATGTTGTGGCCATCACGAAACTTTCTTCTATATTTTTTTTTTTCTGATCCCTCCCCATGCTTGACGAGGAAGCAATATTCCCAACGAAAACAAAATGACACATGCAAAAACTTGACGACCATCCCAATGTCTGAATTATTGCAAAAGCAAAGCAAAGAGCGAAAATTGAAAGTTATTTTAAAAGCCTTGCTTGAATGAATTACAAATATTTTATTTGTTAACAAACATAAGATGGCAACAGTTAAAAATTTTAAATCATTGAGATAATATTTCCTATCATTTCCATACAATTAAAATCACGAGAAATACGCAGACGACAATCTATTACGATTTATCTTTCTTATTGTTGCATTAATAAAAATATTTTTATTCGCAAAAAAAAAAAAAAAATCAACACCTCTTGGAGCGATCGGCGTCAAAACAGAACCAAAGCCTGTTTACATATGGATTCACATATATTCTAAATTTCAACCAGAACGTAGCATTACTTCTTGAGATAGGGCACTCAAAATGGAAAAAAAGAACGGGTGATTGCGCTGCCCCCTTTTTAGCTGTTGACACAAAAATAAAATCAGTTCTTATACCCACTAAGGGCTACTTGCCGATAAATTTTTCTTTCATTCCGTTCATTATTTCTTGAGATACAGCAGTCACAATTGACAACAAAAAACGTTCTATAGCTCAACCCCCGTTTGAGTTATTGACACCAAAATTGAATCAGCACCTGTTCCTGTTAATGGCAACATATGGACCAAATTTTGTTTGATTCCGCCAGTAACTTCCTGAGGAATAGCAAGCACGCGTAACTCGAAAAACGTCCCATTGCTCCACCCCCCTTGGAGGAATTCGCGCCAAAAACTAATGGGCACAAGTTCACATAGGGGCACATATGTGTACTAAATTTCGTTCGATTTCATGCGGTAGTTTTTGTTGTAGAGCGGCCACAAAAAACTGGTCACACACAGACGTGACACACATACATACACACACACATACATACATACACACACACATACACACAGACAGACAGACATTTTCCAAAAATGGTCGAAATGGACTCAGCACACCTCAAAACGTTCGAATCCGTCAAAATTCGAAATTCGAAAATTTGCACGAATCCAATACTTTCTTCTATATATTAGATATAGAAGAAAGTAAAAAGAAAGGATGCACGTAACAATCACCTGACATGAGTCCTTAGATCCATCTGCTGTTCCTGCGCACAAGTACACCCGTGTGATATTGAGTTCTTTCTCGTAAGCCTTCCTGCACATCTCCTGACTCTGGATATTAAACCCGGCTTCCATGAGAACATCACTTGAAGGACCATCTGAAAGCAACAATCAAAATGTGAAAAATCACAAACGGAAAAGGAACAAATCAATTTCAAAAATTACATCAAGGGTAGATGTGAAACACTTCAACTAATTGAAAACGTAAATACGGAACGCCAGTTAACTCTGATATGGAGGGACGATTCAAACATGTCAAAGAATCCGCAATGGCCCTTGAATGACGTTTCGACACACCAAATTCTGCAATGGAGTGGTTATAAATGACGTCTCTCAGACGTCATTGTATCTCAAAGGAATGAGGGTAATGTAAAGTAATCGCTACTGTTTGTGGGTTTTCACGATTATCATTATCTGTAAATTCATGCCAAAGTTCCACAGCTGTTTTATAAAAATAGGGAGCATGAAATGCTCCCTGTTAGGCGCTCAAAAATAACAGTCCTTACATGTACTCGTATACAGGTGGGGGACAAAATAAGATGAACACCCCCCTCCTCCTATGAAATAAGAGAAAAGCTTAAATAAGAAGTAATTGAACCTCCCGTTGACAGACTGTATGCAACCTACGGCGGATTTATAAAAGTCATGAACTGCATTTAATGGAATATGAATTAATTTTTCCTACACATCAGTTTCTAATTCTTAAAGTTCAGATAGTGGCGAAGTCGATCACGGAGTTTTGACTCCAAGTACTCCCACAGATGTTTGTGAATGTTCAAGTCAGGAAACCAAGAGGGTCAAGCAAGATGTTCTACTTGGTCCATATGTTATTCAAACCATTTTTAGGCCATTTTAATAAAGTACTAGAGGACCCGTCAGACATTGTTCTGTTCAAAATTTGTAAATTGAAAAGTTAAAAAATTTCAATAAACTATCAAGGGTTTGAACCGTTCTGTTGAAAAAAAAAGTAAAAAAAAAAATGTTTTAAGCTGCTATGGTGTTGGAAAGTGTATATTTATTACAACTTGATTTATCTAATGCCCACTGAGCAGTTGTTTTATTAACTGTTTTTTCTCTCGTACTTGAAGGTTTGTTCTTTCAGCCATACACATAGGATGAAAAGCGTCTTCAGATATTAAGTGTAAAAAATCTAACTACCCATCTAGAACAAACGGGAAATCCCACTTCAACATCCCCCATATGAAAAAGAATGAAACAATCCAAAGGGTATCGTTTAGAAAAATGATAAAGGTAAAAACAGTTCTCTGAAAGAGCGAAAATCACTCATCCTCCCCCTCCCTTCCCGATAAAAAAAAAATTAACACATTCTTCACCTAAAATGACTAACAACTCTTTGAAAATGAAAAACAATTCTTTGCAATTTGAAATATTTTGGCAAATAAGCAAAGAATACAATAAATAACATTAACAGTAGCTTTAAAATGTAAACAAATGATCACACAACTCTATAGTTTATAGTCAAAGTTGCCAAGCCACCACGTTGCTGTAATCCAGCCGATCAGTGGCGGTCCGATCTTTTGAACGAAAACTTTTTTAAACTTGCCTTTTTAATATTGCCTAATTTGTTCTTTCCAGCAAAGATAAAGATCTTCCACTGCACTGATCTTTTGTGTACTGAACTACGCTGTTGTAATTTATCTGAGCGAAAATAAAATTTGTTTCGTCTTTAAATTCCATCATCTTTTCCTTCAATAATGTACTGATTAGTTAATCCTTAAAGTCTTCTTGACGTTGGTGCCAAAACTCAGATGGATTTGAGCCGAGAAACAAATGTTGTTGCTAGGTTCGGTACTATCTGATCATTTGGTTAGGAAAACCTAAAGCACCGATCCGGTCCCATGGTTCAACTACGGCGACAGAACACACGTTTTGCGTGAACCTTCCAGTATTTTACTTTAAAATATATCATGGGATTTAAAATCGTTGCTTTCAAGAAATCAAAAGGCTTCTCTCCATCTCTCTCTATGTTTTATCTGTTCTCAATTGACATATCACAGTAGGAAATTTCACTACAAAAAGCAGAGCTGACTTTCTTATTGTCTTTTGGCAACGGATTAAATATTTATTTCAGTTCTCGCTCAACAATAGGTTAAAATATATATTAATCATTTGGGAGATATAACCATCCAATGTTTAAATTAATTAATTAATTACCAAAAACGTTTCCGATTCGATCCATCGCACTTCAAAACCATGCTTACCACAATTTAATAACACACAAAAAATTTGATCAAAATCGGTCCAGCCGTTTAAAAGTCTTATGGTGACAAACGTCCGCACAGAAGATTTTTATATATTAAGATATGGAGAAGCCTCATCGTCGTGATACAGTGGTCATTCTCCAGGAAATAAAATCTGGGAAAAAAGATGCATGGGATCTCCAGCTTAAAGCTGGAACCCTTTAAATGCAGAGTAACAAGCGACCCAAGATCAAGCGAATATATATCTCCCATATGAATAAGAAAACAGCCCCTATGCTTCACTATCGGCAAGGGCAAGAGGCAGTCGAAAGAAAGTATACTTCTGTAGGTTTTCTTTACACACAAATGCTTCCAGTTGTCTGAAATATGGTGAAGATTGATTCATCAGACCAGAGGACTTGCTACCACTGCTAAAGAGTCCAGTTTTTGTGCGTTTTAAACTATTAGCGTCACTGAAAAGCACAGCGGACTGTCACCACTGGTTTACGAAACGCAACGCTTCCTTAATTTTTCGAAGCATGAAGTTTCCTTGCTATAATTCTTGCTGAAATGGGTTTTTGCATATGAAGATTTGTTTCTGACCTTATCAGGGCTGAAGATTTCTTTCGTTTTTGAATTATTATTTGAATGAACACTTTTTTATCCTTCTCAGAAAACTTCGTTTTCCGTCCACTATTGTAACTTGCAGACGACATATTACCGCACTTCGTGCATGCTGTCATGTACGCTGACTCAATACTATTTGCTCGTCCCAACTAATTGGCTGCTTCCGTCATCAAGCAGCCAGCGCATCGCATTCCAAAAATCATGTTCTTTTCAAACTCCGACAGATCAGTCATTATTGTAATTTGTAGAACATATGGTAAGCGTATGCAACTCATATGACTGATGATGGACAGCCTTTACCATACCCTTCATTACAACTAAGAGACAGACTTAAGTGAAAAGTGACACAGGCGATCTGCTTCTTGAAATGGTTCCTGCCTTTTTCATAAGTGTTCATGTTATTTTGTCATCCATCTGTGCATATAACCATGTCAGGAATGGCAATATGGCTTAAAATCGTGGATCAGGAAGTTCAATCTCTGAGCCCCGTTTTTTTTTTCCAGCACTCCTGCTCCTTATAGTTTCTCCCACCCTGTAATGCCACTAGCTCTCGAACTATTAGTTACTTACTGAATGCTGTCGTTCCAAAACCAATGACGTAGGATGTCTTGCCAGTGAGATCTTGATCCCTCAGACTATCGTAAGGCAGGCAAACAGGCGCGATCTTGTCCGTGAACTCGACAGGACGAGCCAGGCGCAGCACAGCGATGTCGTTCCTGTAAGTGCGTTGGTCGTACTGCTCGTGGCGCCGAACGGACTGCACGGGAACTGTCACAGCTCCAGGCTCGTCGTTAATTCGGAGGTCGTGGGCCCCGAGACGAACTTGCAGTTGATTGGGTTCCATCCTGAAAAGAGAAAAATGCTCATGGTTTGAAAACAGAAATGTGTCTTATACGAGGATTAAAACTTAAATAGTGGCAGCTATTTAAAAACACCAAAGTAATTCATGCCATCAAGGTTTATGATACAAGTGATGATTCTTCAAGGTCATCCGCCATATCTCCGTGGTCAAATTTTACAGCGAAGACGGTTCGTAGTAGGAAAAAAACAACGACAGAGGAGATCCAGTTTGTCTTGTTGCAAGTAATCGATAAAAGTTCGCTTCACTACCAATTGCAACAACTTTATTGCGAAGTTAATCACACAAAGGAAATGCAGTCGGTGGGAACGCCTGATGTCTAAGCTGTAAGACTATCTACGTATTGCCGTTTCTAATGAAACTTTCGACACCTGCGTTGCTAGGTCACTGATCGCCTTCATTATAAATAGTCTTATTGGCAAGAGTTCTCTGAAAGGTAACTTAGTGTTGAGAAATCTTCCTCTTCTTCTTCCTCAGAAGCTTCACTGACGAATCCTGGCCGAAGTTGTCTTAGTTTGCCCCATCTTGATATATTAAACGTAAAAGTCTTCCATCTGTTTACACCCAGGATATTAAAGTGGTTTTCTATATTGTTTATTCATCTTGTTCGCGGTTTGCCTCTCCTTCTTGACAGGCATAACACGAGAAAATCTACCTTTTCAAATTATTTTACTTATTAAGATTCAAACGGTTAATGATAATTTGTCTGAAAATAGTTATTAATTTCTGTTACATTATGTTCTTGTACAAATGCAAGTTTTTGATGAGACGGAACCTGGCCGTCTAGATGGAACCAGGTTTCATTTTCTTTCACTTTCACGTGGTAATCCGTCGCGGCGGATAATTTAAGTACCCCCCCCCCCCCATTACTAGCAACATAAATGACCAGAAAACACTCTAAATTTAGTTTAACTAGTAATCCGTTCTTGCTCGTTGATGCTCACCAAGTCCCGAATATTACTGCTCAATCATATTTGGTTAACCAAGATTGAAATCGCCTGTTTGGAAGAATCAGATTAATGTACGCGTTATGATTCGAACAAAATGAAAATCCCGCTCCCCCTGTCACAGAAAAGAACTTAATAAAAATACGTAAAGCAAAATTATATATAAAAATAAAATAATTAAAAAAAAAAAAAAAAAAAAAAAAAACGCTGCAATGAGCACTCCTTTATCGAGTCTCAAACTCATTTGTAGCAAATTTCACAGATATAGGTGTAAAGGGGTTTCTGAGAGTAGCAAAACGGCCGTATTGTTCGTTTGAAAAGTCATTTTCAAATTCGCGCTCTCCATTAACATTTTCCTCTTTAGTTCCGGGTTTGAATTAAGTTAAGCCTAGGACTCTCGCTAAACTAGAAACTATTGTATCTGCTGTTCTAACTAATTGAGAAAATTGGACCATGCTCATCTGATGCATTAAAAAAAAAAAAAAAAAAAAAAAAAAAAAACCTCTGTTGAATGACATAGCTTGTTACAGGATGAGAGAAATCTTTCATTCCTTTGATAGGCAATTTATGTGAAAACTTACATTTAAAAATTACACACAAAAAAGTAGTTCTGAATTTAAAATATAAAAAAACCGCTCTGGCGTGTAAATCCCAGGGGTTCGAAGTAATTTTGTACCAATTTCAAGGCTCTAAGTGCTGTGGGGTCTCCTGGACGCGGAAAAGAGCCACAAACATCCTCAATTTTTTCAGCGATACTTTTTTTTAATGTATGGAAATGAATACGAGAGTCATATCCATTTGATATCAAAGCACAATTTAATGAGGGATGCATTTACATAGACTTACGTGTTAGCTCCTCTTCCAGTCACAACGCAGTGTGCCGCAGTGATCACATGACGGTTCGTCACTAAAGCCCCGCCGCAATCTGGACTCATTGAGCCGCTTCTTTTCTGCACAAATACTACGGCCTAAATGAATAAATAAGAAAAATAACAAACTTCAGTCTCTTTTTGACAGTTTCTGTAAATGTGAATTACATCCTATTCCTATAAGGGAAAGAGAAAAAAACATCGGTTTTGTCCGTTTTGTATTTGCATATTCACTTTCAAGGGAGGAAATGCGCCAGTTCTTTATGGTATAAAGGTACTCCGTAATTTCCTTAAAAAGATGCAGAAGATGCGTAATTTCGTTCAAGGAATAAATGAGCTGTGTCCTTTCGTTCAAAAGACAAAGGAAGTGAGTCATTTTGTTCAAAGGGTAGAGGAAATGTGCAATTTAGCTCAAGTGACAAAAGCAATGTGTAATTTCGTTCAAAGGAAATATGTAATTGCGTTCAAGTGATAAAGAAAATATATCACTTTGTTCTAAGGATAAAGAAAATCTGTAATTTCGTTCAAGAGATAAAAAATTAATGAAATTTCATGCAAGTGAAGAAGGAAATGAGTAATTTCGTTCAAAGGATAAGGGACATATGTATATGTAATTTCGTTCAAAGAGTGAAATAAATCTGTAGTTTCGTTCAACGGGTGAAGGAATTCTGTGTAATTTTGTTCAAGGGGGCAAAGGAACTCTGTGCAATTTTGTTCAAGGGATAAGGGAAATGAGTAATTTCGTTCAAAGGATAAATGAAATGTGTAATTTCGTTCAAGGGATAAAATAAATGTACTTTCAGTCAAGGGTTAAAGGAAATGAGTAATTTTGTTTAAAAAATGAACGAAATCAGTAATTTCGTTCAACGGGTGAAAGGATTCTGTGTAATTCTGTTTAAGGGGTAAAGGAACACTGTGTAATGTTGTTCAAAATATATTTCTAATTTGACTCAAAGGAAAGATAAATCGCTAATTTAATTCAAGCGAAATGCTTTATATCAACGAAGGGATAAATAGTTAAGTTTTTTCAAGGGATATTCCAAAAGCATTTTTTAAAACTTTATTATTTACTTTTTGTGAATAACGTCTTCGGCAAATCGTCGCGTCACGTTTTATCGAGAAGATTTTCTTTTTTTTGTTTTTTTCCCACTCACCTTTTTTTTTAATGCAACTCATTTATTGCATTTCGCATAAACGAAGGAACCCATTAACTATGCAATACGTAACGTTTTACGATCGACTGTGAATAAAAAGCAACTCAAAATTGGGTAAATCAAAACATCCACATTAACAAATTAAAAACAAAAAGCAATTTTTGATTTCATTATATATGAAGAAAAAAAGACATTGAATATAGTTGGTGGTAATGAACTGCGGCTTCAAAGAAACAAGGAAGGAAGGAGAAGAATATTTCCGTTTTGGAATTAACTCGCAAAAAAAAAAAAAAAATGCTTACGTAAGGCCAAATTTCTCAAAAGAGCGGTTTTCAAGACAGGGAAGCACACCTAGGGAGGGGGACGGGGGGGGGGGGGTCATGGCGCAGACTGTGCATTGAAATTTTTAGGGGGTATTGTTTTGAGGGGTATTTTTCACCTTTTTTTTGACGGGTCTTCGCGATATTTAGGGAGGTGCGCTCTTGCTCTTAGGGGGGGGGGAGCCCTGTTTCAAGGTCATATCGGCATCGCTAGCAATAGGATGCTAAAGACGTCAAATCTACCATTGTCAAAAGTAAATGATATCGCTTATTTTGACTATAGAGAAATATATATATATATATATATATATATATATATATATATATATATATATATATATATATATATATATATATATATATTGCAAGGATTGCCATGTAACAATGAGAGAAGTGGGCTGGAGTATAGAATAGGGTACACTGGCAATAGGGTACAGTGGATTTACTGCCATTGGCGAATTCCACAGCATATGATCAATCCTACTAGTTACCGGTATGTTTGGTCATGTAATGCAGTTTCAACGAAAACTATTTATCTGGTGCTGTAAAGTTAATATTTTATTTTTAAAACAACAACCTTATACCCCTTGTGTTAAAAAAATGTCTAAAGATCTTACCATCCACGGCCAACTGCCTTTATCCGCTTCCTGCCCCCCTACGACTCGAGTTTTTGTGTATAAAGTAACCCCACAACCTGAAATAAGAAAGCATCTAATAATAATTATGCATGACATAAAACAGGGTGTGTACAAATATCGTTCCCGGGCCCGGGTTTAGTTTTCACAACCTTTGACTGTACACATTTATTTCCAGTTGCAAAATATTGTTAACAAGCTCATTTTAACACAAGTATAGCAAAACTAGTATAGCATAACACAAGCTAGTGAACATAGACGATCAGTCACACAGAAGAAAATCTGGTTTGATTATGACCAATCTTCATAGGAGAAAATTCTGTCTGCGCTAGTGAACATAAACGACCTATCGCAGAGTTCACATATTATTTAGCTGAACAAATTGAGCGCGATGTTCCACTATGGATCCGAGTTAATACGACATAATTGAAAGAAGTGCTATACCGATTAATTACATTCTGGCCTTTGTCAGAATTCGAGCCCAGGGTCTCCGCAAGAGACTCTTGCTGTACCAATTATGCATTGGGTAGCGGCTAACAAAGTGATAAAGAAAAGAATGGTGCACTCAATAATGAATCCCTAAAAAGAAAAATTAAAGCTTCAATTATTCGAGCACCCTTTGTAAGTTAGTTTTTAGGCCGCATATAGCTACACCAGAGATTAGGCCCCCTTATCTGTCATTTTGAAGACTTACCGGAATTATAAGGCCGTAGCAATAATCAATTATGCGACAGCAAAAATAAATTTTTGTTGCTGTCGCCGGCACGGCGGCCAACTGAAAACATCATAATGCTGATTTCACACTGGCCCCAACAGCAACAACAAATGTTGTTGCTATTGTTTTAATCAACACCACGAGAGGTCGCTTCTCTTGTTCTCTTTTGAGTTATACAAAGAGTTATCTCTCAATGAAAGTGATTTCTAACGATGGAATGAGTGATAACCAATTAATAAGTGATAAGGCGTAACAATAAAATTATGCAGAGCGGGACATTTAAATCTAAGAAAAGGTTTCGTCGTTGCCGCAGTCAGTGTGGAATCCACACAATGTTAAGTATCACAAGATAGCAGATAGAATCTTATCGCACAATATAGGACAGTTCCAGCAAGTTTGTGAATATGAAAAATATTTTAACATCCGGTAAATTTTGTTTCACACTTCAGATAGTTTCGCATCGATTGTGAAAGCTTCGGAATTTTCGTCACCGATATTTTTTTCATGTCATTGGTTCTATATAATTTACTACTTATCACTTCTTCTTGTTGCCAAACGCTTAAAAACTAAGCTGTCATTCATTTCAAAATTTAAAATTGCTTTCTCCTAGTGGATGCTATTGGTTCATTGCTATGTGGCGGAATAAACTAATTCTTGCTATTAGTGGGATATCCATGACAATACTTTCAAGATGCTTGTATTGCTGCCATCGTATTCGGCGCGAAATCAGCATTATTCCTGCCTTTAAAAGTGTCCGTGAAAATGTTACAAAAGCTCATAAGCGAAACCTACTGTCTGGTAAGAAAGAAGGTTTCGTCAACAGCCCCACTCTTGATCTGGACGTTGTAGTAGATCTCCGTGTAGTCGTGGTTGTGCGCAGGGTCGTCGTAGTTGTTCTCTGAGTAGTAATAGCAGTCGTTCTCCTAGTAGTTGGCCGCCTCGTTCGAACTGGTCGTCGTGTGGTAGTAGTCGTCGGACTGATGGCATTTCGACCCGTGTCATCTCTGGGTTCAGGACAACAGACCTGAAAAATGAAACGTGAGTACACTCCGTTGCCAAAACAGAAAGTATGCAAAGAGAGAAAAAAAAATTGGGACACCACCTTGAAATTCGATGTATACAAAGTGTTTGCAAGAATGAACAAATATTTAGAATTTCAAAGGAAAAAAAAGAGCTATTTTAATAGTAGCTACAAAAAGTGTACATTAATTTCAGTAGGTAATAAAGCCACGCCCTAGCAGCTATACATGTCGATACTCCTGAGGAATAGGATCACATGTTTGAACGGCCGTTGTAACTGGAGAATTGCAGTTTCAATTCCTGCAGGGCAAACATTCTCCATGTACGCTAATGATGACTGATGCTCGAAAAATTCGTCATGGTTCAAGCCCTCGAATTTTCCATGCAAATCAATTCCTCAGGGGGTGCTAGGCTTCTGGTCTAGATTAAAAAAAAGCAGGGATGTCTTCATAGCCCCATCAAAACGGTTAAACCACGTGTATTGGTAGGTACGAGGAACCCTCTGGTGTGTAGTGTAGTTAGATTATTGATGTTCCTCTGGACAAGGTTCTGCCTTAAATATAGCAGCTGAATATTTAAAACGAGTGTCCAGAAGAGACTGAAATTGCCTTCTCAATGAAGCCTAAAGGTACTATGTTGGTCCAAGATCTCATGACCTGTCAATCTATTGGGCATTATACCTTTGTTGATATTCTAGTTTTCCGATGGAATATATAAAAAAAAATTAACTAATAAAAAGCAAGTTTGGTTTCATTTTTCTTAGACCTTTATATACATTGCACATATTATTTAATCATTAGATCAAAATGTCCTTAGAATAGATTTGAGCTACATGAAAAACAAATCATCAACAAACTTCATTTAGTTATGTATCATTATGATAAACCCCACTGGTCTACGGTCTACCTAAAACTAGATTCACTGCCAAAGATACTTTTATGCCTTTAAAAGCACATGTCAAACCAGAAATACTCTTCAGAAACTTAGTCAGACGTATTTCCACGTTTTGTGTTTCAAATAAAAATGTAAATTTCATGAAGAATAGAAATACAGCAATTTTGATTTTAAACGTATTGCATTCAAAGATTTTTAGAAATTTTGAAGCTTTAAAATGTCAAATATATTACATGTTAAAAATAAAAATAGTTCAGATCTTTGTTTTCCCTACCGTCTTCCATCTAAACCCTGGAGAATATTTTTTTATGAAATTGATCGAAGCGATATTTTACAGTCACTACTTTCGTATATTTCCCTTCTCTAAAATCAATTTCAAGTCTCTAAAAAATGTCATGGAGTATTTTCAAGTTTTGAGAAAAACAGTAGCTAAACTTCTGCAGCAATTTTTGTAACTGTTCATCTTCAAGTTTCAAGCTGTATTACTAATCCGAACAAAACATAAATGTGAAAAAGAAGCCAAGTTCGGTCGAAATGAGTTTCGGGGTGGACGGTGTCACCGACAAAAAGAAGTTTAGCTCTAAACAGTTATCAAGTTCCATAGCAGTTCCTCATAGATAATGGATTTTCCCATGGTCTTTAATTCATTTATAAAACATTTTTTTACTTACTTCGATGATGAATTTTAAACTTGAAGCAATTTTTAGTCATCACTATTTGTTTTTTCAAACCTGCTAAGTTTTTTTGGTTAGAAATTAAATTGTTAATTTAAAACTTCAACAATCTTGTTTTGGCAGCGTTTGACGAGCTATTTGTTTTGATTTATTTGGCGAAATATTTTGCAATTACGCGGTGAAATTATTACGCCAGGATGCTCATTAAAAAAAAATGGTGTAGTTTTTTGCTATTTTAATGTAGTTTTTGATAAATTTTTCATAACCTAATGACTTTAAGTAGCATATTAAGGTTATGTATCTACTTAGCAGAGTTAACTTTGAACTATAAAGATGAAAAGACGAAGATATTATTAGCGAAACTTTATTCCAACTTACTAGATGATCGCCACTGTAAAACTTCAAAAACTACTTAGTGTTGCCAAACAATAATAAAGAAATATATATAAACAATAATACAACTTTAACACTTTCCCTTATTATTGTTTAGTGTTCTCGAATGTTCTTTTGCAGTTCTTAATTCTAAATCCTTATATATTATTTCTGTAGCCTGTTTTTGGTTTCTACGCCAGATTTTCCTCAATTCTTGATCGATTTCTTTGATTTACACCTTATTTTAAAGCTTATGGTGCTGGCTACTGACGAAAAATAGACCCCCACGGTCTAAAAATTGTTTTTTTTTCAGCCGAAAAAATGTTTTAAAGAACCAGAATGAGGTTTTCGGTTAAACTTATAACTTTGATTTGTACTGTGACCGACAGAGCTGAATAGCTTGATCGGCAGAGCATTCTCCTCGTAACCAGGAGAATAAGTGTTCGGGCCCACGTCCGTACAATCTGCATCAAAAATTTAGAGAAATATCGTGCATTACATGAACATTTAATTAAGTGAATAACAAATATGAGGGAATGGAATAAATGAGAAGGAAAAGCTCCTTGCTGTTATGAAACCTTGATGTGACTTTGTGCTAAATTACTCCCAACTTGTACGTTTTTTTTTTTTTAAGCTTTGGCTCTGGTAAGAAAGTTAAAGCATAATGTAAGCGAAAATATAAGAAACAGGTTTACGATTTCAAACTACAATAGAATTTTTTTTTTGTTCAGAAAAAATAATAAATCGTATATTGAAATATACATTCTTCTAATGAGTTTTTGACTCTTTGTACAAATAAAAAAATTACTACCTCAATTTGAAGGGTAAAATATATATTTTTTCTTCTTTTTGCAAAAAAACAAATAGCTTATCACATTTTTACTACTTTCGAAAAGCTACGCTTAAAAAAGAGCATAGTTCAATTTATTTTGTATTTTAACCGTGCTGTTAAATGTTGAACACGTGCTGCCATCTAAGTCATAGCGGTTCAAGCAGCCTGCGGTAACAAATTGTAAAAATTTTCAAAAATAAAAACATCTTTCTTCAATATCTTATCTTATATATTATTTCCCTCTCATTTTAAAACTTATCAGGCTGGCTAATGACGAAAAATAGACTTACGGTCGAAAAATCAAGTTTTCGAAAACACCCCTTGCTGTTTCAAAACCTTGATGCCTGTAGTTCTTATGCATTTTTTTTTAAAGTAAAGTTCTAATGCATTTTTCCAATTTTTTACGTCGCTTTCGGCAAAAAGAAAAAAAAAAAAAGCCTGTGTGTGTGTGTGTGTGTGTTCATATTTTAATAAAGCTTAAAAGCACCGGACTTAGTTGTTCGGTTAAATTGATAAGTTTTTTTCGGTAGAGCGTTCGGCTATAAACTATCTGAACTTCGGGCAAGCTAGGGCTGTCCGACATAATATCAAATTTATATTAGTATTACGCATTACATGTACTCATGACATACACACGTAATAAAATAAATGCAGTGGGAATGCTACTTGGTGTTTTGACTCCTTTATGCAGGCTGCAGTTATCATTCGGATAAGTTGACTGTTAATCGAAAGGTGTTCTTCCTTTTTTTTAAGCTTTGACTACAGACCACTCAGCATAATGTAAGCATAAAAAAGTATTTGAATTACTAAAGCAAATACTTTTTGCGCAGAAAAAACATTTTCATTGTATGCTGAAATGTAGATGTTTTTAATAGCAGTGTTCGACCTTTTGTTCAAATGAAAAAATACTACGCCAAATTAAAACTACGAGTTTCACCTAGTAAACTTTTAATTTTTTATTCGCGCGAATACGATATAAAGCATTGAAATTATTATCAACTTCATTAGCAAGAAATCATTTTCTACTCCTCTGCTTTCTGCTGAAAAAAAATACATTTTGTCTACGTTTGAAAAATTACACTTGAAAAACGGACTCAATTCAACTGGTTTTGTTTTTGAATTTTAAGTGTTCGATTAAAAGAGAAACATGTGCGGGCATTTAAGCCGTAACGGTTAAAGCAACCTTCTTTGTGAAATAGTTTAGTATTCAAAGATAAAAACAACTTATTTTCAATCTAATTTATTACTTCTCTAGAATGTTTGTTTCAATCGCTACGTGAGATCTTCGTCATTCTTTATTCAAATTCCATGCTTTACGAATAATTTTAAATCGTATCATGCTGGTTAATGACAAAACATAGAAGCATGATCTTATTATTATTATTATTATTATTATTATTATTATTTTGGCAAAAAGCTTTTTTGCTGTTTTTTACTACGCATTCCTTCAATGAATAGCTTTCGAAAAGGAAGGCGCAATTTCTAGGTTTGTTGGGGTGTCGGGCTGTTAATCAGAATGGCGCCAATTCGAATCCGTGCCAATAACTATCTCTTTAATGTTTCTTTTTTTCCCGTCAGATGCTCACATGGGCAGGACTGTATTTGCCACAACCTGTTTTTTCACATGCACAATTATTGCTTTTTCACGAGTCACTGCTCGACCAACTTTTAATGATATTTATGTTTGCATTGAAAATATGTACGACCAAAAGGTGAGCGATGATCAAATTATCACAACATTGTATTTAACGAGGTTTTGTTACTGATGTCTTTAAATTACATGCTTTCTCTTCTGCGCTTACTTTTTTTCGGTTCTTCTTCATAATGTTCTTCCTTTGAGAATTTTAAAGAGCGAAATGCCTTATAAAACGATTCGAAGCACAGTGCGGAGTTCCGCACGAGTCGACTAGTCAGTCCTATTTTGCTGCGCAGATTTAGAATCCTAGGGCTGTAAAGTGGCTTAGTAAAAAGGTCAGCTAACTGTAGTTCAGTAGGAACTCGCTTTACAGTAATTTCTTCACTCGTTACCATTTCTCTCACAAAGAAATGTCTAATCCAAATGTGTTTTGTTCTCTTATGGAATTCTCCTTGATTCTGAGATAATTTGACTGCTGCCTCGTTATCCACTTTAAGTTCTGGTACTTGCTTTAAATTTGTTATTTCCTTGAACAATCTCTTAAGCCAAACTAATTCTCTGGCTGCTTCACTAGCTGCAACTATCTCCGCTTCTGTAGTGGAAATTGCTACAGTATACTGTCTTTGATTGCACCATGATATTGCTCGACCAGCGTAAATACAAACAACACCTGTTGTTGAACGCCCTGTTGTGGTGTCTCCTCCATGGTCAGCATCACTATAGCTTTCTAGAATGCCTTTCTTGTATCCTGATTTGTAAACTAATCCTTTGTCTAAAGTTCCTTTCAAGTATCTGAATATTCTTTTGACTCTTTGCCAGTCTTCTTTACTTGGGTTTTCTAAAGCTCTGGAAGCAACTCCTACAACATAAGCTATGTCAGGTCGAGTTCCTCTCATGATATACATTAGTGCTACTACGGCTTGTCTATAGGGAAATGTTGTCTCTACTTTCCCTGATTGAATACTGTCTTTGATAATTGGTGTAGACACAGGATTACAATCACTCATGCCGAATCTTTCAAGAACTTTCTTAGTGTAGGTTGTTTGAGATAACCTAATAGAATCATCTTCTTGACGATAAATCTCAAACCCTAAGTAGTATTCAGCAGGTTTTGTTGTAATTTTAAATTCTTTCTTCAGATCTCCAAGAAAATTTTCTAAGTGTTCTTTACTTGTTGACGCAACTAAACCATCATCAACATACAGAACTAACAAAAGTAATTCCCTATTGCTTCTTCTAATAAACAAGCATGGATCTGCTTCACTTCTTATAAAACCAATTTTACGCAAATATTCTCCAAAACACTGGTTCCAGCACCTTGGCACTTGTTTCAGACCATAAAGACTTTTCTTTAAGTGGCATACTCTTTCAGTGCCATCTTCATAGCCTTCAGGTTGACACATGAAAATATCTTCTTCTAACTTGCCATACAAAAAAGCTGTTGAGACATCAAATTGTACTAAACTCATATTTTCATTTGCTGCGATACTAAGTAAAGTTCTTATGGTGCTTGTTCTTGCAACTGGACTGAAGGTCTCTCGAAAGTGAATTCCTTTCCGTTGAGCGTAGCCTTTTATTACTAACCTTGCTTTGTATTTATCAATACTACCATCTGGATTTCTTTTTATTCTGTAAACCCACTTGCATGGTATCGGCTTGACTCCTTTAGGTAGTTTACATAACTTCCATGTCTGATTATCTTCCAGAGAAGTCATTTCACTATCCATGGCCTTTTTCCAGTTGTTCACTTCAGAACTTTCTATAGCTTCTCGATATGTTTTTGGATATTTTTCATCATAGACGAAGGATTCAATTTCCATGATGTATTCTTCAAATCGCTTTGGTTTCTTTATCTGAGAACGATCTCGTAGATTCATACCATGTGAAGATTTAAGTTCATCCTCTTCATCTGTACTTTCAGCTTCGGTATCGAACAGGTTAATACTTTCTTCTCTTAATTCTTCTTCCTCCTCTTCACATGTTTCTTGATCTGGTGGATGATCTATTGAATCTGAATTTTCCTGTACTGTAATATGTTTTTCACACTCTTTTGTTTTCTCATGAAAAATCACATCTCTTGACAGGATTACTTTTCTTTCTTTTTCTATCCAAATTCTATAGCGTTCATCCCCATTATAACCAATGAGAAAACCTTTAACAGCTTTCCGATCCATTTTCTTTCTTTTCTGTACCGGCACATGAGCATAACAAAGTGAGCCGATTATACGCATGTGTTTTATCCTTGGCCTTTTTCCAAACCATAATTCATGTGGACTAACGTTTTCCACGGATGAAATTCCAGTCCTGCTTAAAATGAATGCAGCTGTATTAACAAGCTCTGCCCATAAAAATGCTGGAAATTCGATTTCTTGGTTGGAATATTTTAGCGTTCTGGCCATTTCTACGATTGTTCTGTTTTCTCTTTCGCTCGTTCCATTTTGTTCTGGTGTGTATGGTGCTGTGAGTCTCTGAATAATTCCTTTCATCTGAAGAAATTCTCGAACTTCTTGGTTGTCGAACTCACCGCCATTGTCACTAAGGATTTCTCTAATTGAATGTCCCAAATTTTCTGCATGAGCTATGAACGATTTTAGAGAAAACACGACATCCGACTTATGTTTCAGAAAGAAAACATACCGGTACTTAGAATAATGATCTTTGAACACAACAAAATATTTATACTTTCTGTGTGACTCTTCGAATGGTCCACAGACGTCAGTCTACACAAGTTCTCCAACTCTTGTAGTTTTGGATTTAGTGCCGAACTTTAAACGATGCGCTTTGCCGTATATGCAAGGCTCGCATGGCTCTTTATCAATGTTCACTTTGATATTAAATTCATTTTTGAGCATATTCTTAACGTGACGCTTGTCTTGATGCCCCCATCTACTGAGATACAATTGCAGTAAGGAATTTTTACCGCTATACGTATCTGCAATTTGAACTTCTATTTCTTTATCTGGAAGTATTGGCTCTGAGCCCCCTGAGAGAGCCCTGTAGAGAGTTCCACATATACTTCGAGTGCCATACAGCTTCACTTCGTTGTTGATCTTCAACCAGCATTCAGTAGGAGTAGAAGTAAACTCACTATTCTGATTTCTATCCTGAGCAGCTAACACTGAAAACAAATTTCTGCTAATTCCAGGAACATACCAGACATCTTTCAACTCAATTACTTCTGTATTTCTTCCAATTGAAACTTTGACTAGAATGCTTCCTTTCCCTAAAGCTGTCAACACTTCTTTTCCTGCCGCTTTGATAGTATGTGTGCCCGAAGAAGGAAATGTCTCAAAATTCCTAAAATAAATAAATGTGTTAGTAATATGCCATGTCGCTCCGTTGTCTATCCAAAATGTGCTTGTTTCTCCTTCTGATAGGAAACTTTCTTCACAATAGGATGTCATTCCCGTACTTGGCGATGAAATATTCACTTGATTATTACAGCACTTATTATGGAAACTCGAGCTTGGCTCAGGAGGTCGACCATCTGCAATCCATTTGGAACATGACTTCACCCAATGTCCAACGGCTTTACAATAATTACAAACATTTTTGTTGCTTAACTTGTTCTTGGCTTGAAATTTCGTCGCATGCGCTTTATTTTTAGACTTGGCGACAACAAGAGCTTCTGCAGCTTTTTCACTTCTTTCATTGTTGTCGGCGAAATTTCGCTCAAACATACTTAGTTGAGCAGCCAAATCCTCAAAAGGTTTTTCTTCATCTTTTGCAAGAAGCATCCAACTTGATTTGAATGATTTGAAGTTACTTGGCAAAATATGTAGAATTTTGCATTCCAGCAACATTTCTGGCAACTTATTTTCCACTTTCGCTATGAGCCCGCTGTTCAACTCATTCCACAAACTACTTAATTGTGCAACATGAGTTGAAATGTCATTTCCAGAAATCCAACCAAACTTAAAAAATTCATTGCGGATTTTGAACAGTTGATCCTTTGATGAAGCTTCAAATAACGTTTTCAAAGCTTCCCAAGCTTCAAAAGCTGTATCTTTGTCCATAATCTTTTGATAAACGGAGTCTGTTTCTGTACTTGCGGTCATACTCTTGGCATAACTGTTGGCTTTTCGATATACATTGGCACATTTTTCATACTTCTGGACTTCTGTAGCATCTGCTGTACTAGGTAATTCCTCTGGTTTCTTTAACTTACCATCAATTACGTCCA
Organism: Uloborus diversus; assembly: GCF_026930045.1. NCBI lineage: Eukaryota > Metazoa > Arthropoda > Arachnida > Araneae > Uloboridae > Uloborus > Uloborus diversus. The sequence goes on along the minus strand of NC_072734.1, from coordinate 57,730,720 downwards.
ATGCCCCTTCGTGATAATCTAATATATCTCTTATCTTCCGTTTCCACCTTGGAAAGTCTGCTTCTCCAGATAACGGCTTTACAGTTCTTGATAAATCCATCTTTAAACTATTTCTTTTTCGGATTTAACTTAGTCTCCGCTTTTAATCTTTTAAAAACGCAATGAGCTTGCTGGCGCCCATAACCTGATAAATTTTACAATAACCTAATGACTTTAAGTAACATATTAAGGTTATGTATCTACTTAGCAGAGTTAACTTTGAACTATAAAGATGAAAAGACGAAGATATTATTAGCGAAACTTTATTCCAACTTACTAGATGATCGCCATTGTAAAACTTCAAAAACTACTTAGTGTTGTCAAATAATAATAAAGAAATATATATAAACAATAATACAACTTTAACAGTTTTTTTTTTTAATTTTTCGATTTTTCCCTTTACATATGCATAAAAATCTATCTTTATGCCAAATTTCAAGTATGTGAGACACTTAGAAGTTCGTAAACATTTTGATGAGTGAGTGAGTCAGTGAGTCAGTCAGTCAGTGTAAAAAATGACACTTTTCAGATCTTAATAATTCCATAACTATAAGAAGTACATTCATGAAATTTAGGATAATAAGTCTGCTATGCAGCTCTATCAGACATACAAAAATTCAAGCACGTAGATTTAATAGTTTTTGAGAAATGAGGGGGTCAAAAGTAGCTTTAAATGGTTGGTGTAAAATACACATTGGCAGATGTGTCGCCTGATTTTCGAACTTGGCTGACACACTGCCGTGTGTCCAAATATGCGTAAACTAAAGATAAGAGGACGTCCTGAGTTAAAGGCTAGGTGTTCCAAAAACAACGATCCATTTCCGTAAAGAAACTAATGTATTCATTTCTTTCTCAAGTGTTAGAGGAAATACACTCTTCGGATTGAAAAAAAAAAAAAAAAAAACATTGTTTCATGGGAACTGTATGGTAAAACATTAAAAGTGGTATGTCAGATTCATCGGCGAAAATACGGTAAACAGCTTGCATTCTAATTCTAACGAATCCATCTGATCTAATGCCACTTAACTTCCTCGCTTGAAGTTACATCAAACCCTTTGTATACAGGGTTAAAATCACAAGTCTGCATTAGCTGCGTGAAAAGATTGTATAGTAGCAATCTTTAATATCACAGCTGATCTACTAAAGCAGTGGTTCCGAACCTCCGGCCCGTAAACCACATGCGGTCAGCGAAGCTGACCCGTGCGGTTCGTCGTTTTGTTCGATGTTACAACTCGAAACCCATGATTAATCACAATGTTACGAACTTGGAGCAAAATAATCTGGATTGATTACAAATTGGTGAATTGGTAATTAATTATTTAATTGATTTCTGACAAACAAAACAAGTATCAAGTAATGTTTACAATAGGCCTTGATATGTAATATTCTTTCGTTTCCCCTGTTTTCCCATGAGATTTAGAAAATTTTAAAATAATTTAAATTTTTACGACTCGCTAGAATCATCTCTTAATATGAGGTGCATCCTCAGGTATAAAAAGGTTGGGTACCACTGAGCTGAAGGATGTGTTTCGTTCCATGACCGAATGATGGTCTTTGCTCGTTGATATGAAGGATTAATTAATTTGAACTTTATTAAATAGACCCAATTGCAAAAATGTTCGAAAGCAGATGCAGAGTTAAGACATTGAAAGTTTGAAGCAAAAGTAAAAATGAATCAAAACGTACAAAATTGGACTTTTTTACGGGCCTCTAGTCCCCTAACTTATGTTTAGGGAAATAATCTCCATTGAAAAATAATTCCAACGCAAAAAGTTTGACAGTAGTACGACCAATATTCACCGAGATATGGAACGCAGCGTTTTGTGACTTGCACCACTTTACACTCGCCGTCAAGAACACCTTTTGGGGGAAAATATAGCGGTTAACAAGGGTTTAAAATTAAATGTGTACATAGAGTGGTTTTTGAAATTGTTCGAGGTTTTGCAGTGTGTTTTTGCGTACATAACGTTTGCATTTATTTTTGAATAGCAATGAAAAATATAAATACTACTTGGTTTTTTTTACTTCGACAACCTATCATTCTTCAATAAGTTCCAGACTCGTCTTCTGTTTGGTCCCTTAAAACTTTGAACTCGAATATCTCTTTGAGTTTTGGTCGCACAACGGTCAAGCTTTTTGTGTTAGTAATATTTTTCAATGCAGTTTATTTCCCTAAATATAAGTTAGAAAACCTAGAGCCTGTATAAAAGGTTAAATTTTGTATGTTTTGACTCATTTTTATTTTCGCTTCAAACTTTCAATATCTTTATTCTGCATCTGATTTTGGACATTTTTGTAATTGAAAGTATGCATCTAGGGCTAACGGTTGTGAAAATAGATGTTTTGCAGGTTAAAACGGAACACTCTGTGTGTTCTTTGTTCAATGCATGTATTCGTTTCTTTCATTAAATATGCAGATCATGAAAATGGGCAGTTATTTTTGGAGCACCCTCTAATAAACTTAGGAGTTATGTTAAATTTCTGTTTGTAGACTATGAAATTTCTGTTTTTCAAAAACAAAGCAACTACTTACTTTAGGCTCATCTCCTTCGAATCCGCAGAAATAGTTGCGCAGACGCCTGGGATTGTTCCCCAGCCTCAGGGCGGTGCAGGCGGTCAGGCGCAGGCAGCGTCCGGACTGGCGGTCCGGAGTCAGGCAGTCGGAGTTGGGCAGGCTACTGCTTCGCCCGTCGCTCTCGAACACGACTGGAACGTCAGAAATGAACAGATTAACAGAACATCATCAGATTTTATATGATCAGAAATTACTTTCAAAACATAGTCTTCTGTGCGGAGTTAATAAACATAGAAACGGAAAACCAACGGAGAACTAAACCCAGTGGCGCTACAGCCCACGGGAGCTAAGGTCCACTATAGTGTCTAGAAAGACTTTCAGCTTTATTATTAGTAGAGAAATAAGAGACGTGCAGTTATTGAATACTCATAGTCTACTATTTTCATTGAAGATAAATTAGCATTAGGTAATTTCATATGCTTCAAAAAATAAATGAACACCCATGTAACAAATAGCACTTATTACAGCATTTGTCTTTTGCGCTGAAATAAGTTCAATGCGAAAAACGGGGCTTTTAAACTGCGAAATCAGCATGCAATCGCTGATTTAAAATGAGTGATTGAGGAACATAACGTACTCCTCCAGCGCAGCGCCATCTGGATTTTCTTCAAATCTGACTTCACTTTTTCTCCGTTGATCGGTACACTACTCTTTCGAGGCACTATACACTGTCCCATCCGCAGTTTTCTTGATCAAAGGCTCTGTAGTGCAAGGCAGATGTTCTGGAGAGGTGGTCAGCTGAACGGGGAACTCAAAGTGTTTAGTTCCCAAGCACGCTTCGTAGTCATTTTATCGAGTCAATGAATGGCAGAATCGAGCGTGCCAACTCACAAAACGAACACGGGCCTGCACCGGGGAAGTGCGAAGTAAAACTTCACGAATGGACCTCACGGATAAAATAGGAGCATTGCAATTTTCTTTGGTTTAGAACTTTTTTTTTTTTTTTGAGCAATCACAATTGCTTATTGTTTTCACTTAAACCGTAGTTTATGTTCTGAGTTCTTATGTACGTCAAAAGCGTCCAGGAAGTCCACAGCTTCCCAATTGTGGTTAAAGATACAAAAAAGTGTTATTTATTTGATGAGTTGCTAAAATCTTCATCATTTTGATAAAAATGTCTTTTTATATTTCAAGAGGGAAAAGAAAAGATATTGCAATTCCGGCGATGTAGTAATGCCAGGAAATTTGTCTTGCAGCAAGTTATTTTATCAACGTATAATTTAGTAACTAAAAAAAGCGAGGCCATTTTATACACAGTTATTTTTAAATTCAAAAATATCTCTCTCTCCAATTTTTGAATATTATACCTTGTCTCTTTATCTCTTTATTTCTTTCCATTTTTCCACTTTTTCTTCAAATTTGAAATTCAGATATGAAAGCTTCATTTCATAAACAATGCTATGACAAATTAGTGTTAATACTGATCAATGTTTTCATTTCGATCGTTTGGTTGAAAGTAATCCGAAACCTAAAAAACAACCTTGCCTTATTGTCATTTGTTTATTTCGGTTATGAAACACTGAACATGATCAATAGTGTCGAAAGCTAGTTGATTCATTTTTCATTTGAAGCACAACATTGAATTGACCCAGTTTCATTATTTGATACTACTTGGAAAGACATTCCTCCTCCAGGGGGGAACGCAACAACTTAGTTCAGTTCGAATAAAGGATAGGTATAAAGCTCCAACGGAAACAACTTAGTCGATGTTTAGCATAACCTTTTTAATACAGAAAACATTTGGAAAATCCTTCTTCAACGGTCAAGTTTTCGTGATGCTATGAACTTATAAACTTTTGTTTCTTTTCAGCCATTTAGGGTGACTTTGAGCCATGTGAGTTAACTTTGACCAAATTCATATTTTGTGCACAAAATTTTTGTTCACACACTCTGCTGGAAAGGTTTTAATACCAGTTTCCTACTTTTGCTCACGAAATAAATTGGCACCACTCTGCAGTACGGACCATTTTATCACCAAATAATATCATTCTGAAGTGGTTGTTTTAAAGTTACTCCAGAATGTCGATTTGAAGTTGCAAACATTCTCATATTTTATGTCCGGGGGTCCCAAAGTGGGTGCCGTCAGGGCCCGATTAACCTCTGAAACTAGGGGAAGCTCGTCCTCATTTTGGGGCCCCCACACTTTTGTTTGGGAAAAATTTTCTAAACATTCTATGCACATTGATACAACACTGACTAATGCTAAGTGGCGAAGCAGAATTCAGATTTAAGTTTATTCCACCTTACTGACTGACAGAAATTTTATTTGATTACATCCGTTCCACTTGAATTCTCAGCAAATATAGATAACAACATGTTGAATCATATTGGACGCTTTACCAAGGAAATTAAATGACATAAAAGTACATCGTAAAAGAGTCGAATCAAGTCCCACATTTGAAAATCTAGCTTATATCTACATTTTATCAAATGTGTCCTCAGTTTCTGTAATTATTTAATTCTTTCAAAAATTTTTGTTTAACTAGTTTTAATGTTTGTAATTCCTTTGAAAAACGTAGAAAAGGCAGAAACCGGAATTGTTACGCACAGCTTTATAGTCATATTTGGGCCCCCTAAAAATTCTGAGGGGAAGCTCAAGATTCTCGAGCCTTTTGGGTAATCAGACTCTGAGTACCACTGCACCCCAACGTGCAACAGGGAGATGCAAGGTTTGCCGCAAAGTTAAAAAAGTCAGATTATGGCCAGGTTAAACGCGGCAGCTGTTCCGAAATTCCACCTAAGCCCCCCCCCCCCCCCGCCGAAAAAAAACTTCCTTCATTGAAGTAAAATAAAAAATCTAAGAAAGAATTTAATAGTTGAAACATTGAAACCAAAGAAAAAAAGTCATTTAATAATTTACAACGAAAAATATTTTTAAATTATGTTGTTAAAGTGAAAATCTTATTAGAGAAGTGTTCGCTCACAAAAACTAAAATGTCAAAAATTAACAGGATGAAAAAGGTTCAGTGAAGGTATTGAGTTTCCATGAAGCAATTTATGCTCCCCCCTCCCTAAAATCCTGACGGATTACGCAGTATGTTTTATAATAAATAGTGTACTAGTTCATATTCATGTACAACTTTACCAATAATATCGACTATTTTGTGCACAAAATATTCACCATAGACGGGTTTAGTCTTCTAAGTACATTGCGATTGCTTACAAGTTTATAATAAATAATTTCTGATAAATTATTTTATTTAAAATGATGTGGGTTATTAGAATTTGCTACGTATGCTAAAAACAAAGTGAGAGGGAGATAAACCATATTCCCATCCTACAGTTAAATAAAGCATAAGGGTCAAGGGGTCAAAATCGGAGAAATACCAATCCTAGGAGAGGAGGCCTTAAAAGTAACGTTTGCACCGGCGCCCATCTGCCTTCAGTCGGGCCTTGCATATAATTAGAATTAACAATTTCCTTCGAATTAATCAGTAAACTATGACTAAGTTAACAATATACTAAGGCACCTTACTTCACCAGCACGGTATACAAATCCACCCCTGGGCCAAATTTACGACTAGAGGAAAATACATGAGATGAATGAAGAATGGGCGCAGAAATCCCTATCCCCAAGTAGAGAAGTTTTCTACGACGTTCGACGGTAAACCAAGCGTGAAGGTGACCGTTATGGAGATTTAGAAACATATTTTAAACTAGCGGTACACGCACGGCTTTGTCCGCAGTTGAAAATTAAAAGGTCATTCGATTCGCCTATATATTTACAAATAATGGATGTCAAATTTCTTGCCAATTGGCTATGTTCATTCGCACTCCCATTCCACGTCATGATAATTTCGTAATTTACTCGTCAATCTTATGATATTTTTGCTCTGGAAAATGTTCTTAAAATTGAAATAGAAAAAGAATAAAATCGAATTTTCGAAAAATCGCTTCGAGGTGCACACTCCCATGCTACAAATTAACTTTGTGCCAAATTTCATGAAAATTGGCCGAACGGTCTAGGCGCTATGCGCGTCACAGACATCCTACAGATATCCAGACAGAGAGACTTTCCGCTTTATTATTAGTAAAGATTTTGAGATCTTGAATTTAAATTATGTTTTCCGTAATCACGGATTGCGATAGGACCCAACTCGGGAAGATTTCGATAATTGGGAATCTGGCGATCCTTCTTCATTGGCGTCAATTTTTGGCTCCATTGCCTGCGCGAGAGATATTTTTCGTTGCAAATGTAAACAAAGAGGTGGGAAACATCTATTCTCATAGGGTTACTATAAATCAGCAGGGTTACCAAAATAAAAAGGTTTACGCCAAAAATAAGACGACCGCGCCAGATTCCCAATTATCGAAATATCCCCCCCAACTCGTTGGGTTTCATGTTTCTACTAATGGCTTTTATTGCAGCCATAATTTGAATTCAGGACAACAAAATTCAAATGAATGCCATGGGCTGGATGCTATGTGCTGGATGCTGGATGTTGTGGGCTAGATACTGTTTTCGCGTAAAAAGGATTGTGTAAAGTCGAGAAGGTCGTTTATAAATAATCCGATTCCGAGGCACATGGACGTCTGTGTTATAAGCATAGAAAAATAAAAATCAAAGGACGCGGACGTCATTCAACGGTCAAGTGAAAACAATAAACAACTTGTGATTGCTCAAAAATAACACGTTCCCCTCATCTCACACCAGAAAAGCGCAAAAAAAAACTTTTTACTCAAAAAAAAAAAAAAAAAAACGTAAAAATGCGACAGAATAAACAATAACAATTTGTGTCCTTTCGAAAATTAAGAGAGTACAAAAATTGATTTAAAATCCTCTCCCTCCCCCCCCTGAACACATAAAAGTGTTGATAACGGTGGCTGAAAGTTAATAATACTGAATGACTGTCGTCTCGCAAAAGTCGGTTGTTTTTTCCGCGTTGACACTCTGATGGCCGAGAAACATGTTTTACAGAATTCAGTTATTTTTATTGAAAAATCACGCAGACAAAGGCATTGGAGACAAAAAAATCACCAGCAAGTAAAAAATACTGTAGAACAGGGACGGCAAACTGGATTATTTCCAAATTTAAGCAATGCACGCAATTTGGGGGGGGGGGTGAGGCTACCTCCTCCCACATTTTATGGTTCATTTATTTATTTTATTTAGGAACCAAAACTAAAATTAAAAAAAAAAGCATAAACGTCAAAATTTTCAGAACATATGTGTTTTACTTTATATCTGTTTATGAAACATTATTTAGCACAAGCAGTAACTTTTAGTTTATGTATTCATTGGTTAGGTATTAGTAAATCAATTGTTTAATTAAAACAAGCCATACTTAAGGTAAAATAAATAAATACCTTTGTGCTGAACGGTAGAGTAAGAAATAAACAACGTCAAAAAAGCACAAATTCGCAGAACTGCAGACACCTGTTCCGGCGTTACAGGGAACGCCTTTTTCAATGCAAAAAGTAATGAGCTTATGCTCTAAAAACCAGCCTTAACAACATTTTGTACTTTTTTTCGCTTTTTTTTTTTTTTTTTTTTCATTTTTTTGCTGCCGCTAAAAATCCTATGGCTTTTAGTTGTCGTTTTTTTTTTTGTCCCCCCCCCCCCCCCTCCCTCATTTTTCAGTCCCAATCGCCGCATCTGAATTAAAGCTATTTGAGACGCAATGTTATTCAAATTCCAATGATTTCTTGCACTGCCGTAGGTAAAGCGCAGTCGCTGCAAAAATGAAATTTTAAGATATTTGAAAAAAACTCGTTTTCGTTTCCATACCAACAATAGAGAAATTTTGGAATTTGAGGGTTTTTTTTTTATTTTCAGCGGAAACCAAATAAGCAACCTTGTGCAATAAAGTTCCATTGTAATAGGTGACAAAAAAGCAAAAGAATGAAAAATTTGCAGATACTGTGCTTTATTTTTCACCGCAGTATACTTTTATTAGCCCAACTCTAGAGAATAATTTATTTTACTCTTGAAATAGATATTAAAAATTCATAGTTCTGTTGGAATTCTGATGTCAGTTTGAGATTTTTCTTTGAAATTAAATGCTTGTAAACTAGTTCAAGGCAGTACTAGTCTAGATTGAAAATTTCATCATCATTATAATCGATCAGACAGCCTAATTTGGCTTCTTTTAGAAGATTTTTTCACAATGACTTCTTATTGTCTTTAAATCTTAAAGTTTTCTCATTAATTAATGAAAAATCCTGCTGCACTGAACCATCCAACTGCAAGTCACCGTCTCACAGCCGAAGCTAAAGCAGAATTGCAAGCAAATGCATAACAGGTAGTTACAACATCTACAGACAGCAGTTTCGTCCTTGATTAGGCCTTTTACTTCTCGAGGGGATCCGTATGATGCTTACGCAACTCTCGCTGGTGTGCTGAAATATTTTCAGCTGTCAGCGTGAAGATATACTCAGCTCCTTTATAAGGTATGAGGTTTTTACTTTCCGCTCTTTTCTGTCTTTTACAGACTGATTAACCAAAGCAAGGGCTGGACTCCAGTTTCTGGTTGCTGTAACGAGCTTTGTGGTATTTGATTCCACTGAAAAAAAATCATCTTGTGGAAGATACTACATCAGTACTTTCCAGTCGACAGCATGAAAGAGGTTTTATGATTGCCACATGACATTAAATCTCGTTTGCCGAGTTTCAGTTTAGTTAGAATGCTGATACTCGCTTCCTTGCCGACAAAAGCTTTGTGCACATTTAGTTAACACAACTAAACCAGTTAATTACCAAAGATCACCACTGATCATTCCAAGACCTCTAGTCATGTGACAATGAGGAAGGGGACAAGCCTTTGCAAAGCTTTTCTAAACACTCCCCAATAGAGAATATTCTCTCGATTACAGTTTGGATACTTCCTCTTTAAGAATCCACCCCGCTTTCCAATTCTAATGTGTTTCAATTGCAAAACTTTTTTATTACAGTTTTTTCTTTGCCATTAGCGTCAAACAGGTCATACAAATTACTCCATATATCTTTGTGTAGATCATGATGACAAGTTGTTTATAGGTGCTTGAATGGTTCAAAACCATACCATATTCTCAAATCCTTTTTTTTTTCTCTCTCTCTCTCTTTTTACTTCAGATTCGTAGCATTTTTACATCAAAAGTTGATGCCCGTCATCACCATGCTTAATCAAAAAACCCTTTTTAAAACATCCTGTATATTCTAATCATGCAGTCCGTGTGGAGCATGGAGCGTTACGTGTCTATCCAACCAATCATTTTGTTTTTTTATCTTAAAAACAAGAAGGTCATGCAAATGATGTCATTATGCAAGTAATTTGTTTCCTGATCTCTTTACTGCTCACAATATTTAAGCGTCTGTTTTGTTTTGTTTTTATTCAAAAATTTTAAAATTGAGGTATTATGTTTCCCAAAAAATAAGATCTGGTCCAAAATTAAGATCCGGCCTTATGCTAATTTTTAGTGCAAAAGATTCGCTGGGAGTTAATTTCAGGGATGACTTTCTTTCTCTCTTTTTTTCTGACTCCTTAATTGATATTTGCTCGGAGCTTAAAAAACATTCATATCGTTTAAGAAATACATGTTTATTAAATTTGAGAAATATGAAATTTAAGAAATATGTTTAATAAATTTCAGAAATGTGTTTATTAAATTTAAGAAATGTGTTTATTAAATTTCAGAAATATATTTATTAAATTTAAGAAATGTGTTCAGTCCCATTCAATAAACAATCAAAAATAAACAAAATCATCAACACAACCATATGATCGGACGTAAATCCAAGAGAGTCATGATCTCTCTTTAAAGCAACCAAGTCTGCGTTTTGTGGAATTCAGATTGAGAAAATCACTGTTAGAGAGCCCAGGAACCTTTATCTATGCACATGGGCGTGTACAGAAATTTTGGGACCCATCACAAATGATTTTTACGGGGCCCCCTCCATATTGTTTATTCTTGCGTCTCACATAGATTTCACCCCTCATTTTGAAAATCTCGGGTCCCTTATCAGGCTTGGGCCCGGGCCAACAGGTGGTGTCCCTTCTCCCCTCCCTCCCGTGCACGCCTCTGTCAATGCCCGAATACCACTTAACCCCCCTCCCCTCCCTCCGGTTTCTGTGGCCATATTTTGAAATGGCCCCCTCCAAAAAATGAAAAAAAAAAAGAAAAAAAGTTGGATTTCTAATTTGTTGTCAGTTTTTCCGTTTATTTTGTTTCAAATGTACATATTTGTTGCGCCTGCATCTGGACACACAGGAATAAACACCCCAGCTGTTGTCAATAAATAAGACACCATTCTATATCTCGTGTCATATGGCGTTTTTTAAATTACGATCTTAAATAGGACTTATTTTAAGGATAGGATTTTTTTTTTTTTTTTTTTTTGAAGCTCACAGGAAAGCCACGTAGGGCTTAGTTTTTGATTAAATTATATTTCCATAAAAAGACGGCTGCCTAAAATATTTGTTTCAGGGGCTGTCATTAAATTGTACCATGATTTGAGGAGAGACGGGGGTTCATGAAATTGGGGGGGACAGTTCGTGACAAGCAGGATGAGGGTAACAAAAACTAAACATCATGCATTTTTTATGTGAATATGGTTATGAAAAATAGCTTGACATGTGACATCGGGGGGAGTGTGACACTTTGTGATAAGAGGGGAGCGGGATCAAAAATGTTGAGAAAAGTGTGACATCATTTATGCACCTATACGATGAGTGTATTAAGGAATAAAGTTGAAAAAGGTTCAATGAGCATATTCAACCTTTTTTCATATTCATATTGAGAGCCTTTTTTTAACCCCTGACACACAAAGGAAGGAAGTTATAAGTTTGACGTGTCTGTGTATCTGTGTGTCTGTCTGTGGCACTCTAGCGCCTAAACGGATGGACCGATTTTGAAAAAAAAAATGTTCGAAAGGAGAGTTGATCAAGAGTGTTCTTAGGTAGGTTGAGTCTTTGGATGACATTAATCAACGAAGAAATTAATTTAAAATCTCTAAAAGATTTTTCGCGATTCTTGCAATGAAAACATTGTTAAAAAATTTTAAATTTAATCTATACTAATATTATAAAGACAGAAGGCGGATTTTTGTGTGTTTATATGTTCGAGGTAATCTTCGGAACTGCACCTACTTGAAAAATTTCTTCACTATATGAAAGGTGCTTTCTTACTGAGTGACACAGGCTATAATTCGAAAAAATCCGATGAGTAGTTCTTTTTTTATTCCAATTCAGGCCCAAATTTCACCTAAATTCCCGAATATGGAAGTGAAAAATTACTTGCACATATAAATATTATATATCGTCGAAAAGGGTAGAATTTTCCGCGCTCTAAACAATTTGTTTCAATGCTCTAACTTAATTACGGCGGGAGTAATTTGCATTTTTAGCTCGAACTTTTTTAGGCTTAGCTGAAATTTAGGCACTACTTTCATCGATAAATCTATCAATAAAAAGTGAAGGAATTGTCCCACAGTTTTCTTTTTGACACCATTGGAAAAAGCGACATTTTTTACTCCAGATCTCTCCTATGGTCGAAAAACTTAGCTTCTATCTTCAAAGGGAAACAAGTTACAAGGGTTTTTAAATCAAATTCGAAAAATGTCATTTTGATTCAGGTTGTCAAACATTTTATTTTCGCGTTTCCTCGGTTACGCTTTTTGAATCCATTGTTTCTTTCCTTATTTTGCATTTAATTTCTTAAACTTATTTTATTTCGTGTTTCCATGGTTACGCTTTTAAAATCCATCTTTCGCATTTTAATTTCTTAAAAGTATTTTAATATCTGTCGTCATTGTTTGGAAGGGTAATTTTGCATGGTGTTTTTTTTTTCCCCTTTTATTTAAGCCTGATTGTTGAATATATGTCACTTGACACAATTTTTATTCTCAAGGTAGACCGGGCAAAGCCGGGCAACGCAGCTCTTAACATATAAAGATTGTTTTAACATATAAAGACTTTTTTGTTTGTTTGGCGAAACCTTTATTATTTCCAAAGAAAAAACATCCGCTTCACTCGCAAAAGGGCTGGGTTTCGGTAGCGTGGTCGCTTGGCGGGTTAGGCGCTGAGCAGTTTAGTCTAGGATTATTGTTTTAAAGCAACCGTAAATGTAATTCATTGTTTTGGCGATTTGTTTGGAAAGAAAAGAAACTTTTGATTTGTTTTTATCCGAGTGAAATGTATGACATTTCCCCCTTTTTTTTCTGACGATGATTTTTGAATGTTCCACAGGGTGTTTTTTTTTCGTTAGACGGATGGATTATGAGAGTGTGGTTGCTGAGCGAGTTTGGCGATAAACAATAAAGTTGCGGAACTATTTTTACATTTGTAAGACATTATTTGATGTCTTTTTTTTTTTGTTTATTTGGCGAAATATTTTAAACTGCTGCAAAAACCGCTTCACTCGCTAAATAGTTTTAAAGCAACTGTAAATCTAATTTAATGATTTGACGAAAAGTTTTAAATTCCAAAGAAACATTAATACAAGTAGCTTTTTTTTTTTTTTTTTTGAAAAGGTGTGTACGCATTTTAAGCAAAGAAAAATGATCATCTCACATCAGAGGGAGAGGGGGCGTAAATTTTTTTTATTCAACGGACTTCCATTAAATTTTTAGCACGGGCATCGCTGTGCGGGTACTGCTAGTACCAAAATAAAGAGAATGCTTTTCCGCGTCTGATAGAATGCGTTTGGAACTTCCTTGTTTCATAGAATTCGAACTATAACGTTTTTTTTAATGCAGATTTTTAACGACTAAGCCTTTATTCACGCGATTGATAACCGAATTTATTGTTGGACGACAAGAAAATAAAACGCAATGATTTAAAATTTTTATCTATTGTCAGTTTCTATTTAATAGCAAATAAAATACTTAACATTGATTTTCAATAATATGAGGCTTTTAAAAGGATTTTCAATTTTCCTTCTTAATTCTGCTGTTGCGACTCAGTCGAGGGTTTTTGAAATTTTTATTTTTATCGCTGTTTGTTGTGTGACACGAAACGCATTTACCCTCGTACCGCTGTAATTGAGGTATAAGGTGATAAAGTTTGCCGAAATTTTAAGAAAGGAGCTAAATTCAAAGACTTGGCGAGAGATTGAAGATACTAATTTCTCAATAACAATTTTACCATCTGCGGTGGTAGGGCATCCATCTGCAAAGCGTGTGAAAGATGTTTTCCATTACTCAGCAAAACTCACTAAATTTGGCGATTTTCCTTAAATTTTCGGTGAATTTTAAGACTATATTTCAACGACGGAGGCACGAGAACAATTTTTACAAGGGCTACTAATTTAAATTGTTATAATTATATCGCTATCGTATGGTTTCTTGAAAAGCATGATTTATTTACCAACAACTATCGAATGTATCACTATCGTATGGTTTCCTGGAAAGCAGGATTAATTTACCAACAACTATCGAATATATCATTATCGCATAGTTTCCTGCAAAGTATGATTTATTTACCAACAACTATCGAATGTATCACTATCGTATGGTTTCCTGGAAAGCAGGATTAATTTACCAACAACTACCGAATATATCACTATCGCATAATTTCCTGGAAAGTATGATTAATTTATCAACAACTATCGAATGTATCACTATCGCATAGTTTCCTGGAAATCATGATTAATTTACCAACAACTATGGAATGTATTACTATTGTATGGTTTCGCATTTCACTTTTCTCCGAATGTGATCATAATAGGACCTCACCTCGTTTGAGCTTATTTAGCCAGAAATAAAAAAGCGAAATAAATACTTTGTCCTTGAAAGTGAAGGGTTATGATATCGCTTTTAAGAATACCGGGAAAAGTTTCGAAGAGACATTCTATTATTTTTTCAAAATGTTTTCGTTTTCCTTTTCGTACTAAGAAAGCAAAGTAAAAGGTAAATGAAGCTACCTCGTTCTTTCACCTGTTAAAACAAATAAATGCATGAATTAAAACTACGCAAGCTGCGTTTAAGGATGTTTCGTTGAGACAAAATAACAGGGAAGAAAAATAAATGAATGTCTGTATTTGTTTATACGTAATGGATTTTTTTTAATGGTTGTTTTCCAAATGTCTATTAAAAATTCCATTATAATTTACTGAAATATGCATACGTCAATTTATTCATTTCTAACGATTGGAGCCTCAACGACGATACTGTGGCTAAACCACGGAGAGATGGCGGGTGAACTCGAAGCGGAAACAGACTACTTCATTTTGTAATAGGTAGGATAAGCGAGAACGCGATACTTAACTGCTGGTGCATTCTCGCTGATTCTATCTAGTATTTACAAAGGTCCGTTTTCACTTCCAGTTCATCCGTCATATCTCCGTAGTCGAGCTGCACGAGATTAGTGGCCCGATAAAAATGTTAATATTTTCGGAAACATCAATGTTTTTGTTAAAACATCGATATTTTTATCATCGAGGTTTAAGAGTTGATGTTTTTTCTATCATTGATATTTTACCTTCGATGTTTTATATTTGATCCAAAAATATCCTTTAAAATGTGAATATATTTAGTTTACAGATATGACGGAAGATTGACTATTTTTTTTTTTTTTTAGTTTTGGTCTTGCAAGATTTTTCGCATCGGAAGTAGTTTTCTATTGTTAGTTGTGCATAGAATTAGACTTGTATTGCAGAAAAAACACCAATAATTTTTTCTAACACACTGTCAAAAATAATATTGAGCATTTCTAAAGTTTTCTCCAAATGTGTACAATTTTTATTATAGCTTTTCTCTAAAATATATAGATGAGCCTATATTATTTGTTCCCCGCTCTCAATAAATCGTTGATTTAAACGCTACAATTTTACTCTAAATATGTACTTAGTATGCATTTCAAGTTGATATAAATGTTTGTAATCTCATATAATTTGAATTTGAAATACAATTTGTACAATACTTCCGTATGAGTCCGTTGGAAGTTAGTAAACTAGAGTAATCAATGTATTAAATTTCCGTTTCTCTTTTTAACTTTATTTTTCTTTTTTGTGTCTCCATGTTATTGACTTTGAAAATTTTTACAAATTTCTCAAATTGTTTCGCATAAATTATTAAGTACCTTACTTTCAGTTTTTGAACTATTTAGATAGAAATTTAAAAGATGTTACGAAATTATTCCAATTAATTTGTATTGATGTTTTATTTTTTTTTTCTTTTGTATTTTAAATACATAAGTTGTTTATCCATTTGTATTACTTAATTAGGAATGTTAATAATGAGCTGTTCGTTTTGTTTCTAGCTTTACTTTGACAGTTCAAAACTCTTCTTAAATAATTAATTGATTAGTGTGAATTTAGTTCTAGTATTAAAGCATTTTTTAGATTTTTATGCAGGAATATACATAAAAAAGCTCTATGGTTCAGAAGATCGATGTTTTGGGGTCGATGTGTCAATACCATCGATGTTTTAATTATGAACCTCGATGTTTTGAAATATCTATACTTTGAAATATCGATTTTTTTTTATCGGTGTCACACCACTAGTAGAGGCAAAATTCCCTGTTTGATTTATTTCACTGCAGAGCACTGATTACAACTAAAATTACTACTTAAAAACCTATTTAACATTAATATTAATCAACTGTATTATTACTTCATATCTTAAGTGAAACATGATGACAAGTAAAATATACGAAAGTTTTTGCTTTATATTCGAATGAAATTTTCGTTTGGAACTATTTATCGCTTCTGGCGTACGAGTTTATGCACATATAATCCGCCCTTTGGACCAAACGCCATAAGGTACCTTTGGCAAGTTTTTTAAAGCATCGTTGAATCTACTGATGACCTACGGCTACGCAATTAGTGTCTACGCAGTCGTAGTGTCATATGAAGAAAGCAAGAAAATGTCTTCTTGAAAAGGAATTTTTACTTAGGTAAAGACTCTTGATAGCAGGGCCTGATTACCGCACAGGCCAACTAGGCCTGGGCCTGGGGCCCCGTCTTCCTCAGGGGCACCAAATTACTTAAAGTTTTTTTGCATAGCATTATTACAAAAGAAAAATACATATATTTTTTAAAATAATAATAAAAAATAATGACTTGTTCATTGAAAAAAAACTTCCTTAAAGGATTCCTTATATTCATTCTGCAAGCAGCGAATTTACCATGTCACAAGTATGAGGAGCACCAAAGGGGCATCATATTTATCATAAATGCATAAGAAAATTCATTTATATAATTCTGTGATAGAGAAAAGGTTCCCAAAAATGAATTCTGACGGGCCCAAACCTGTAAATCAATCACTGCATTCCGTTATAAAGTCTTTAGGGGGCCTCTAAATCATTGTGAGCCTTGGGCCTCACTTATAGTTAGTTGGGCCCTGCTTGATAGCACACAAGACCCACAGGATGTTTGCACCTTTGTAGGCATATTTACAGGGCCAGATTTAGGGGTGGGCAGGCGGGGCTACTGCCCCGGGGCCTCCACAACAAAGGGGCCCCCATAATAAAATTTTAACAAAATATCCTAACTTTCACGGGTCGAAAATATACATATATATCAAAATATTCGGATATATATCAAAGTATCGGATATTTTCAAAAATATGATGATCTTTTCGAACCCTGATTAGGGGCCCCCACTCCTTCGTTGCCCCGGGACCTCCACACTTCCAAATCCGGCCCCCCTGCATATTTAGATTTTAGAACAGGTTCATCATTTTAATTTTTTAGGGGAGGGGTTTACGTAAGGCTTAAGTAATGCATCATCTGCGCACATATGTATTAACCCGATGCATTTCTCACCAGGAAACATCACGAGTTCAGTAATCATGAAAAAAGTTTAAAATGATCGCATTCGAAAGAGTATCTTTAGAAAACAATTTGACCCAAATATTGTGTGCCCTCGTCCTTTTGTTTTTGAGATATGGGGGGTCAAAGTCTGTCGAAATCTTATGAAATTTCGCCAAATTTAAAGACTTGGCAAGAAATGGAAAATACCACGTGATTTCATCGCCTGCGTCTAGCAAGACTCTCATTCCCATTTCTAGTCATCTACAAAGCGCGTAAACGATGTTTCGAATTAACCCTTTACTTGTGTGTGTAAAATTAAAAAGTAACTATGAAGCCTGTGAAATGCAAACTAGAGAGCTTTATCCAGAGGAGCTACAACTTTATAACGAAATTGAACGTAGGATTTAACTTTGTAATCGTGATAATAATGCATTTCAGAATTTAAGTGCATTTTAAGTCTGTTTTACTTAACTAATTTAAGTTTGTACTCTTGTTATGAAATGTGTTGTAAGTAATTAATAATTATGTACGAGAATTAATATGAATAAGTAAAAAAAAAATGCTTATTAAAGCTTATATATTGAAAATAAATTGGACAGTTTTTGATGTTGAAAGAAAATGATCATGGATTGTAGTATCCCAGCTCTTATTTATTTTTTCAAAAGTTATTATCATTCATGAAGTTTTGTCTGACCACTGCTAGCGAAAATGTTTAATTTTTAATTTAAAATCGTAAAAAATAATAATTAAAAAAAAAAGAAAACAACAGATAGTAAATGTCAAAAATTTGCACAGCAAAACTAACGATGTCGGAAATTACTTCATAACAGATTCTTATCAAAAATTTTATAGTCGACGTTCATTACAACAACCCCTGTAGTTCGAAAAAGTCTGTCACTGCAACTGTAAGTCGCTATAACGTAAATGCACATCATATTGCATGTTATTCAGTCATTTTTAAAAATACTGAAGTCACTTTTACCAATTAGGGTAGGTGGGGGTAAAGCCCCGAGTGGGGTAAAAACCCGCACCGACATTTTAACTTGATCACCTTGGAGTAAGAAATTTACCTCTAGGTGGTGGGTTTGTCCTATAGAAACCTATTGCCTAAATTTTGTCCTGACTAGGCACTCCAGAGACGAGAAATTGGGATCAGTCTGTTTTTTACTACTTTGATCTAATTTTTCTAATATATTATGTGAACATTGTAAAATGTAGAATTTGAAAAGAAGAATCAATGAATTACATTTAATACTGGAACATTAAAGCTTCACTTTCGGGTGAAAACAGTTATTCTAATGGCTGCTTAAAAGCAACATGGGGCGTTTTTCAGAAAGTGACAAAATGGGGAAAATCCCCGCAGTTGTTTTGGGGTAAAAGCCCGCATCTCCAAAAGGTCAAGGATTCTCTCCACTAGGCTTAAAAGTGTCTCTTTTTTGAAATATTATTAATATCTTTGTTTAGCATATGTTTTGTACAGCTTATTCATCTTAAAAAATTAATTGTTGGGGACATTTAGTCATGAAGTTTTAATTTCGATAAGATTTGTTAGTTAAAATCTTACATTCATTTCAATTCAAATGTGCTTTCATTAATGTAGTAATTTCTTCTCTTTCTCTTTTTTTTTGCACATTTACGTACGTTTAATTTTTTGTTTTAGTACCTTCAGAAGAAAAACAATTCAGAACCATGATAAATGTCGAACTTAATGAAGCACGCAACTTAATTGCAGGCATCTCTTCGTTCTGTATGGTAGACATTAAAGTTAGGTTCAAAAATATCGATTGAAGACATCTCTGAAAAATGAAACAAAAGCTTGGGACTTCGAAGAAGAAACAAATTTCCCTATAATTGTGAGTGAAATTGCAGAGAATAACTCGAAGCTTATCCCTGCACAATGTGGCCAAGATAACTTCAATATGACAAGAAGGAGAAGGTTATGTAGAGGTTTCTTTTTTACATAAAACATCTAGAAGCCTGCAAATGTACTGAGACACAGAAAGAGTCATTGGAAATGAAGACGTTATAAATAAATAGTCGTAACCTCAGCAGGACACGGTTCCATACACGACGCAATAACATTTTTAGAAAACTCAACCTAGTGTACTGTTAACTTAAAACACTGGGTACTAGATATTCAATTAAATTATGCTTCAGGCATTTAAATTATTTTTTATAATGCGGCTGCCATTTTTTCCCGGGTAGTTAATCCTCCTTTTATGGAAAGGAGAATATTTTCGTGACAAAGTTAAAAAGTAAAAAAAAAAAAAAAAGATTAAAAGTGTGAGATATTTAAGTTCGGTACTTCTGTATAACAATAAACCAATGGTTCAAGGAGGTTTTTCAAGTGTTTTTATCAAGTAGGCACCCTTTTTATTCACATTCGTCTTGAGTGGGGTAAAGATCCGCATTGCGGGGTTTTACCCCATTTTGTGGGGCAAAACCCCGCAATTTTGTTTTCCCGCTAAATTGTAATTTTCTCAATTATTACTAATCAGACGTATCTCAAATTTGGAACGATTATAGGTAACAACCCACGCAATGATTCTAATTTGAAAAAATGGGAAAATACGCATTTTATTAACCATGGTGGTGTAAAAACTGAAAATCGTGGGGCTTTACCCTCACCTACCCTATGTTTCACGTTAAAAGGGAATTCAAATACGAGCAAAATAAAAATTAATACAGTTTTTTTTTATTTGACTTGTTAGAGGGCTTACACATAACTTGAAAACAATACACATAACAAAAAACACACAGGAAGTAACTGACAGAAATCGTTTTTTCTTTAATTTGAGAACATGGTTTGAAATTTTTAAAAATGTCGTTTTCTTCGTATTTAGATACTGTTGAAGACTTCAAATTTACGACTTTTCAAAAAAAAAAAAAAAAAAAAGACTTTAAAGTGTATATTCAGTAAATTACCGCCCATTAGCCAGAGCGAAAGCAGAAATACGTGAAATACACCGCCAGCTCAGTCATTTCCAGCCGAGGACTGCAGTTTCGTGCTTATTAGCAATCATCGGCCCGGCTTAGGAAAGTGACTGAGCTAGAGAGCTTTAGCCCTGGCTAATGGGCGGTAATTTACTGAATATAATTTGCCTCGCGTTCAATCTTCGAGTTGAACCGAACCATTGCTTCGGTCACTCGTCTGGTCTGCTAATTCTGTATTAGTTACGAGTTTGTTTCGCACTCTTGGCTCCCTTAAGAGGTTTTCCATCTCCAGCTCAGCATCATCCTAAGCCGGGCTGATGAGTGCTAATAAGCACGAAACTGCAGTCCTCGGCTGGAAATGACTGAGCTGGCGGTGTATTTCACTTTAAAGTGTGTTTACCGTTTCTCTACGGTTATCATATTTTTTTCAAAACAGTTTCATCATCGAATAAACTCTTTCAGTGGACTGATGTTCAAAACTTTTATGCTTCTGCGAAATATTTTACCCGCAGAAGCATAAAAGTTTTGAACATCAGTTTTTTAACAGACAGTCTTAAGAATAACAAAAAAGTTTAAACTTTGAACGGTATATTCAAATGTATTCAGTTAATACGTTCTATTGGATGCTAAAATATCATTACATCTGTGGAATTTTAAACGAGATTCTGTGCTCGAACCCTATGACAGATCGGTCGCAGTAATAGGAGGTCGTTCTTGTTGACTGCAGTTAGGAACGCACTGATGGGAGGCCACTGTGACCTCCCAAAAATTGTCCTTATTCGACAAAGTTCCTCTGACAGTTCGGCAAATTAGAGGACATAATTACAATTTTTTAACTCCCGAAAGTCACTTTTCATACATTATTATTTGCGCATACTCGTATTTTATCGCTCGGAAAAATTTGAATTTTCTTTCGGTAAATTGAGAATTTTTGCTCTCCCAAACGGTTTAAGCTTGGGGAACCTCTCACTGCAGTATATTTTAATTTGCTTTATTACTACAGTAAAGTGTCAAAAATCAGAACTAATTGGTACCATTGGTAGTTTGAATTTTTTGAAATAACCAAAAAAAAAAAATACCGTTTAAAAAACAGGATGTCAATCGAACAAATAAAGTTACAAATATGTGTGTACATAACGTACAATATAGCACATAACCCGACACCATGTGTTGACAAACCTATTAGTTGCTTATCGCTAGCGCCTCGACGATACTTTGTTTCTGCAAAACACACTTCTCGATACATTATTTATTGAGAGACTGATAGTTTCCAACATTTCATCTGGAAAGAACTTTCTTTTGTGACTCGAAAAATTTGCACTGATGCCAAACTTTATTTATTTTTTGTTTATTAAAATTTTCCAATGGATTTCCTCGCCATTTTGTGGGGCAACTATAATACTCCACCTCTATTACATCTGCACTTATTTTCATTTCTTTAATCATTGTGTGTAATTTATTTCACGAAATGTATGCATAGCTTAGCAGCTGTCAAAAAGTTTATTTAAACTTCCTGGGAAAACGTTCTGATTTTTGACGCAACTCTGTATTTATGATCTTATGTATACTCTTATAAATATTTAAATTATTTTAACGAGTAGATTTAACACACAATTTAGGATTAATTAATACGACGGTTGCATCAGGAAGCATTAGTTTTGAGGTGCAGGAAGATCTTATTATTGACGAATTTGGAGAGAATGATGTGTTAAGTGTTGAAAGTGGTGATTTAGAAGACTGCTAAGAAGAAGCGTCTCAAAAATCATCAGCATCTAGCTATCATCCAAGTTCTGACAGAAATAAACTGCGTGTTATTACGACAGAAGACAAGAAACGGGCAGTAGAGTACTGGCAGTCTGGAAAATCTATAAGATTGAGTTTAGCTACAATAAAAAAGTCCTTCAGATTCGTGACATCCCTTTCCCACTTGTACGATTAGGAGAAACAAGTACAAAGCACTTTTTCTAGTATATCGAAGCGTTTAAAGTACAAACATATTTCTCATCACGTTTATCAGAAGTTCCTTGAAGCTCGTGAGAAACGATATCCCATCCATGACGAAGATATACGTATTTGGGCATTGGAACATAGTTCTATGCAACAAGTTACGGGTTTCAAAGCATGTCGCTCTTGGGTGCATAAATTTGAAACTCGGTACAACATTGTGTCACGAAAAATCACGGGTTTCGTCGGGAGAATCACTGCACAGAATGCAGCTGAACGACAACAAGCCATCTCTAATTTCACCGCTGAAATATGTCCAAGCACAAGAAGTAGTCCATCCAACTGGTACAACTCAAGACCAAAGTGGATTCCACAAGGAGATGCACAGTGGCAGAAGTCTAGATACACGAGGAGTGAAGAAAGTAGAAGCTGCTGCTCAATCAAAGCACAGTATGACTCATAGCTATACTATTCACCCAGTGCCGATGGGCGATTGCTGTCACCAATGCTAATCATTCTTCAAGAAGCCAAAGGTGAATTGGGACCGCGTGTAAGACACACAATGTTCAAGCCTAATAATTTGAGCATCCAAGCTACGAAGTCTGGTGAGTGAAAAATTCTTAATTTAGTTGTTCAAAAGCTTTAATAAATGTTTCTTTGGGGCCTCGGTGGCTCTCAAGAAGGAGTCTAGCTTCGCATACCGGAGGTCATGATCTCGATTCCCATCTGTGCCCTGAATGTTTTTTCCTTCTCATTGTGTTGTAAATCATTCGTGTGTTTGTTCGGAAGCAAATGCGCTTTGTTCGCGGTCCTCCGTGTATGTGAAGCAGATTAGCTTCTGGTATTGACAAAAGCAAAAAGTTGACTTTAACTAAATTTTTTCATTAGGGAAAGTCACGAAAGTGCTGCTAAAAAGATGTCTTCAAGACGTTTATTTCCCCTATGTTGGTGATGAGTCTCACCTTGTGGTAGATTCTCTAACCCAGTATTGTGACGACTCCATCGTGAGTGAAGCGGTCCCTGACGCTGCGACTTTTGAATTAAAAAAAATTCCACCAGGTGCTACTGCAAAAGTTCAACCTGTAGATGTTGGAGTCTTCAGATCCTGGAAGCAGTTGGCGCAGAGAATATCCGACAAAGCAATGATGGAGGGAGGAATAGATATTTTTCAACGTGACAACATCCTGAAACTGCAGTCGCTAATTCATTTCCAATTTAGTGCACCACAATACTCGGACATGATAAAATATGCGTGGTACAAGTCTGGGCTACTACAAACTCGGCCACTTCCTGTTGAAACACCTCTGCAATTCTGTTTTCCGCAAGAAGTTGACCGTTGCGTTTCCTGTACGAAATTTAAGTTCATAAAATGTTCCTGGTCCCACGATTTTCTATGTTTTAATCATTTTTTTTTTTCAGTATCATAGTTGTCAGTAGCATGTTTTTTTTCCTTTCCATAAACGTCTTTCGTTTTTATTTTGTATGTGTCGGATCTGTATTAAACATTAATTTGCTTAATAAAATTTCTGAATTTGAATGTTTTTTAATAGTTTATATCATCTAAAGTAAACAAATTAGCTTTGCACAGAACCTAAAAGAAAAAATAGTTAATACTTATGAGAACCTTGTTTAGAAATAAAATACATTTCACCAATAATAATAACCACGAAAACTAGTGAAGTAAAATCTACTTACATCTACTACTACTACCTAAAATGCTAAAAGACATTTTTATCTTGACCTTCTCCATAACATTTTACAGAGGGGAGGTTCAAATTAAATTATTCGAGAAAATTCTTTTTAGTTATTCGAAAAGCAACAAAAGACACACCCACATTCACATTTCTGTAGTTGGAAACATATGTTTGAAGGAACTCCCCTTGGGGTCTAGGGGATTCGCCAAAAGAAAATATGATTTGAAGTCAATATACATTATATTTCCATTGTTTTTACAATAAAATAAAACAAATATTTCGGTCGGTGACGTTTTCCCCTATACAGTTGCACGTTAATATCCCGGAACACAAGCCCCTAAAAATTTCAATGCCGCAGTCAGCCACGACACCCCGCGCCATGGTAGTCACCCCAAGTAAAGAATTAATGCGATATTTCTCACGCGCTTTGGTGGTGACCAAATATGGAAGTGAAATGTCTTGTCAGATGCAGATGTTGAATTCGCGCCGTACCTTCCATTTCTGAACAAAACTCGCTAAATTTGGCGACTTTACTAAAAATTTCGGCAATTTTTAAGACCTCATATTTTGATAACGTGGTCACGAGGGCACGTAGTTTCAGTGCCATAAACATGTTTTCCAATGCTCTTTCGAATGCCATCAATTTGGAATTTTTTTGAATTCCCTTGATCGTGATGTTTCCTGGTCAGACATTGGAAAAGTCATTTCTTGTCCCTCAGATATAGCCGCTATATAGGACGACACATCAGCTTGAGTTTAGCCATTTTGGATCGGATTTTTCATTGTTGCGAAGCTAGGGTTACCACAGTAAAGTTTTGGGTTATGCCAAACTGGCCAAAAATAATACTTTATTTTAAAAGCAATTCACGTGTTGCTAATAATTGCTCGCAGTGAAAAATTACCAAACGCGATAACTCGTCAGAAAAGACAACCGCTCAAACAAGCGCTTCAATCCAAAATGGCTGATCTTAAGCTGATGCGTCGGCTCGTATATATAGGCGCCTTACCCTCAGATAGCGAGCTTACAAAAGGATGTTTGCTTCCAAGCAAAAGTATTTAGTCAAGTTTGAAATTTTGACAGTTCATCAAGCACAAAAAAGACGTTG
The DNA here is from genome assembly GCF_026930045.1 of Uloborus diversus. Lineage (NCBI taxonomy): Eukaryota > Metazoa > Arthropoda > Arachnida > Araneae > Uloboridae > Uloborus > Uloborus diversus. The sequence goes on along the minus strand of NC_072734.1, from coordinate 57,705,759 downwards.
CATCTTTGAAATAATAAGTGAAATGTTTAGAACTCTAACAACGCATACGGATAATTCAAAAGGTATTTTCATTCTTGCAACTTTACTCCAAATGAATTCTTTGAATGTTTAAAAGTTGAAGTTAATTGAAATTCTTTTTAAAAAATCTGATAAATAAAATAGATAAGTAACTTCATATCTAAAGCTCAAAAAAGAAGGTTTGAAATGCAGGAAAATGTTACATGAATTGCAGTAAGATGTTGGGTGTATAAGGTAGATGAGCACACCACACGATTCCTATCTTTCTCTAAAATAGCGTTTTAAAACCTGTTTTGTCCAACAGACCGGTAAAAATTCGTGAAACATTTCGCGTACCAAAGAGTTTTTGTTTTTGAGCCATCACGAATCGCTTTTTATTCTTATTGGACCGTAAGTGGTTTTGTCCTATCCTTTTATTTATTTTATTTTTTTCGTTGGTAATATAGTTTTTTGCCGCGCTTTAGTTGAAAGAAATTCGGTGAAAAAAGAAACCCAAAAGTGTAATCATACTGTAAAAAATCTTAATGAATGCTGGATGGGAATTATTTTGCCAATTTAGCATCTTTCAAGTTATCATAGTTCCCCTAAAAGTTGCTTTAAAATGTAAAAAATCAATCAAAAAGTAAATTAGGTACTCAGGAAGAAATCCAGTTTTTTAACTAAAGCTTCACCTGTATGTATGTATGTATGTATCTTGTCACGGAATCTTGCAGCTCAAATTTCGCCCACTTCCTGCGATCGGATTCTTTTGAAATTTGGCACGCGGCCTCAGACCCGATGACAATGCAATATTCTATAATCAAATTAATTAATTAACTCTTTTAATTGTTAGTTTCCTCCAATTTTAATCAATATTTTGGCATAAATCCAACAATGTAAAAAAGGAAAAATTTTAAAAAATACATTAAAAAATGCTCGCAAAAATTATTTAAAAATATCTACAAAAACCTTTAATTTTCTGCATCAGACAAAATTTGTTCCAATGTTCCAAGGTAATTAGAACATGAAATATAATTGTTTTCTGATTTCATGCCAAAATTTAGGTGAGCCTAGTAATATAAATATACAAACATACATCGATGACTCACAGTAGCTTCCCATCGGGGTGCCCTTGTCTTAACTTTAAGATATTACCTCGCACTCGTTTTATAAATAACTAGGAATACCCGCACGGCTCTGCTCGTGCTATAAAACTAAATAAAAAAAAAACTCTTAGAGCAAGTGTAAATTTCTCTTTCCATTCCGAAATAAAAAGAAAGATCCTGTTTCGTTAGTTAAAATGTGCACATATAATTTTGTCTGAGCTCCAAATATAGTCCATAAAGTAATTTTAAGAAAAATCCTGATATAAAGATTACACCTGTCCGTCAAAATTCTTTCGAAAGAATCTTTTTTTTCATTAATTTATTGGAATGATTTCGTAAACTACATCAATCATTACGCCTCATTCATTATGCGTTGGGGGCCTTCGTGGCTTTGTGGTAGAAACTTCGCTTCCAATGCTGGTAAACGTGGGTCTGATAACCTCGGATGCTCAGAGTGGTGTATTTCCTTTCTTTACGTTGAAAATCTTTCAGATGTTGTCCATGTGTAAATAAATAAAAAAGTCCAAAATCTCGAGGCAATGATCAAATGATCCGAGGCATCGTTCCATGGTTATTAACCATGAACACGTAAACAACAACAGTAGTGTCATACAAGTTGAAGGCAACAATTTTTAAGTTAATTAAAAAATATCGTCTTTTTTATAGCAATGAATGGACTTTAAAAGTCACTCCACCGCAGTTATTCCGTCAAAACGCATAAACTTGAATTTTGTCAACCTAGTGCATGAAAAATTATTTAAATTAACAGTTTCTTATTGTTACTTCTCTATCACGAAAGTATTCGTCAGTTAAAAGATTGAATTAATACACAATGTCACAAAAATATCCAAAAATTCCAAAAGCTTGGTTCAGAAAAGTGTCATTTCATCACGAAGCAGAAAATAGCACAAACATTGAGGAAAAAGGAATAGAATTTTTTTTTCTCTGTCTCGTTTTTCATATTTTAACAATGAAGTGCAGAGCAAAAAAAAAGACAGCTGAAATGAAAATAATTTCACTGTAATCGCTTAAACCTTTTTTTAAAAAAACTGTCTTTCCGTTACACATGAAATTGCTCTGAACTAAAAGGCGTTATTTTCTCTATTGTAATTAAAATAGCAGGGCTGTGGACATTACCGTACGCTATGGATCGCTGTAAAAAAAAAATCCCGACAAAACATAAATGTGAAAAGGAGCCAAGTTCGATCAAAATGAGGCCCTGGGTAGACGGTGTCACCGATAAAATAATTCAGATCTAAACGTGTACCAAGTTCCATAGCTGTTCCTCAGAAGTTGGATTGTCCCATGTTTTCCAATTCATTCAGAAAACCATTTTTTTTTTTTTTTTTTCTTTGATTCCGGATTTTAAACTTGCGGCAAGTTTTGGTCGTCAAAATACAATTTCAAAACATGTGTCCACTCCAAATATACAGTAACTTGGCAAGTTTAAATCCGGGATAAAAGAAAGTAAAAACAAATTTTTAAAAAAATAATTTGAATTCTGAAATTTTGAATTCAAATTATGTTTTTCGCAATCACGAACTGAAACAGGACCACACTCATTGGAGTTATTGTTTCTAGAAACAGCTCCTGTCCCCCCCCCCCCCTCCTGGGCGGATACGTGTGCATAGTTGTGTGTGGGCTTGTGTGTGTGCGTAGACCTGTGTGTATGCACGTAGGCGTGTGTGAGTGTATGTGTGTGAGTGTGTGAGCGTGCGTGTGTGAGCGTGCGTGTGTGTAGTACATGGACGCCTCCGACCAGGAGAAGCGGATAGCTTAGGACCGGAGCAGCCGCGCCGCGCCGCCTGCAGAGGACGGTGGGCGGTGGTGCTGCAGAGGCTTCTGGTCCAAGCTGAAAAAGGCACGGACCTCAAAAACAGTCAAATGAGAACAATAAGCAATCGTGATTGCTCAAAAATGTTTTCAAAATGAATTGAAGAACACGGGGCAATCCAATTTCCATGAGGAACTGCTATGGACCTTGTTATCCGTTGAGATCTGAATCTTGTCGGTTACACCGTCTACCCAGAACCTCATTTCAATCGAACTTGGCTACTTTTCACATTGATATTTTGTTTGGATATCATTTAGTTTTGATAGCTAAATCATAGTAATGTTCTTCTTTACAATTAAATGTAAAAGCGCGTACAAATACAACTTCCATCCCTTCCTGCTTTTTCGATGCACTGGTTTCTTTTCATTACTAATTTCGAAAATATTTCTATAACTGGGGGTTTGGCGCTATCGTCAATTATGGGCTATAATCGTTTGCTTCTGTCACTATCAGCAAGGCCATGGCCGAAATACATTAGCTCTTGGTCTTTGGCGTTCACAAATTTGGCGATAATTGGGAAAATTGCTTAGTCTTCTAATTTTCAAACTCTTCCCACAATTTCTACAATGTCTGGGGGAATTACCACAACGTTGATCGTAAAATATGCAGAATTGGCGAAAACATTTCCCCACTGCTTAATAATTCTGTGGCGCCAAGTTTGTGGACCTTTAAGAAATTAAAATGAACCGAAGCAAAAAGACGTAACCATGGCAATGCAAAACAAAACATCAGCAATTTTAATGGAGATTAGATTTATTCGAAGTTTATTTTTAACGGCTTGTAACTTTTTTTCCTTTGGAGATAGAAGGTTATTTTTTCGACCATAGGTCGAGATATTTCTGGAGTAAAAAATGTCGCATTTTCCAACGGTGTTAAAAAGAAAACTGTGGGACAATTCCTTCACTTTTTATTGATAAATTTAATGAAGAAAGTATTGCCAAAATTTCAGCAAAGCCTAAAAACGTTTGAGCTAAAAACGCAAATTACTCCCGTCGTAATGAAGTTAGAGCATTGAAACAAATTGCTTAGAACGCGAAAATTTCTACCCTTTTCAACGATATAAAATATTAATATGTGCAAGTAATTTTTCACCCCTTTTAATAGCCAATAATAGGCAATTTACATGACATTTGGGCTTAAATTGAAATAAAAAAAGAACTATTTATCGGATTTTTTCGAACTATAGCCTATGTTACTCAGTAAGAAAGCACCTTTCATATAGTGAAAGAATTTTTCAAATAGGTGCAGGGGTTCCGGAGATTACCTCGAACATATAAACATACCAAAATCCGCCCTCTCTCTTTATAATATTAGTAAAGATTTCGTCAATTAAGTCCCAATCTGATTCAAATTTTCATATATACCGTACACACACACACACAAAAAAAAAAAAAAGCCTGATAATTCTACAACATAAGACTAAAAAACAGAAAAATAAAATAATAGTTTAAAAAACTAAAAAAAACACGCTTTCGTAGCAAAATAAACTAAAAAGTGAAAAATAATCTTTGGATGATAGTAGTTGACCAATTACTAGTTGACCTATTTTAATGTAATACAAAAACGCGTGGGGGGTTTCTTATCAGTTGTCTTGAATTTCTTCCATTTGTTGTCCAAGCAAAAATGTAAATAGACAGCACCCCACGCTTTTTTGTATTACATTAAAATTAAGTGATTGGTCAACTACTATCAGCCAAAGATTATTTTTCACTTTTTAGTTCATTTTGCTACGGAAGCGTGTTTTTTTTTTTTTTAGTTTCTTAAGCGATTATTTTATTTTTTTTCAACTTGTATTGAGCATATTTTAGATGAATCTTTTCAGCACACGATATCCTTTCCTTGAATAAAGTAAACTAACAAATTTTAACAAAAAAATGATAATAAACAAAGGCAATTGGTGCCACTAAAAAAATTACTGCTGAAATCTACACTAATATTATAAAGAGAGACAGTAGATTTTTGTGTGTTTATATGTTCAAGGTAATCTCCGGAACCACTGCACTTATTTGAAAAATTCCTTCACTATATGAAAGGTGCTTTCTTACTGAGTGACATAGGCTATAATTCGAAAAAATCCGATAAATAGTTCTTTTTTTACTCCAATTTAGGTCCAAATTTCACCTAAATTCCCGAATATGAGAGTGGGAGAATTTTGGATACAATGTACTTTATCGGGTAGTGGTTTTATTCCGTTTTCCGAAAGATTGAATCCTAAGAAGTCTATAGTTCACACACCAAATATGCACTTTTGTACGTTAATACAGAGACCGTATTCATCTAATTTTGAAAATACGTTTTTCAAATGTTTGACGAGACATTGATCATTGCCAAAGAAAAAAACATCCGCTTCACTCGCAAAAGGGCTGGGTTCCAGTAGCGTGGTCGCTTGGCGCGTTAGGCGCTGAGCAGTTCAGTCTAAGATTATTGTTTTAAAGCAACCGTAAATGTAATTCATTGTTTTGGCGATTTGTTTTGAAAGAAAAGAAACTTTTGATTTGTTTTTATCCGAGTGAAATGTACGAGATTTTCCTCTTTTTTTCTGACGATGATTTTTGAATGTTGCACCGGGTGTTTTTTTTTTTTTTTTTTCGTTAGAGGGATGGATTATGAGAACGTGGTTGCTGGGCGAGTGTGGTGATAAACAATAAATTTGTGGAACTATTTTTACATTTGAAAGACATTATTTAATGTCTTTTTTTGTTTGTTTGGCGAAATATTTTAATTTGCAGTAAAAACTGCTTCACTCGCTAAATAGAGTTTTAAGGCAACTGTAAATCTAATTTAATGATTTGACGAAAAGTTTTAATTTCCACAGAAACTTTAATAGTTTTTTTTTTTTTTTTTGAAAAGGTGTGAACGCATTTTATACAAAGAAAAATTATCATTTCACAACAGAGGGGGGGGGGGGGGGCAATTTTTTTATTCAACGGACTTCCATTAAAATTTTTAGCACGGGCATCTCTGTGCGGGTACTGCTAGCAAAAATATAAATTGATTTTAAATAAATCCATGCAGCAGGCGATATATATTAGTTAGTTCCTACTATAAGTGTTCAGAACAACATAACAATGTTTAAATGGATATTTAAAACGATTTTTTTTAAAAATGGAAATTTAAACTGAAACTTGTGCAACATTAAAACTTTTAAAAATTAGAGATGTGTCGTTCATGAACGAACGGGTTAAAAAGACCGACCTTTCACTCGACCGGTGCAGTACGATGGCCAAAAAAGAAAAAAAAATGAACCTCCGTTCTTTTGAACGATGATATTTATTAGTACTAGTTGTCTCGTTTAATTTTTTAATTGAATTACTTTTTATTTAATTTAATCAAAGGATATCTTTTAATATTACTTTCATTTTTCACAATCAATTTTTTTTTTTTTTTTTTGCTTCAAAATGTTTTATATGATGGTATTCGGCGATCTTTTGTTCACTTATTTTTTTACGATCAATTTTGCAAATTTTTTGACTGCATGTCAATTTATATTTTCAATACATAAAATTTTAAATGCTTAATTTTTTTATCAAGCCTAGAGATGTAAAATTTCCAGAAATTTTGAAGTGGTGGAAAAAAACGGTTTTTTTTTCTGGGGGTTTTCTGGAAAAAATGGGAAAATTATTTTTTTTTTATGAATAAAAATAGGGTTTCTTAATAGCTCTGTTTTTCTTGGAACATATAAAGGAGTTAAACATTAAAAATATATGCAATCTACATATTTTCTTTTTCTGCTTGACAGAAATGCATGTAAAAGTAAGTTTAGTTAGAAAAAAAAAAAGCCTTTTTGTTATATAATTGAGAGCTTTCTCGGTCAAACATCAGAAATAAGTCAAATCGTCGGTCAACCAATAATATTGGGTAAGGTGTGTCTAATCATAACAATTACATTTTCTATTTTAAATTGCCTTTGAAAATTGCAATAAAAAATAGTATTTATTGACTTTCAAACATGATTGATATCGTTTGAAAGAAAAATAAGTATAATTTTCTTTTCCTTGCAATGTAACTTTAGTCTAAAAATGAAAGCTATTGAGTTTTGACTTGTTACAATCCAGTCTAAGTCCAAATCAAAACTAAATTAGTTTTTCTTTATCTCTCCAACAGAATCCCCAAACCGAAACTGTGTAATGGTTTCTATAGTTGAACCAAAACCTAAACTGGAGTTTCAGTTAACAAAACGGCCGTGCTATGCATAGTAGTAAAAGTAGTCATACCTGCACTTTTGAAAAAAATTGAGTTATTGTAACCAAGTTGTTCTCTGTTTCGTATGAAATATTTTCTATGTACGTGAGTAAATCTCGTAGCTATATCACGTGCAGCTTTTTCAAATGAACGCGTTCAGAGTACGGGTCAAGCGAACACTTTTCATTTCTCCCAAACGCATTTAAGTATTTTTGTGTTTTGTTTTGTTTTGTTTGGTTGTATGCGAGAAGTTTTCCTCCAACTTGAAAATGTATGAAGAAAATTATACCAAAAATGACGTAGATAACTGCACTGGAAAATCTATACAAGAAAATCAACTTACTTTGCCTTCTTACTCGACTAGACGAGGCGAATCCAATATATGTAAGAGATAAAGCAAATACGATCGGCAAGGTTATGTCTGGAAAGCGCATAATTCTGCATCCACTGTGAAAATGAAATGCGCTTACTAGTCGATGATTCCTGCAAGATAAAATGTAAGATAAATGTAATAAATAATTACACAATAAATTATGAGAATAATTTAAATTATATATTATATATTTCTTTTATTTAAGTGGGGTAAAGATTATGTATTTTATAACATTTAAAAAAGAGAAATAAGTCGTAACTATAGAACCCGAATTATATGCAAATGCACCTGTGCATATTTTTGCTTCATTTGACGTTAATGCATATAAATACATAAATACACAGAGAGAGAGGGGGGGGGGGGGTATGTTTTAAAAAACAAATGTATATTACTGCGTTTATTACTTGTGTTTAGATGCAAAAAAAGAGAGAGAGAAAATTAAAAACATTTTGTTCGTCAGGAAGAACGAATAATTTGGCTTCCTACGAAAAGCTATTTCATGGAAACGAATACTGCCCTTTTTGTAGCTAATCGTTAATGGGAGAGGGGTCCCGGAAGGGAGAAGAGTTAACGAGTGACCTTGAATTTCAGTATTTGTTCAAAACATATCTAATAGATTTGAGTGACAGAAATTTTTGAGCAGCCAAATCACACCGAAATGCCTTTTTTTTTTTTGGAAAAGTTTTTCGAATTTTCCCTTATAAATATGTTTTGAGCAGTTGTTCTATGATGCTGATAAGAGTTCTATTTCCTATCATGGAAAAGATTTCTCTACCGCTGGAAATGTAAGGGGGAAAAATCGGCACGGGACTAAGTTAAAACTTTTAAATGTTGCTCTATAACATTTGCAGAAGTTGAAAGGATAATTTTGTTAAATTGCAAGAGGCTATTTCTTAGTGAAGAAACCCATGAACAACATGCCGTAATTTACATGCAACATACCAGACATCCCGGTTATCAAATTCTGAAACTGCGATTTCGCCCTTATTCGAACTCTTCAGTCTCGAATAGTGAATAACCGAGCCGGAGGCAGATGTCATCTCATTGAAACTGAGAGTGCCAACAAACTGGTAGATAAAGGGAATTTATCTCACCAGCGAGTGTCCGCAGAGTGGTACAGTTCGACTCGTGAATTGAAAAAAAAAAGCTTGGGTATTCAGCAGTAAGTTACTGCTCCTAAGCCAGGGTTAAGGCCAGCACTGCTTGCAATATACCAGACAGCCCGGTTATCTCATCCTGAGACTGCAGTTTCGTCCTTATTAGAACTCCTCAGTCAGGAACAGTGAATAACCGAGCTGAAGGCAGATATCATTTTATTGAAGCTGAGAGTGCCAACAAACTGGTAGATAATGTGAATTTATCTCACCAGCAAGTGTCCGCAGAGTGGTATAGTTCGACTCGTGAATTGAAAAAAAGCTTGGGTATTTAGCAGTAAGTTACTGCCCCTAAGCCAGGGTTAAGGCCAGCACTGCTTGCAATATACCAGACAGGCCGGTTATCTCATCCTGAGACTGCAGTTTCGTCCTTATTAGAACTCCTCAGTCAGGAATAGTGAATAACCGAGCTGGAGTCAGATGTCATCTCATTGAAGCTGGGAGTACCAACAAACTTGTAGATTCAATGAGATGACATCCGCCTCCATTTCGGTTGTTCACTATTTCTGACTGAGGAGTTCTAATGAGAACGAAACTGCAGTCTCAGGATGACATAACCGGGATATCTGGTATACTGTATGCAGTTCTGCCTTAGCCCTGGCTTAGGGGCAGCTACTTACTGCTAAATGCCATACTTTATTGAAATGCAAAAATAAAAAAGTTAACAACTTTTATTTAAATGAGACAACTTTTCCCAACACAAGTAAGAACAGTTTATTAGCGCATATTTTTCAGTTTTTAGTACATATTTGCATGCCTATTTTAATGAATTTTTAGTGCATATAATCCAGGTTTTAATTATAACTTCAGAAATTTTATAGCTTAAGAAATTGATAAAACAAGAAAAAGGTAGGGACACTATTGAATGTAGCGCAGTAAGCTTTTGGACTGAAACTCCCACCAGTGTCAAAATTATTTCTGATGTAAACAAATTTGTGAAACAGATAAACAAATGGTTCTTAAATAAATAAAACACTAACAAGTAGCGTTAATAAATTATATGTAAAATAACAATTTATGTTTATGTAGATATATATAACGCCTCGAAATCATGAAGTTTTATAATTTGCAATATGTCACTTAGAGGTGTTAGCGATTTGTAGAAATTAATTTCTTTTAGGATCAATCCCCCTTTAATTAAGAAAAAAAATTGTCACAAAAAATAAAGTTGTATGACTAACATTTTTTTTTTCAATTGATAGATTCTTTGATTATTTGAATGATGATTTGATTATTTGAATTTTAAGATGAATTTGCTGCACAACATTCATTCAGAGGTCATTCTTTCTTTCATTCTTTCATAGTTCACACAATGAGGGAGCAAAATTCTTCATGGTTATGTTTTCAAAAACATTTTACACAATGTTTAGGGGGAGGGGAAATCCAATTTGATAGCTTCGAACGTTTCTAACTCTGATATTTGACTTATTGTATGAATTACTAATGAATATATATATTTTTTAATTTACTGTTTAATTGAATTTAGTTTTTCGTTCAAATTATTTTTTTAAATTCTATTCGGTATTTTGAAATTGGATTAATAATGCAGATTCTTTTTAGAGCTATCATAAAATTTGGGTCTTCGTTTAGACCTTTGTCAGTAACTAAATAAATAAATAAATAAATAGGATTTTTTTAAAAAAATGTGGTTCACATAGTTTTATATGTTTTATGAAATCAAGAATAACGTAGTTTCCAAAACAGACGAAATCAATGCTTAAAACAACTTTTTCATGGGGGGGGGGGAGCACTTCTTAATTTTTTTTTCGTTTAATTACCCACTAAAACCTTAATTTAGAAACAATGCAAATGAAAGTTTCATTTGAAGATTTAATAAAGACATGGATTTAAAAAATCTTGTGTAAACTTGAGAATAGTTCCAAACACATGTACCTTTACTTTCTGTTGTCATACCACTGTACAGAATATTGCATTAATTTTAAACAAATTTTCTACATTTTTGAAGATAAGCAATGGCATTAAAATTTTAATTAAAAAGAAAAAAAAATAGAAAAAGAGGAAAGGAAAAGAAGGGTGACAAAAAACAGTGAAAAATGTTCTTTTAAATTGCTGAATGACTTCATGCATGTTAATTTGTAAGTTATAAAAAAAATTTCGAATTTAAGAATTCCTCATATAACACTTACTTGAGAGCTTAACCACTTTTCGCTGGAATCTCGATGTCGATTTTCGAATCAAGGGTAATATGCAGACGACAGTTTCTGCGTTGACAAAGTTCTAACGTCCAATGTTTTTTAAAATTAAGCTACAATTTCTGAAAAATTCCATCCAGGTAAGAACGCAAAATGACGTAACGCCGGAACAGATAATGGGGGAAAGAACTGTCTTTCTCCTGACCAGTAAGATGCAACGAGTGAAAGAAAAGTAGAAAGTTAATGGTTTAAGACGCGCGATCTTTCAAGGTCGTTGAAATATTTCACGCGGAAAACGAGTTTGCTTTTGAAAGCGACAGTACTCTGATCTGCGATAAAGTGTATTGTTTTTGTACACAATTAATCATCGATTCGCGGTTGATAATTGTGACACAGAAAGCCTACCAGCAAGTTGAGAAATTTCTTACAGTAATCCTTTTAGCGCAATGATCTTTGAGTTAAATGCCCGAAAGATTCTTTGATGTTCACCAATGAACTCACTAACTGCACTGCAATATCTAATTAAAATGCACAAAAATTTCTGTGTTTAATATTTGATATATTTCTAGAAATTCAAATAATATGACTAAATAAACTTTCACAGAGATATATTACAGGGCAGTCCATCCCACCAAGGGCGATAGTGGTCTCTTATCGGTTACGGAATGCAGCATCCAGGCTAGTCATTGCAAATTTTGCAAGGGGGTCAAATAACTTCTTAACAATGCAAAATATTGTTCAAAAAAAAAAACATATTTATATATTTATATTTGTTTGTTCATTATTTATTAATATTTATTTATTCATTATTTATTAATATTTATTTATTCATTATTTATTAATATCTATTTACTTAATTTTATATTTAGAATTCATTTATTTATATTTTATTATTATTATTATTATTCTGAATTCTTAAATACTTTTACTATACACATAAAACGTAGAAACGGTAACTATTGAAAATGGCACGTTCGAAATTTTAAAAAAATCTAGATATTTTTGTTTGCAGCTAAAATCTGAAACTGTCACAGCAAAATTAAAAGGAACTTGTACGAGGAACAAAAATGCATTATAACAGTCACTTAGAGTGCGCGGGAAAACATTTTAAGTACTGTAAAAACACTTTTTTTCTCGAGGCTTTAATTTCAAACAGCCCGTTGTGGTCGCGGAAATTTAAGCCACGCGAAATACATTTCAACTTTAAGCAGAAATCAATTTTCATTTCTGTTCATGTAAAATTTGAAATTTTCTGCTCGCGAAATCACAGATATCTTCATGTTCGCGAAAATTACGACTCACGAAAAAAAAATGCTTTTACTCATTATTCGTTGTTTGAATACGCAATTTTACACGTTGATTGAAAACATTAATCAACGAGAACGAAATGCTTCACGACGTTTGCAAGATTAGCAATGTTTGGGTTCGAAATTTGCGAGTTTCAACCGTAAGTCGCTTCGTAGCTCTCTACATTCAATTATTAATTTATTTCTACACTTTTTAAGACTAGAATTATCATAACTGAAGACAGGTTATGGGGGCAGAGAGGGATGGGTGCCACAACACCCCTCTCCCTGAAGCAAATCATTTGTATGCAGTTTATGTGAGCATGTGTATGAAATGCCTAAAATTACGTTTTTTGACCTTTAATTTCGGAAAATTTACAGGGGTGAGCCCCCGATCCACTATTCCTTCCAAATGTCAAGATTAGATAACTTTAAATTCCATTTAAAGGACTTCAGTTTCCACAATTTTTCTGGAGGAGAAGCACTGTTGCCCGCTATTCTCCCTTATTTTCACCAAACATAGTATTAAATGTGAGCGTATGTGTCCATGTGGTTGAAGCGTCACTTCGTATACTGGGGGAAGTGCGTTCGATTCCCTCCAATACCCTGGGCCTCATTTCCGTCCATTTGTGTTGTAAATATTCCCTGTATTTGTTGGGATGCAAAGGTGCCGGTCTCTATGTATGCGAAGCTAATTAGCTTCTTTATAAATAAAATTAAAAGGAAAACACTGAAATGGGTTTTCGTGTCGTGACTTTAATTTCAAACAAATAATACCCCTTAAAGAGGATAAGGGGAACGGAAGGGAAAGGAACCTCTTTCCTTCTCCCCTTGTCTAACGTCACCAAAGATAGCAATGAAATGTGTTTTATGGGTGTGAAAATTCTCAAATCTCTAACCCATTCCCGGGTGCGTTTGCAGAACCTCGATGTCGAAACATTTCTGGGGAGCACACCCGAACCCTGCCTTTTCATTTATCATTTGACGTTACAAAACATAGCAAAAGTGCATTTGGCCTTTCATTTCGTAAATTTCCGAGAGGAATCCTTTATTTTAAGCCATTATTGAAAATCCTAGTATATTAAAATGTATAGCTTTAAGGAAAATAGTAACTCCTCTCTGAGAAGAAAATTTTCGTCATGCATAGAATATACATTATGCATAGAGTAAAGCGTACGCAAAGGGATCATGATCATTTACTTTATAGAAGAATGCTTTCAGTCTTGGGTTTTTATTGAAGAATCCCGCAAGAATTGCTGGACGAATTTGTATAAAATGAAGAAAACAGAATGCTTACCAGAGAACTACACGAATAGTGTGACTGTGAAAAGCATTTAAATACTAAGCAGTTGAAAGAGCATAGTGATACATGTTTATTGACGCATGAATCATTTGTCCTCGTCCCCCGTTTATCGAAGTATGAAGTCGTAAAGTGGGGAGATATTTTACAAAAAGTCGCCAAATTTAGCTAGAAATGAACTCACAAACATCTTTACATTCAAAGATATCAACATTCTGATCACCGTTTCCAGAATCTGCCATTTCGCGCTAATTTGAGAACCTTTTTTAAAATATCGCTCAACTTTAAGCTTTTGCTATTTCGATAGAAGCGCATCGAGGGCAAATGATTTATGCGTCAAAACACATTTTTCACTGTGCTCTTTCAATTGCTACTTATTATTTTTTAACACGCTTTTATTAGCTTCACCTGTATGTATGTATGTATCTTGTAACGGAATCTTGCAGCTCAAATTTCGCACACTTCCTGCGATCGGATTCTTTTGAAATTTGGCACGCGACCTCAGACCCGATGACAATGCAATATTCTATAACCAAAAGAATCAACTCTTTTAATTGTTAGTTTCCTCCAATTTTAATCAATATTTTGGCATAAATCCAATAATGTAAAAAGGGGAAAATTTTAAAAAATACATTAAAAAATGCTCGCAAAAAATATTTAAAAATATCTACAAAAACCTTTAATTTTTCTGCATCGGACAAAATTTGTTCCAATGTTCCTAGGTAATTAGAACATGAAATATAACTGTTCTTAACTAATTTCATGCCAAAATTTAGGTGAGCCTTCAATTGGAAATTCATTTCTGATCAGATCATTGTTGAACAAAACTTTTATTCAAATGCATCTCAAATGTTCCAAGTAATGTAGATATGATTTCCGCACACATACATCGATATTTTTTCGTAAAACAAGTTAAACTAAAAAGAATAAAATAAAATAATAGTTTAAAAAACTAAAAAAACACGCTTTCGTAGCAAAATGAGCTAAAAAGTGAAAAATAATCTTTGGATGATAGTAGTTGACCAATCACTTAATTTCAATGTAATACAAAAAAGCGTGGGGAGCTTCTTATCAGCTGACTTGAATTTCTTCCATTCGTTGTCCATGTAAAAATGTAAATAGACAGCACCCCAAGGTTTTTTGTATTACATTAAAATTAAGTGATTGGTCAACTACTATCATCCAAAGATTATTTTTCACTTTTTAGTTCATTTTGCTACGAAAGCGTGTTTTTTTAGTTTTTTAAACTATTATTTTTTAAAGTCATTATTGCACTGATCTATGGTTTCCTGGTTCGTGTAAAAGTCAAGATCAAATCAAAATTAAAGCATACTTCCAAAGAAAAATATTTTCCATAAAAGCAGTTCAGGAATGATATTCCGATGAATCCGTAGATACTTCTATAACAAGAGAAGAGGAACCAAAACATTGTTTACGTTCACTAGAAAACCTCCTTCATATTTGTGTAGAGAGGTGCCCCGATGGGAGGTCACAGAAACCTCTTAAAGATTTCCTTATTTGGCAAATTTGGTCAGACGATTCGGCAAAATTTGGAATTCTATTCTGCAAAATTATCACCATTTGGCGAAATTTGGAGCTCAATCCGGCAAAATTTAGAGTTTCATTCGACAAAATTATCATAATTCAACGAAATTTGTAGTTCCGTTCGGCAAATTGAGAATTTCCGAAATCCCAAAAGTTTGGGACGCCTCAGTTCGTGTATTCATATTTTAATATTAATGCCCCCCCCCCTTCAAAACCAGAAGTTGAGATCCCCGTGAACCCCCTAAGTAATTGGTCTGGAAACTACAGATGCATTTAGAAAACTAAATAAATAATTATAGAATCATCTTACCTCAGCGGCTAAATTGTCTTGTCTATTTTTTGTCAGGCACAGAGCATCCTGCTCGAAGCTCATTCCGGTTTCCGAATGATAACACACCGGAAAGCCCGCTAAGGTGACGTCGCGCCGACAGAAAAATAAAAATGCCTGCCACCTGCCTCTTTCGGCAAGTTCTATATTATAAAACGACGTCCCTCTATAATCACGTCAAAAAAGCAGACAATTTGGTCTGCTCTTTGACGTTTTCCCCCATGCGCTGCAATTGTAGCTGCAAGGTAGGTAGGTAAGAGGAAATTTTCAAGGTCCACTTTTAATAGTTTTGTTTCTCTCAGAAAACAACATTTAATGACCCCAAGTGACCTTCTGCTGAAATTATGTAGGCGGCCGTTTTTCGAAATCTTGGAGATGACATTCAGGACCGCATAGCAGAAGTGCTACTCATTTTCATGAAGACATTTCGGGATGGGGAAAAAGCAAGAGCAACAAGAAGCGATAGACAACGCGTAAACTGCCGATCTACTTTCCAAGTTTGGTGGGCACCGATTGGGGGGGGGGGGGTGACCCTTCTCCTCCTCGGTGTGCTACTGGTAAAATTCCCTTCAAAGCAATGTTTTCCTACTTTTAAAAAATTGTATAACATTCATACCAAGTTTGTGTGAAAATCATATGAGCTTTCGTGGATGTTTTTCAAGAACAAAACGTAAAAATAACTTTTTTCTTGAGAATAAAACTTGTGTAATTACCCAGTGATTATGAAAAGTTTTGAAAAATATTCAAATAACTTTTGATTCTGGAGCTGTGCCATTTTTTCCGGAAAATAATATATATATATATATATATATTTATATATATATATATATATATATATATATATATATATATATATATATATATATATATATATATATATATATATATATATATATATATATATAAATCTTCTGTGCGGACGTTTGTCACCATAAGGCTTTTTAACGGCTGGACAGATTTTGATGAAACTTTTTGTATGTAATTAAGTTGTGGCAAGCATGATGGTTTAGAAGCGCGATGGATCGAATCGGAAACGTTTTTCTTATATAATTAATTAATTTAAACATTGGATGGTTATATCTCCCAAATGATTAATATTTATTTTAACTTATTGTTGAGCGAGAATTGAAATAAATATTTAACCCGTTGCCAAAGGACATTAAGAAAGCCAGCTCTGCTTTTTGTAATGAAATTTGCTACTGTGAGAGAGAGTGAAGCCTTCATTTCTTGAAAGCAACGGTTTCAGATCCCGTGATATATTTTAAAGTAAAGTACTGGAAGGTTCACGCAAAACGTGTGTTCTGTCGTCGCAGCATTTGTTTCTCGGCTCAAATCCACCTGAGTTCTGGCACCAATGTCAAGAAGACTTTAAGGATTATCTAACTAATCAGTACATTATTAAAGGAAAAGATGATGTAATTTATACAAATTTAAAAGTAACGAACAGCAACAGGCTCTGGGCCCAGCTAGACTGGTCCTAACAAATTTTATTATCGTCCAGATAAATTAGAACAGTTTCGTTCTGTACACAAAAGATCAGTGCAGTGGAAGATCTTTATCTTTGGTGGAAAGAACAAATTAGGCAACATATGAAGTTTAAAAAGTTTTCGTTCAAAAGATCGGACCACTAATCGGTCGGATTTGGCTTCGCTCACTGACCGGCTGTATTACAGTAACGTGGTGACTTGGCGACTTTAGCTATAAAAAATAGAGTTGCGTGATCATTTGTTTACATTTTAAAGCGATTGTTAATGTAATTCATTGTATTTTTTGTTTATTTGGCGAAATATTTCAAATTGCAAAGAATTGTTTGTCGTTTTTAAAGAGTTTTTAATCATTTTAGTTGATGAATGTGTTTCTTTTTTTTTTTTTTTTTTACATCGGGAGGGGGAGGGATGAGTGATTTTTGCTTATTCAGAGAACTGCTTTTGCCTTTATCACTTTTTAAAATATCCTTTCGATTGTTTTAATCTTTTTCATATGGGGGCTGTTGCAGCGGGATTTCCCGTTTGTTCTAGATGGGTAGTTAGTTTTTTACAATTAATATCTGAGGACGATTTTTATCCTTTGAGTATGGCTGAAGGAACGAATCATCAAATACGGGGGAGTTTGCAAGATCAATCAATCGCTAAAAATATCAAATAGAAAAAGTTTTAAATCCCCCCGTTGCATGAAAAGCCATAAAACAATAAATAAAGAATTTATTTGTTCAAACTCAAGAAAAATGGCAACAACTAACTTCTTATCAATGAGATCTTTCACGCGAATTAATTTCTGCAGCCGATAATTTTATTCGTATTTATCCAATGGATTGTGACTTAAACTCGAATAAAAAAGGAACTATCGATCGGATTTTTTTCGAACTGGTCTGTAAACATTCCCAGTACCAAAAATAACAAACGGTGAAAGTTTCAGCCAAATCTGCCGGGTAGTTTTTGAGTTCATGGATGACATACAGACAAACATTCATTTATATATATAGATAAGAATGAAATAATGCTTTAGAAACTTTCCTTAATCATACGCTTTTCTCAATGTATCTCGATAGTGTGTATTTTTTTCCGATAATCTTGGACGGTCTGTAAAATTAATTGCTTTGTGACTCATATTTGGTAAATTAGTTGTGAAATTCTTGGATTAATATTGTGCTCCTCTTTCAGTTGTATCATTCACAATTTTCAGTATTTTAACAATCTCTCCCCCCTTTAAATAGCTTAAACATTTTGCCGTGAATCAGGATCAAATAGGAAAAAATCTTCTAGTATTTGCAACTTATCAAACAATTTTATTGACTCATAATTAATTCTATAAAGAAGAAGATCTATACTAAGAAAGTATTCTAAATCATCTACTGTTATCTGACATTTGTTAAACAGTCATCAGACACGTCTTCCTTATCACAAGCATTTTTCGGATTAGTCTTTTCCTATCTTCCAAGTTAATTTCTTCATCCAATACGGACAAAGCTACTAGTTCATCCCCTAAATACCATAAGTGATTTATGAAATTTCCAATCACTGCTTCTGCTGCATGTTTGTCGTCATTTTGTACTCTGCTAGTTTTTCAGACATATTATATTATTCAAAGGAGTCTCAATTGAGTTGATGCGAAAAACCATATCTTCATACAGCATTTAATTGTAAAACAGCTCTGTAAAACAGCATTGAAGGGCTTTCTTTTCATGTAAGGTCAATTTTAATTGTTTCCTAAATATAAAAATTTTCAAACAAAAATTCCTTTTGCCTCCCATGTGGTTCAGGGGTAAGCTCCAGGTTGCCGAAAACATATCCCTGTAAGCGGAAATTCACCAGGAAATATTATAACAAGTCATGAGAATTCTCGGTAATCTTTCTCAATTCCACTTTTTATGAACTATAATATGTCATCCACTTCGTCTTTTAGAATTTAAGTGGTATGTGTACTTGATTGAAATGTTATAAGTTCTAAATAATGAGGATCTTTCCACAAAATTTTGAAGTGCTTAAATAATTGAATATCTGATCTAGAACTAAGAAAGGCAAGAACTTCTTTAAGGACACATTCTGCAGTGCGATTTCAAGTGCATGATGATGGCAATCCAAATGTAATATATCACCGTTCAGTTTTTGCTCTAAAAAATTGCATGCACAATTTATACGATTGGTATTGCAAGTCGTTGTAACAAACACTACAGCTAGAACATTTAGCAATAAAGAACTGTCATCTAAGATATCATACACAACTGAAGAAATATCTAAGGAATTCCGAGTAGCTGTTCAGTATTAGGACCTGAAGCTATCACGGTAATCCTGTCGGCGTTCTTTTTCCAGTAACATCTGGATGTAGCTTTGTATCCCAGTGAATAACTACAAAATCTAAATTTAAATTCATGAAATTTAATTTTACCTCTCGAAGACTTTTTTTGCTCTCTTAAGGAATGTACGATTGATCACTAGGTCATATGGATTTAAATTTACTGCATCTACATAGGCTGTAAATAAATGAACATCTTTATTCCTAATATGCATTTGTCTATCAGTGATGAAAGGCGAGCAGATATCAATAGTTGTCAAGCTTTTTTGCATTGTGGTAGACCAGCTGTAGAAAACAAAAGTTCAACAGGTTAGGATCGATACCCATTTCAGTTTCAAAATCTTGTGAATCACAAGAATTTGAGGATAATAAAGGACTATGTACTGAAATAGAAGAAAATTAATTTAAAGTATAGATTTCTACATTGTTCCGATCTGGATATTTTTTTTTTAATTTATATTTTAGCTATGGAAAATATAGTATATTTTTATGTTAGCAGTAATCGAGAATTTTTCGAAATTTATATTTTAAAAATTAAAAATTGCATAAGTTGCAATTACTTATATTCATAGCATTGAAACCTTGCGACTCTGTTTGACACACCTATTACAAACACAGGGAATTTTGTAAATCAACACCCTCAAAGCCTGGAGGAGGCAATTTGTTGTTGTCAAAGATCGTTCATTAATGGCCTAGGTCATTCATTAATGGATTATAGAATCCCTTGTGTCGATCTTGATGGGAAGAAACGTTTCCCTGACGCTTGGTTTTATCAAGCGAAGAAGAGCGGTACGCTTGACCCAAGGCCATTGGTGTACATTTTATTCTCTGTAACATGCTAAATTTTATAGAATGAAAGTGAGAGAATGATCGATCTGGAAGTAGCAGCACCTATTGAGGTTCAAAATTACTTTAAATATAAAATGTCAGAATATTTTTACATAAAAATGAGAAAATCCGCAATTTTTTCTTCGAAACTCAAAAAAAGGGAGCCCTAGGGGCACGTGTTAATATTCATGGATTGACTTTAAATTTTGCAAGGATCATTTATTTGTACAATGTAACAAATTGAGTGGGCGTCTCGTAAAATATCTGCAACTTCAAAAATAAGGAC
Organism: Uloborus diversus; assembly: GCF_026930045.1. Classification (NCBI taxonomy): domain Eukaryota; kingdom Metazoa; phylum Arthropoda; class Arachnida; order Araneae; family Uloboridae; genus Uloborus; species Uloborus diversus. The sequence goes on along the minus strand of NC_072734.1, from coordinate 57,685,595 downwards.
CACCCTAATATATATATATATATATATATATATATATATATATATATATATATATATATATATATTCACTCAAAAACCGTGGTCCAGAATGCTTCGCGATCGAATGAAAACAGGCTCGATTTTGACGAGTTGCCAACCGCTGAACTAGTTGGCGCCTAAGGGCACGGCTGCATATGGCTCAAGCCATAATGAGCCCCTACACACAATACTAGGGTTTCCCAAACTTTTTCATGCATCGACCCATTGACAATTTTTTGCTTACGTCATCAACCCCTTATAGAAATTCCCCCCCCCCCTCCTTTTTTTTTTCTTTTTTCTTTTTTTAATAGGATGGAGAGAAAGTTTACAACCAATTTTCACACGCACTAAAAACAACATTCATTTCATGGAAAGTTCAAGCGATGAAGAGACGTTTTTGAATTATTCACAATTTCAAATTGGATGCCTTAAGTTCTCCAAGTTGCACTAAATATTTAATCGTTATAAAAACCTCTAAAAAACTGAAAATTTCATGAGATGTGTCAAAAATAAACTACACAGTAAGTAGTAGGTAAAAAATATTTATTTAGTAAATTTTAAAACGAAAATAAAAACTTAATGATAATTAAGTGTGTAGTTTTTACTGAGACAAGCGTGTTGGGTTGGGCATTGAGCAGTCACTGAAGGTTTGACGTCGCTTAAAATTATTCGTAAATCACCTTGTTCCAAAGCCATAGCGGCCTTATTGCTATTCGGTTCGAACCTCCGTCAATCTTTTAATGTTATGTTGTTAAAATTGAAAAACACGTGAGGTATTACTTTCATTAGTTTTGCTCCATGGAGTATATTCAAAATCATTTCGAATAAAAGTTACGTAATGCTAAAATTTCATGAAAAAATTACGAAAAAAAAAATTATTATTTGCATGCATATGAAGGAAGAAACTTGATATTTTAAGCACATTAGCTTTATGTGCAAATATAGGTGTGAATTCCTGAAATTTTATGCTTTCACTGTATAAATGGGCAGTCGAAGAAAGACGCTATTGCTTTGACCAGTAGCGTCTGTAAGAATCAAGTTGAATGGATTCACAAGGTAAGAACCTTTTTTTTAGCTTTTTAGGACATTAGCTCAAAAATGGTCAAAAATGTTTTAATAGGAGAAATGAATTCAGTTTCACTTTATCAATAAAAGGAAACATTTGTTGCAATTTGGTTTTCTTCTATTACAAGTTTACTGACTTCAATCTAAATCCAATCCCGCTCAACTTTCCTTTTATAAGCCTCAGAATTTGACAAATTATTTTTAAAATAAGTTTTGGAATATTTTTATCCGATTAAGAAAGAACGCGCTAAAGAATTTGAAAGCAGTAGAATGAGAAGTCTTGCTCGTTATTTGTCTCTGAGCACTCGTCAAAGTGGAAAGAAGTGGAGAATTACCCTATTCCACTCAGGAATTCATGTTGTTTACACACAGAAAAAAATTCTTCCTCAGTCCCAAATTCCCAAGCCTTTTTCAGTCTACTCATATGGTCGACTAGCAAGTATTGCAATATGATCAAGCATCAGACACACCGAATTCACCTATTTTTACTACAAGTGACCAGGAGGTCACTTCTAGAAAATCATCATTAGACTACTCTGTCGCAAGCTTGCATTGCAAGGGCAGTTGCAACAACAGAATCAAAATATTTATCCAGGACGAAGGGGACGACGATGACATTAATACATTACCAATTTCTAAGAACTACTTTTCCACTGCTGGTGACATGATCCTTACGCCTCAGAATAGAACCAAGATGTCACCTTAAAGTTGATATTTTCCTTTTCTAATTACTGTCAGTCCATGTTCCATATAAACACTTTCAAAACATGATTAATAATAATGTAATAAAAACTATAATTACAAAAAGGTGCTGCCGGTCAGCTACATTTACCTTATTTCTATTATTAAAATTTTCATTATCCTGCTATAGCGTCACATATTTATTTCAATAAGAGTAATGAAATTGAGTACATGTGAGAACTTCACAGTTTTTGATTGCTTATTGTCAGCTGGGTGTCGCTGTGATTGGGCATAGGTTTCGTATTTCTTTGGTATCAGGTTTGAATCTGCAGTTCAAGTGTTTAGTCAGTGGATTTTCAAGACACAGAAAACCGTCAAAGTCCTTGTCACATGATTGCTGCACAAGATCCCTTGAGCGCCTGCTTGGCACAGACACTCTGAGACAAAAAGAGCGAGATAATTTTTTGTTTTGAAAAGTATTGGTTTTCAAGAACGCGTACCTAAAATAGCACTGAAAATGTGACATATATGTATGAAAACAATTTCACAATAAATTTAGTTAACTTTTACTTTTATTCGGAACACATTTTTCCTGCCGTTTCCGATATATAATCGAAAACCACAAAATTTGGCTCCCCCTTCCCACCTTTAACTTCCATCCCCCACCCCCACCCCAGCGTCTGGGACTTCCTAAGATATTTCTCTACTTCTAAAAATAGGAATATACGGGGATATTTCTCTACTTCTAAGAAATTTCTTACTGAGGAAATGCTGGCTTTCTGCACTTCCTCAGTTCACTTTCTTTAAATAATGCAATGGGTATGGAGCTAATTCATACTGCATAAATGTAGTTCTGCAAATCTTCGTCTGATTTCTAGGTCAGAGGCTGTTCATAAATGATGTTACACTTTTTCTCAACATTTTAACCCCACCCCATTTGTCACAAAGTACTTTTCATAAACTAATTTTTAAAAACATATTCGTATTAAAAAATGCTTGATGTTATACTTCTTACTCTTTCCCTCCCCCTTGTCACAAAGTCACAATTTTACGACCCCCCCCCCCAACTCTTAAGCATCATTTGAGTTGTAGTAATCCACAAATACTTCTTTATTGTCCATCAGGATTGTCGAAATCATTGAAGAAAGAGGAAGTGCGCGATCCTTTCGAGTCAGTTTGAAATTTGTGAATGGCAAGTGTTCCTTTTTTAGCCTACTTTCCCAGTAAAAGTCAGAAAAAGAAGAAAAAAGCATGAACGAAGGCTTAATGCATCTTAAAAATATCGTGAAAAACAAAAAAAAGTCAAAAATAAATTAAATAATTAAATAAATATCGAAAAATTAAAAATTGGAAGTAGGGTATTGAGATGGGGAAAAATGTCTGTCGGTCTGTCTGTCTGTTCCCCCCTAAAAACTTTTGAATGAATAGTCCGATTTGAACAAACTTTTTTTTGTTCGAAAGATCTCGACGAGGACACCGCATTCCCATATTTCACTTTTTGATTTAAACTATTTTTTGTTCAATTTTGAACAGTTCAAAAAAACTTAACATTAGTTCCTACGGGGAAATTCAAGGCAATTGCGAATTTGCTTCAAACAAACTTTGTAGGAAAAATCTTTTGATGAAAAACTTGTATATAAAATATCTTTTTGATTTGAACAATTTTCCGTTAAATTTTGAACAGTTCAAATCAGTTAACATTAGCGCCTACGGGGAAACTGAAAGTCAATGTAGATTCCGTACTTGAAAGCGGATTTACTTCAAACAAATTTTGTTGGAAATTGGTTCTTGACGCCAAACTCCAGACGTCGACTCCGAAAATTTAGGGGCACTTGACTCCGACTCCTGTGCCCGACAATTAATCGGACTCCGACTCCCTGACTTCGACTCTGACTTCGTAGCTTTGGCAAAAATTTATACACGGAGGACAAATGACTGACTCCGATTCTTAGATATTCGACTCCGACTCCTTTACCCCAAAATGAGATTGACTTCGACTCCGCAGCTATGGTTTTGACTGTGAAATAATTATTGTTGATCTGACTTGTTTTTATTTTTACGCTTAAGTTTTAATATAGGTATTCAGTTTTCGGCGAATAAACTCGAAGTCGTTTATGTTTCTACAAAAAGATATGCGCAGACGATTTTTTTTTTTTTTTTTTTTTTTTTTGACAATGAAAATTATTTCTTTAAGTTGACATTTTATTATTTTTATTTATTTTGGTAAGTGCATTAATTCATTTAAAAAATTGTTTTTGGCAACAGGGAAAAAAGAAACTATTTTTTTTTTTTTTTTTTGATATGATGTATTTATTTTAACGAGCTTATTAATTTTAATTTTTTTTTTCGTTTTGAAAGCTGTTAAAGATTTTTTTAATGGAAAAAAGTGTATTAGCTGCTTTGTTTAAAAGTTGCTGCTATTTTTTTTTTTTTTTTTAACCCATCTAATTTTTTTTTAGATGAGTGAGAAATATTTTATTTCTAGAAATCAGCTTAAAGTATTTGAAAAATATGTTTGAAAACATTTGCGATTTTCGCTATTTTTGAGAATATTGATCAGGTACTAGAAAGTAGTATGGGTATACGGGAAAGTAGGCTCGTCTAGTTCTAGACAGAACTTCTTGTTTGCCATGAAATTGCGTCTTTGAAATTCTGTTACTTTTCATTGGTTGAATAAAATACAAATAACAAAGTAGCATATCAAACTGAAGGAATATTAAAGTTATACAACTTTGTCATTGACAATTTTCATGAAAACTGATCCTGGGAAGCACTAGGAGCAAATGTTTGACAAAAAGAGAGAATTTTTCCGAAAATCATCGATTTTTCATAACGTATACCCGGAAAATTATTGGAAATTTGATACATATGTGTAGAAACAGTTTCATAGTGAATTTATTTAGCTTGAATTTTTATTTTAAACGCATTTTTTCCACCGTTTCCGACATTTTCTCGAAAAACCCAAAATTTTCTTCCCCCTCCCTCACACCTTTAGCTCACCCCACAGGTTCGGGGACTTTTTAGTATGTTTACTTACTATAGCTTGACCGCGAAGAGAAGGCGGATGACCTTGAAGCGAAATCTCATTTTGTATCATTTGTAATAAGTAGAATCAACCAGAAAGCACCTAAAGTGAGAGTCGTTCTCACTGATCCTATCTATCACAAAATAATAACAATTAACCAATTACAAACGATACAAATGATGTGTTTGCTTCAAGGTCAGCCGCCTTCTCTTCGCAGTCTAGCTTTAACTACCCCAACAATATTCTGAAGTCAAAAATTATCGCATATTCTATGCACGCTGCACCTCTGTTTTGAGCACTCATTGACTGGACTAATAGATAAATAGGAAATTTAATCTGAGATCCCCTTTGCATTACAGAAACTCGTGCAATTGCATGTTAAAGACTTGTGTAACGACAATGTTATAGTGCCTATAACAATGTGTAACGAATTATATCTTACTACTATTATATATGCGAAAGTTTGTCTGTATGAATGTATGGATATATGGATGTTTGTTACTCTTTCACGCAAACACTACTGAACGGATTTAGATGAAACTTTACAATAATATAGCTTATGCATCAGAATAACACATAGGGTAGTTTTCGTCCCATTATAGGGGGCAAAATTCCCTTAGGGGGCAATAAAACACAATTCTCGTATAAATTGTCTAATATGGGGATGAAAAAATACTTGCATATATTTATATATATGTCCATCGAAAACTCTGATTTTTCTGCTGAATATGGCACCTGTTCGAAATTTCTAAGTAGAATAAAAAACGAGTTATGAGCTTTTTAATCCCATGTTCGAAGGCTTTCCTCAACTCAATACAGTATTTAGTGTATCATCTCAACTCCCTGTCGATAGCGACAATTGTTGTATTGTTGACTATCTTTGCTTTTCGTAACTGTTCAAGGTTTTTCTCAAGTCAAATCTTGAAGTAAGGTTTTTGCACAAGATTGGCAAGTAATACATGGATTTGGTTGATTATTTTCCATTTTAATGCAACTTTGAGGCAATTAATGCGTTTTTTTTTTTTTTTTTGTGTGTGTTGATTGGGTATTTAATCGATCAGCAGGAATCTAGCCAAACTTTTTTTGTGGAATCATTTCAATACTGAGCTGGCGGTGTATTTCACGTATTTCTGCCTTAGCCCTGGCTATAGGTTGGTAACTTACTGAATATACCTGCCTTGCCTTCAAAATTCGAGTTGAACCGAACCATTGCTTCGGTCACTCGTCTGGTCAGTGCTAATTCTGTATTAGCTACCAGTTTGTTTGGCACTCTTGGCTTCCTTAAGAGGTTTTCCATCTCCAACTCAGTCACTTTCCTATACCGGGCTGATGAGTGCTAATAAGCACGAAACTGCAGTCCTCGGCTGGAAATGACTGAGCTGGCGGTGTATTTCACGCATTTCAATAGCTAAGGCATTTGGCAATTTTTTCAACTGTCGCTGTTTGTGAAGCTAGAGTACGCGATACTGTTTCTCGGTTTTCACCATGTAACCAAATATCGCCATTTCTTTTACATTTATTTCTTTAAATTTGTTAACACGTAAAATTTTTCGCCAACTAAATCAAGCAAATCCATAAACAGCACTGGAAACATTTCGGGTAGCAACATTTTATAATCACCAGAAGTAGGGTAAAGACCCCAGTAATTGGCACTTTAAGAGTTTGTCCTTAAACTTAGTCTGTTTTCAGTACTTAGAAAAAAAATACTCTCTTGCAAATATTTTTGTATCAAAGAGTGCACATCTGTGCATCTATTTGGTTCACTAAAATCAAAAATATTTGAATCGATACTTTTATAAAAATATGCATATAAAAAGTTACCAAAATCACCAGTAATTGGCACCTGATGACACCTTGTGATCCAGTAATTGGCACATGTTAATAGAACTGGAAAATCACTTTATTTTTTACTTTTAAATTACATACAAATTTTATCATAAGAAACATGAGTAATGTTAATGCAAAGTAGGTAATCTTTACTAATAATAAAGCAGAAAGTCTCTCTGTCGGGATCTCTGTCTGTCAGGATCTCTGTCTGTCAAGATCTCTGTCTGTCAGGATCTCTGTCTGTCAGGATCTCTGTGACGCGCATAGCGCCTAGACCGTTCGGCCGATTTTCATGAAATTTCGCACAAAGTTAGTTTGTAGCATAGGGGTGTGCACCTCGAAGCGATTTTTCAAAAATTCGATGAGGTTCTTTTTCTATTCCAATTTTAAGCCCATTTTTCATATAAATTTGATAATATATGGGGAAGAATGTGTATATCTTTCTTCTTCTTTATCTTTACTAATAATAAACCTGGAAGTTTGTCTGGATCTCTCTCTGTCCGGATTTCTGTCTGTCTGTCAGTATTTCTGTGACGCGCATATCGCCTAGACCGTTCGACCGATTTTCATGAAATTTGGCACAGAATTAGTTTATAGCATGGGAGTGTGCACCTCGAAGCGATTTTTTGAAAATTCGATTTTGTTCTTTTTCTATTCCAATTTTAAGCCCATTTTTCATATAATTTGATAACATGGGGAAGAATTTGTTTTCTTTATCTTTATCTTTACTAATAATAAAGCTGAAAGTCTCTCTGTCTGGATCTCTGTCTGTCTGTCTGGATCTCTGTGACGCACATAGCGCCTAGACCGCTCCTCCGATTTTCATGAAATTTGGCATTAAATTAGTCTGTATCATGGGGGTGTGCACCTCGAAGCAATTTTTTGAAAATTCGATGTAGTTCTCTTTCTATTCCAATTTTAAGAACAAAATTATCATAAGATGGACGAGTAAATTACGAAATTATCATAATGTGGAACCTTAACATGGGCACAAGCTAATTGGTGAGATACGAAATTATCATAACGTGGAACCGTAACATGGGTACAAGCCAATTGGAGAGAAAATTCGCCACAGAGGCGAACCGAAAGACCTTTTAATTTTTCTATTGCGGGCAAAGCCGTGCGGGTACCACTAGTTTTATATAACTTAATGCAAAATCACTCTTCTTCATGTTGAAAAGTATTTTAGAGAAATAAAAACATAAATTTGGAATGTTCCATGGAAAAGATATTGAAATTAATGCTGTTTCATCCTTCGGTTTACGGTTTTGATTTTACGAATGCTACCAAGTTAGGTTTGCCTCAAGTATAGTTAAAAACTCATATAGCATACTTTTTTGCATAAGTTTTCCTTTTTTTTATTTATCAAATGCAACAAGTCGGTTTTCTTTCCCTTGAAAAACCACCCGCTGCAGGCGGCATTGAGATAACGTCGGTGGCGAACGTGAATTAGCTAGCGAATCGAGCAGAGGACGGAGCCCCCAGAATAAAATTAATCACTGACTAACTTTCATTTGGATTTTTTCTGGTGAAAGTCACTCCAATTGACAAAAAGCCGCAACTTCAAAAATTGATGATTTTGATGCTTTTTTTTAATAGTTACTGTACAAAAGCTACCGATTTCAATTTCCGCTTTATCATATTCGTAATCTACGCAAAAAACTGAAGATAATGACGCCTCACTCAACTTAATCGCGGAAATGACGCTATTTCCCCAGTACTTGTCACACATGCCAATTACTGGGGACTAGCAAAATTGAAGCACCAGTAAATGGCATGCAACATTATTTTGAAATTCCAAATAGGGACGAAAATATACTTCTACACAATTAAAGTAACACCTTTCAACTAAACAAAACTTTTGACAACGAAAATTTAAAATATATTTAAGTCAGATTTTAATGGATTTATGTGCATGCTTCCCTTAAGCCAGAAAAGAAGCTTTTGCAACAAAAATGGCAGATTTGACACTAGCCACAATTGTTTCTCTTTCCTACGTACTGCTGCCATTTAGTAACATGAAATGAAGTTATAATCTTTAAAATTAATGTACATTCAGTTGGTATATAGCCTTCTATTTAAAAAAAAATTGAATACGAGTCTTTTTTAGGAAATTTTTGTTGGAAGTGCCAATCACTGGTGCCGTGCCAATTACTGGGGCTGTTACCCTTATCTCAGTATTTGCGACGCTATCTCTTCGATGAAAATTAGAGGGGGAGCCTCATTTAAGTTATCCCAATATGATTAATGCAAATTTAATAACATTTTAAATCGCAGTAAGGGATTGCGGGGGCTACGTTTTTAAAAAGTTTGTACTTCAATAGCAATATAGAGAAGGTTTTAGACTATGTTCGAAAAAAAAAGATAAATGTTTTTAAATAAGAGAAGTTTAATTGCATATTTTGGAAATTCCTCAAATTTGTATATGCTTAAATATCGTATTTTCGTTTCTAAAAGAGTACTATTTTGTTCTTTACACTTATTGCCATTTTACTTTTATGGGTTAGAAAGGAGCTCTATTTTTCATCACGTCAAAACGGTGTATTTTGAGTTACTACAGCAGAGAACGAATAAAAGTAGCGATTGTGTCTCATAATTATTACAGATCCAGGCAACGTCGGGTATTTTTGCTACGTACAATTATCTGGTAACTAAATAAAGTTATGAAATAGAGTCTGCCCCTACCCCCTGTTACCGTCGAACAAAGACTTATTTTTCGCCAGGAACGGCCAAGTACATGCAAACATTTTCTTTATAGCATCTTCTGTTGGGAATTAAAAATCACATCTTATGAATATCGATTAACCAAACACTTTACGCAGTTTCATAAACTTGGCAAGTCTCTGGTGAATGTATGGTACTGTGGTCCTTTGGCGATTAATAATGGATTTGGATTTATTACTTTACATTTTAACGCTGCTTTTAATTGCAAAAATATAAAATGAAACTAAACAAAATGACATTTTAAAAACTTATTTGATAAGAAGAGTTATGATAACGTGTTTGGGACGAGTGTTCAAAAAATTTGGTGCTATAGCCAGTACATAAGTTGCATTAAAATGTAAAAATTCCGCCAAATTAATTTTGGTAAAAAGATCGTTAAATACTATGAGGTATTGAAGTTAAAATTAATCAGCCAAATTAGTGAAACAACATTCTTAAATAACATTAAATCTACTGTTAAAATGTAAATTAATCCACCAAATTCATTTTTTATCTCTAGTCTTACCAGGCGACTACGTTAGTGCATTGGCGAATTATTTAAAATTTTCATGAAACTTTTCATTTTCTTTTTCCTTTTTTGTGTCTGTATTTTTAAGGGTTAATGATGCTAATTAGGATTTTGTGAAATTAATGACCCAACTTTAATGGCGACAAATGGAGAATATTGTTCTTCCTTTCTTTCTTTTTTTTTCCTTCTTGTTTTTTTATTTGTTTTTTATCCTATCGGACCTGTACTGATGAAGATTTTGATTGTTGACCCTATTTTGGGACTATATCTCCGGTAAGAAGCTATACATTATACAATAATTTAGATAGCCAGTGTAGCGCTGGATATTATTTGAGGGAGATCGGGATTATAAGGAAACTGTTTCACTTTATTTAAGGATAGTTGACGTCACTCGAACTGGATTTTTTGAGAATTACCTAAACTAACTTCGTTAGAACTCCTGAACGTTTTCGTGATTTATTTTGTGTGATTTTTTGGGTGTCTTCCCAGTTTCGCTGACATTTCATTTACTCCCCCTTCCCCCTGATTTTCAGTTTTAATCATACCTTTTGATACATTTAAAGGGGCAGGCAATTTGAAATGTCAGCGAAACTGGAGACAAACCATTTTTTGGTAACTATTCGACCTCTGCCTGTGTTGACCGTTAACTTGAATCGATTGAAAAAAAAAAACTACATCAACGTGAGCGAAGCCACGGGTAAAAGTTAGTGTATATATATATATATATATATATATATATATATATATATATATATATATATATATATATATATACAGGTAGTTATCAAAATAATGGAAACACCTGTGAATAAAAGTGACATTCTTCAATGCGCTTCGTAAGCAATAAAGAATAAAACTAGGTATCTGATTTTTTTTATGAAGAGCAATGTACACTGGTGTGCAAAAATTAAGGACGAGACGGTTTTTTCAATATAACTTTGTACAAAAACTTTCCAAATCAACACATTTAATGCCGTTAGATCCCCAATACGTAAGGACATGTGTAATGTAAGCAACACTTACTAAAAAAGAAATCAGAGGGATAAAAAGAAGCTTTATTGAAAAAGTAGCATGGAGCGCAATGCGACTGAAGGCCGAAACATCCCTGTGATGGGTGTCCAGCAAGAAACATCCGGTCTTTAGTAGGGGATATGATCTCCCCCGACTGCTAGGCAGGTTTCACAGCGTCTGCCCATGCTGAGAATGAGGGTGTCAATGAGTTGTTGAAGCATTGCTGCCCATTCGTCTTGCAGCGCCAATCGAAGCTCCCGAATCGTTACTGGTGGTAAGGTACGAGCTACCAAGCGTCTGCCTAGAAAACCCTATACATGCTCGATGGGATTGAGATCCGGAGATCGTGCCGGCCAATCCATACGTTCAATATCCTCACTCTCTAAGAGCTGTTCGGCAGCTACTGTGCGATGACATGGTGCATTGTCGTCCATGAAAAGGAACTGCGGACCCATAGCGCCTCTAAAAAGACGCCCATATGGAAGAAGAATCTCGTTACAATAACGGGTCTCGTTGACTGAACCTGCGTCGAAGATGTAAAGGTCTGTACGACTACCAAGCATGATGCCTCCCCAAACGAGAACACCGCGACCTCCATACATGTCCCTTTTAATGATGTTCGAGGGATGATTGCGGCTTCCCCGCTCTCTCCAGATGAGTATGCGATGAGAATCGCTACTTAGACTGAATCTGCTCTCATCTGTAAAGAGTACTCGTCCCCATTCATTGTCTCTCTAATTCCGGTGTTCCCGGCACCACAGATAACGCCTTCTCCGATGGGCAGGCGTTAGAGGTACACACCGTATAGGGCGTCGTGCAAAAAGACCACCACCGTGCAGTCTTCTGGCCACGTTAAAATGTATCGGTCGTCCAATCGCCTGTGTCGTGTGTCTAGCGATTTCTCCCGCTGTCTGCCGCCTGTTTCTTCTGGCCTGTAAGACAATATACCGGTCATCTGCGGGTGTGGTTCCTCGTGGACGACCACTACTGAACCCCCAGATAGCTGTTCTTGTAGTTTGAAATTGTCTCCAAAGTCGTGAAACGATGCTGTGAGCAATTCAGATCTCTGCAGCCACACTGCGGCCTTCCTCCAACTTCCCAATGATTCGACCTTGGGTAAAAGCATCCAGATATCGTTTAACAGATTGATTATTGGCCATTTCTCGCTGAGGCAGCAACTCGGTGTGATTTTAACTGCTATACGGCGTGCAATCTCTTTGCCAGAATTACTGATCTTACATCGACAACATGCTTTATACTACTCAGACACTCCCCCATTACATCTGCTTGCATATCTGCGCATGTACTACCGTACATCACCTTACTTAATCTCCTGATTGGTCTTTCTGTCCGCTCTGCCTCTTCGTTCAGCTGATATGCTAATTTTTCGACTTCGTCCTTAGTTTTTGCACACCAGTGTATATATTCTAGTAGTATGTAGTGGCATTAATTGAAGTTCTAGAAGTCTTGGATTTTTTTCAAGCGCTTGAAATGTCGGACCTCTCAAACTTTAAAAGAGACCAAATTGTTAGAGCGCGTCTAGCTGGAGCAAGTGTATCTGAAACATCTTAACTTTTTGGCGTTTCTAGAGGCACACAGTATCTAAAGTCATGACAGCATTCGCATAGCGCGGTTGGACAAACTCGGCTAAGCAAAATAGTAGGCGGAAAGAGAAGCTCAATGAAAGACGTCGGCGGGTATTGAAGCGGATTGTAAGGTCCAAAAAGCGCACAACAGCAGCAAAAGTGACCACAGAACTCAATCACGATCTGGATTCACCAGATTGAGTGATTACAGATAGAAGGCACCTTTATAAACAGAGCATTTAAGGAGGAATAGCGATTCCCAAAACCCTTGTCACAGATGTCAATGCTAACCGTCGTCTATAGTGGTGCCACACTCAAACATCCTGGTTGATTGAGTGGAAGAAAGTAATATGGTCTGACAAATCGTCTTTGACACTTTTCCCTAGACGAGTACACGTTTGGAGGAGACCAGCAAAAGCGTATGATAGTGATCCTCTCCTTTCAACTGTGAAGCATGGAGGAGGATCTGTCATATCGTATGGGCTGTCAAGTCGTGGGTTTTCGCTGGACTAATCGTAACCCTAAAAGGAAGGGTCATTGGGGAGAAGTATAAAGACATTTTAGCTAATCAGATCCGCCGTATGATGCAAACATTGTTTCCTGGAGGATATGGAATTTTCCACGATGATACTCAACCTATCCATGACCAATCATAGTTTGATGAACACGAGAATGAAGTTAAAAATTTTTCTTGCCAGCACTGTCGCCCGAACTTATAATTGAATCGTTATGGTCTATTTTCGAGCAATCGATATCCTCCACCAGCGTCTCTTCCAAAGCTTTCACAATATCTCCATGAAGAATGGTACAAATTCTGCTGAACATTATTCAACTCTTGTATGAATCGATTTATCGGTGGATCCAAGCTGTATTACATGCCAAAGGTGGTCCTACACCATACAAATAAAGAATCTTTATATATTAATAGGCAAGCCGTTTTCTTTCGGTACCGATTTCTCCTCTGTTTGTGAACCGATTTCCTTCATTCTTTTTTATTCGGTAGCTATTGCCGAGTTTTAGTGTCATCAACAAAAATTTTTGAAATCGGACGCTAATTAACGGAGATATTAATAAAAAACGCATTTTCGTCCTAAATGGATCTTTCTACGCGAACGGATGGTTCAATTTTTTCGAATTTGATATGGTTGGAAAGGTCTTTAAAAAACATTCCTAACGAAAAAATTGTCAGGGCGCCCAAGGTCCAATAACCTAAATCCACTAGAAAAAAGTTATAAGAGTTTTTTAGTTAGCGAAATTCAAAAATTTTAATTTTATCTCTTTTCCATTGTTGAAACTCATTGTTGGAAGCGTGAAACATTAAGTTTTAATTCATTTTTTAAACCGCTTTTTCTACACGAAAAATGCATTTTAATGCTTTGATCTTGGTATGGTTGGAAAGCTCGCGAAAAATGCTATAAAACACGTTCTACCCGGTTTTACCGCGCGCAAATCGAAACCCGCTATGTTGCCTAGAAACAGCGCTAGAAGTAATTAAAAGATAGAAAAAATTCATTTTTATTTGCTTTTTCACACGACATAGCGTGAAGAAATTGCTGGATATCATTGTGGTGTTGCCAATTCTCGCTTGAGCATAAAAAAATGAAATACTTGCATTTGTTTTTATTATTGAGGCTTTTTGGGTAATTATGGGCATTTACAATATTTTCATTTTGATTATATTTTCGCGATTTTAATATTTAAATAAATTATTTTACGCAGTGAGGGATGACTTTCAGTTCCAGTCCCCAATAATACCTGCATTTGCTATCACCACTAACAGATCTCAAGGTGAAACTTTTGATAAAATAGGCGCATTATTACGACATCCAGTGCTTTTGCATGGACAATTACATGTTGCCATGAGTCGAGTTCGTTCATTTGACTGTTGGAAATTTTATATTTAACGGCAAGATCATGCCTACTTTTACAAAAAATATTGTTTGTACAAAAGTTTTACGTATTAAGGGAGTTTTGCGGCATCATTTCATTCATAACGACTTCCATAATTCTGAAATTGGCGAACTTTATCCATTTTGGTACCAATGCCAAAACGAGAATTATTTTTCTTTTGCATTCGTAAAAAACGAGTACAGAAATGTCTATTTGCAAGGACCTGACTACGAATGAAGTCCCTCTTTAAGGTGGGGTTCATTAAATTGTAACCGTTCGTGACAAGGCGGTGGAAATAAATGACAAGAGGAACATACAATGGGGTGAATGGGATATCAAGCTTTTTTTTTTTTTTTTTGATAAGAACGTTAATGAAAAACACTGTGATATGTTGCAAAAGGAAAAAGGGTTATGGTGAAGTGTGACACTTTGCGACAAAGGAGAGAGAGATCAAAAATTTTGAAAAGCGCATTTGTCAGTTTTCCCCTAAACCGCAAACAAATCACAAACACGATTTTTTTAAAAATAGACTATTATTGCGACGTCCAGTGTTTTTGAATGGACAATTTTTAATGTAGCAAGTAGGATTCGTTCATTTGACTGTTTGGAATTTAATAATTCTAACGGCAGAGGTCAAAGCAACTTACTCAATAATATTAAACTTATTAAAAGAAGCATTGTTCATGCAGAAGTTTTACGTATAATCTGAGTTTTGCAGGATCATTTCATTCGGGAAGATTTCGATGATTGTTAAATTGGCAAGCGCTTTTCATCTATTGGCGTCAAATTTTTGGTACCAATGTGTGGCTTCCTTTAGTCAAAAGTACTACGTTTAGTCATTGAAATGGATAGAATGAGCAAAAAAAAAAAAAATAATAACATGGATTCAGAAAATACTTTAATTTTCCAAACAGTTTTTTTTTTTAATTAATTTTTTCAAATGTCCGATTTTTCAAACAAGGTGTGATCTTTATGACGCCACAAATGATGCACTTTGCCGCATCTTTCTACTACGTTTCCACGTTATGATAATCAAGCAGCAAATTAAAATTGCGCTCTACGCTTGCTATGAACCATATCGTTGCTAATACAAGTGAGTAAAGATGTGAATTAAAGATTTTGGACCGTGGAATGGCAACACTCAATGGCATTTCATCATTTGTGATGTCATCGGCAGAAGCGTTAAACGATGAAAGAGCACCGATTTAAGTAATTTTTTAAAAACATTAAACCTAAAAAAATTATTTTAAAAAAATGATCAGATTCTATGTTTTTAAGCTTGCTCTTTCCGAAAAAAATGCTTTTAAAATTTTGGAAACGACCCCATTGCAGCTCGAGAAATGTTTTTACTTGGCATACGAAAACAAATAGTAGGGAAATGTATATTTGCATACGGTTGCCACAAAATTAGGGCTGTCCACGAACGAAGTCCCGCTTTAATTCGCAACTCCAACGAACTGTAGGGGGCACTGAAGTCACTGTCTAATGGCGGAATTGAAAACTAAAACAAACGCACATGGTAACGAAGAAAATGCTAAAAGTGTTGTGATTTTTGTTCGTACGTATGATTTTTTCGCTTTATTCTTTTTAAATTAATTTTCAAAGTCTTGTGGATATTCTGGCCCACGTAGAAAGAAATGAGAATTCAAGAAGCATTACTAAACGTCAAAGATTAATGCAAACTACGTAGTTCGTAGTTCTAAGCAGCTATTTCCATGATGTTAAATTCGATATTTATCAATTCTTGATAAAACTAAATAATAATTGTGGCCTGACAAGAACAACAATTAATGCTAGAAAATTCAATATGACATTACAAATTATTATCGAAAGAAGATGATACTTCTTTGCCTTGCTTGGCTAGCGCTTATTTTTTTTTCCATTTGTAGCTGAGTTATTTCTCTCGAATTCCCGAAACGGTTATTTAAAAATTTTCTGTTTCGATTTTTCTAATTTCTGAGTTACGATTTAATTGTGTCATGTTATGCAAATCATCAACAAAATTCTCACGGATATATGGTGGTAGTTTTCTTTTCAGTTGATTGACCATTATTTCTTTTCACTTATCGAATTCTGTAATCTTACTACCATTTTATTCCACTCATGATAAAAATTAAAAATGGTTTAACTAAAAACGTGAAATCTCGCCAAGGCTACTTTGCTCGCACAATACCAAAATTATAACCCTAAACAAATTTGGCGAAACCTTTCAGCTGAGAATAAAAGGAATAAAGTAAATTCTTTCTAGTTTAAACATTTTTCATTTTGTTCTACGATAATAAATTCAAGAAAATATTTTGCATACTGTCCATTCCAACTAAATGCTGCTGTAAAATATGATTAGTTAAATTAATTTAAGATTAAAAAAAACTCATATTCTTACAAATTCATACAAAACAATAAAAAATTTTACCTGGTATAACGTTATCCAATTTTGTTAATCCAGAGTTTTCTTGTTTACGCGTCCACCATTTAATACTTTTTTGAAAGAAATAAGGAAAACTAACATTATTTTGAGAAGCTCGAGAATACTCTTAGGGGACGAATTAATTTCTGTAACTGAAAGCAAACTAAGACACATCGATTGCGTTAATAAATACTCAGAACAAACTGCCTGTGTTTACGTCAACAGACACACATGGAACTAAAACGTGGCAATGTTTTAGTTCCATCGGCAGTTTTGTAAATCACCGCAAGGTAGCGTATTCGAGCGCTGGAGTTCCGAATATGGGGTTCACGCAATAGTAACGGTTTGGGACAAGGGAGAGGAAAAACATGACAAAAGGAGCATACAACGGGGAGAACGTGACAACAAGCCTTTTTTTAATAGGAACATTTATGAAAAACATAGTGACATGTGACAAAGGGAAGAGGGGGTATAGTGAAGTGCAAAATATTGTGACAAAGAGGGGGGGGGGGGGGAGAGGGTCGAAAATGTTGAAAAGTGTAACATCAGTTATGTACCGCCCTTAACCATAAACATATCACAATGTCGACCTTTTTTAAAAAATGTACTATTATTACGATGCCCAGTGTTTTTAAATGGACAGTTATATGTTGACACGAGTAAAGTTCGTTCATTTGATAGTTGGAAATTTATATTTCTAATGACGAAGAAGCAACTTACTCAATAATAGTAGACGTGTTATAGTAACACTAGCAAAAATACCCGGCGTTGCCTGGGTCAGTAATAATTATGAGAAAAAATCGTTACTTGCTTTTTTTTCTGGTTTAAGTGAAAGAATTTAAAACACATCTTTTTGACATGATTAAAAGTAGAGTTTCTTCCTTACCCATAAAAGTAAAATAGCAATAAGTATAAAGAACAAAATAGTATTGATTTAGAAACGAAAGGACTATATTTAAGCATATACAAATTTCCAAAACATGAAATTATTCTTCTCATGTTTAAAAAGATTAATCTGTTGATACTCTTTTTTTTTTAACATGGAGTCCAAAACCTTCTCTGTATTGCTATTGACGTTGCTCGTAATCCCCTTATACTTGCTTTAGTTATTTTGGGAAATTTCAATCAATGTGGGCTCTTGGTGCGATTTTACCGAATTTGCGGGAATCGTTTTGGGATACCTTCGATGATGCTCCCTCCTTCTTTCCTTACTTTGTAAAACGATCTATTAATTTCCGTTACAAAGATATTATCGCCAGGTGCTGAGATACTTTTGGTCACCATAAAATGGCGCTAAAGAGTTTCATCCGAAATGTTTCCAAAATAAGTAGTAAAATTTGGCGATTGTTTGAAATTGTGCAAAAAGGAAAAATTAATGGAAGTTTTTGTGCTGTTTATGAATTTGCCTAATTTAGTTGCTGGATTTATTTAACACAATAAAAAAAAAGTTTTTTAAAGATTCTTTGATTGGCGATATTTTGTTTACATGGTGAAAACTGAGAAACATTATGACGTAGTCTTCGGCTTCAAAAACAGCGACATTGAAAAAAACTGCCAAATGCATCAGCTACGGAAATATTTCCGCAAAAATTTTGGCGATCTGCTAGTTGATTGGATAATGAGTAAGTGTTCAATCAGCATAAATAATAATAAAAACCATTAATTACATTAAAGTTCCGTTTAAATGGAAAATGATCAGCCAAATCATGTATTATTTGCCAATCTTGTGCAAAAATCTTACTTCAAGATTTGACTTGAGAAAAGCCTTGAACAGTCACGAAAAGCAAGGATAGCCAACAATACAACAATTCGGAACTCCAGCGCTCGAATACGCTACCTTGCGGTGATTTATAAAACTGCGAATGCAACTAAAACTTTGCCACGTTGCGTTCCATGTGTGTCTGTTGACGTAAACACAAGCAGTTTGTTCTGAGTATTTATTAACGCAATCGATGTGTCTTAGTTTGCTTTCAGCTACAGAAATTAATTCGTCCCTTAGTAGTACTCTCGAGCTCCTCAAAATAGTGTTAGTTTTCATTATTTCCTTAATAATAGGTGAAAGCGAAAATTCTGGATTAACAAACTTGGATAACGTTATACAAGGTAAAAAATTTTATTGTTTTGTATGAATTTGTAAGAATATGGGGTTTTTTTTAATCTCAAATTAATTAAACTTACCATATTTTACAGCAGCATTTAGTTGGAATGGACAGTATGCAAAATATTTTCTTGAATATATTATCGTAGAACAAAATGAATAACCGAGAAAGAATTTACTATTCCTTTTATTCTCAGCTGAAAGGTATCGCCAAATTTGTTTAGGGTTATAATTTTGGCATTGTGCGAGCAAAGTAGCCTTGGCGAGATTTCGCGTTTTTAGTTAAACCATTTTCAAATTTTATCATGAGTGGAATAAAATGGTAGTAAGATTACAGAATTCGATAAGTAAAAAGAAATAATTGTCAATCAACTGAAAAGAAAACTACCACCATATATCCGTGAGAATTTTGTTGATGATTTGCATAACATGACACAATTAAATCGTAACTCAGAAATTAGAAAAATCGAAACAGAAAATTTTTAAATTAACCGATTCGGGAATTCAAGAGAAATAACTCAGCTACAAATGGAAAACAAGCGCTAGCCAAAGCAAAGCAAAGAAGTATCATCTTCTTTTGGTAATAATTCGTAATGTCATTGAATTTTCTTGCATTAATTGTTATTCTTGTCAGGCCACAATTATTATTTAGTTTTATCAAGAATTGATAAATATCGAATTCAACATCGTGAAAATGGCTGCTTAGAACTACGAACTACGTACTTTGCATGAATGTTTGACGTTTAGTAATGCTTCTTGAATTCTCATTTCTTTCTACGTGGGTCAGAATATCAACAAGACTTTGAAAATTAATTTAAAAAGAATAAAGCGAAACAATCATACGTACGAACAAAAATCACAACACTTTTAGCATTTTCTTCGTTACCATGTGCGTTTGTTTTAGTTTTCAAGTCCGCCATTAGACAGTGACTTCAGTGCCCCCTATATTTCGTTGGAGTTGCGAATAGTCGCTATCGACAGGGAGTTGAGATGATACACTAAATACTGTATTGAGTTGAGGAAAGCCTTCGAAAATGGAACTATAAAGCTCATAACTCGTTTTTTATTCTACTTAGAAATTTCGAATAAGTGCCATCTTCAGCAGAAAAATCAGAGCTTTCGATGGACATATAATGTAAATATGTGCAAGTATTTTTTCATCCCTATATTAGAGAATTTATACGAAAATTGTATTTTATTGCTCCCCTAAGGGGGGTTTTGCCCCCCATAACGGGACGAAAACTACCCTATGTGTTATTCTGATGCATAAGCTATATTATTGTAAAGTTTCATCAAAATCCGTTCAGTAGTTTTTGCGTGAAAGAGTAACAAACATCCATACATCCAAACATCCATACATCCATACAGACAAACTTTCGCATATATAATAGTAGTAAGATTGTTCAAACAGAAGTTTTACATATAAATTGAATTTTGATGCTTCATTTCATACGGGAAGATTTCGAAAACTGGATAATTGGTGATTTTTATCCATTGGCGTCAATTTTTTTGTTTTCATCAATGCCAGCGCGAAAAATGTTTTTCCTTTGCATACGTAAACAAAGAGTAGGGAAATATTTATTTGCGTAGGGTTAGCACAAAGCAACATGATATCCAAAATAAAATTATTCAAGCCAGCAATTTCGACCACTTTCTCAGTGGGGTTATTTCCTTCAATCAAAAGTACTACTTTTAGTCATCGAAATAGATAGAATAAGAAAAAAAAAATGTTGATCCAGAAAAAACTTTTATTTTCTCAACAGTTGATTTTTTAAAACTTTTGTAAATCTCTGATTTTGGAAATAAGGCGTTATCTTTATGACGTTATAAGTGATGTACTTTGGCACGCGATTCCATTGCCACGCTAAATATTTACGGTTTGCTCTCAACCGCGTTTTCAGGTTGTGATAATTTGCGTTGTTTTCTAATGGCATCAATGAGTGGCATTTTATCACTTTTGATGCCAAAAAATTAATTTCAATCTGCGCACCGATTAAAATAGTTAAAAAATATTATTATTTTTTTTAAATTATTTAAAAATGGTTAAAACCTTGGTTTTTAAACATCTTCTTTCAGTAAAAAAATGCTATGAAAATTTCGGAAACGACCTCATTACCGAAATATCCACTTTCATCCATTTATTTTGAGATTAACAGACAAAAGGTAAAATTGGAATAAATTATTACTGTTTATTATTGCGTGTACGTATAAAAATTGTATGTTTCCAGACATGCAGTAAACATGAGTAAGAGCAGAAATAAAAATGTTGGAAATAGTTAAATTCATACAAGTTTTCTCAAATATTCATTTATGAATATGGTCGAATTTCGACCACTAGGCGAACACTAGTTCTTTATAAATCTCAAGTGCTTCCATTACTTTGATAACTACCTGTATATATATATATATATATATATACAGGTAGTTAAAATAATGGATGGTTAGCCAAAATAATGGAAACACCTGTGAATAAAAGCGGCATTACTGAATGCGCTTCGTACTTACGATAAAGAATAAAACAAGATATCTTGTTCTTTTTTAATTAGTAATGTATATATTCTGGTAGTATATATGGTGGCTTAATTGGGAAGTTCTGAAAGTGGTGGATTTTTTTCAGGCACTTTAAATGTCAGACCTCTCAAATTTTAAAAGAGGCCAAATTGTTGGAGCATGTCTTGCTGAAGCAAGTGTAACTGAAACGTCTCAACCTTTTGGCGTTTCTAGAGGTACAGTTTCTATAGTCATGAAGCATACAGCCAGCGCGGTAAGACAAGCTCGGCAAAGCAAAATGGTAGGCGGAAAGAGAAGCTCAGTGAATGAGACCGACGGGTATTGAAGCGGATTGTAATGTCTAAAAAGCAAACAACAGCATCAAAGTGACCATAGAACTCAATCACCATCTGCATTCATCAGCGTGGGGGATTACAGTTAGATGGCACAATTATAAACTGTACATGAACGACAGAGTAGCGATTCCCAAAACTCACCGATGTTAATCCTAAACGTCGTCTACAGTGGTGCCACATTCACAAATCCTGGTTGATTGATGAGTAGAAAAGTAAAATGGTCTGACGAAGCGTCGTTGACACTTTTCTCTACTACAGTACGGGTACACGTTTGGAGAACACCAGCAAAAGCGTACGATCGTGATTCTCTACTTCCCACTGTCAAGCATGGAGAAGGATATGCCATAATATGGGTTGCTATGACGTGGTTTTTCGCTGGACCATTCGTAACTCTGAAAGGAAAGATCACTGTGGACAAGTATACATTTTAGCTGATCAGATCCATCCAATGATGCAAACTTTGTTTTCTGCAGGAGATGGAATTTTCCAAATGATATAATGCACCTATCCATGCAGCGGGGCTTGCAGAGGCGTAACTTGACCGTGTGAAGTGGGGGGCAAACTTTTTTTTTTCAAGGGAATTTTTTTGATTCATATTCTGCCATCCAACTTAAATAATGCAAAAATTTACTTTTTCAAAAAATAAAGGAACAAATTTAAGAAATCATAATAATTTTTAACGAATGTACGTTATTCAGTGAAACAGAACAAAACAGAGGTATAGATAGTACTGTGCACATACATCCGGAGAAGTTTCACTCTTTTGTTGTTGCGTTTGTAGTGAACACTATCAATGGCGCCTAACAGTTGGGCTTACGTTTTGTAATCCTTAAGTACAGATTTCTTTTTCTAAGTTGCGTTGGTTTTAATTCACGACTGATTCCATGGACTAATTAGAAAGTTCAAGGAATTCTGAGTTTTCTGGAAATGATTTTTTTTTTCCTCCTTCCAAAGTTGTTTTCCAGGGTCCCAGGAATGAGAAATCTGCAGTGTACACACCCTATTATTATTGACCTATGCCCTGAATCAAAGTGATATTCTATTTCAGTGGCGCAACCAGGAAAACGTTTTTTAGGGGGGGGGGGGGACACATCGAAAAAGAAAAGAAAAATTTAGATCTAATAGGGAAAGGGGGGGTGCGGGGGCTCTCCCCCGGAAAATTTTTTGAAACTTGTAGCTTTAAAAACGCAATTTTAGCCTTTCTTCGCTGATGTTAGGGGGCAAAAGGTACAAGGGTCTCAGCGGAATTTCAAGAAATTGAAGGTTTGAAAACGCGATTGTTAGGGCATTGGCGTCGTCAGCTGAAATTTATTGGGGGGGGGGACCATTCTGACTCCGTCATTTTCAAGTTGCATATAAGAAAAATTCGTGTATATATATATACAGGGTCGTTGAGGTAAATCCGGAATTTGTTTATTAACTGCCCTCTAGCGGTTGTTGAGTGCATATTTGCGAATAGGTTATCTAATATGTAAGTCGCGTGCATATAGACACGTTACAACAAGCAACAACATGAGCCGGGAACAAGACAGAAGAGCAGCGATCCTTGAGTCCCTTCGTGCCGGTAAATCACCAAAGGAGATTATTGAGTGGTTATCTTCAGGTGTTATCTTCAGGTCAGTTGAGTGGATGCTTCAGAAGTGGCTCACCGTCATGCACACCAAATTCCCAGCAGCGGTCATAGTCCTTGGGGTTATCAGCAGCGAAGGGGATGTTATGCCACCTCATTTCTTTGAAGAAGGTCTCAGAATCAACGTCGATGGATACATTCACGTATTGGAAACGGTAGTCAAGCCCTGGATGGACATGGTGGCCGCCGGAAGAGATTATGTCTTCCAGCAGGACTCAGCGCCAGCCCACAAGTCGAGAAATACCCAAGCGTGGCTTCACAGTAATGTGCCCTACCACTGGACACCCGACTTGTGGCCACCCTCCAGCCCGGACTGCAATCCTCTCGATTACTACTTTTGGGGCGTAGTTGAGGAAAAGATTAACGCAAAATTTCATAATACCAAGGACGCCGCTGAGAGCCACCATTACTGAGGTGGTGCCCAACGTGGACAGGAAGGAGGTGAAACATGCATGCGGTCGGTTCCGGTCACGTCTTGAGCAAGTGGGTGGCAGCTAACGGCGGCTATATAGAATAATTTTCTTTTTATAACATATTTTCTATAATATTGCAAAGTTGTGTACAAAATAAATTCTTTTTGTTTGCGTTATAAGAGTTTTAATACTTGTGTCCCATTTTCCGGATTTACCTCAACGGCCCTGTATATATATATTTAATTGGTTTACATTTAATACAATACTTTTAAACGGGTACATCTTGATTTACATAATTACAGAATAAGAAAAAAAAATAAATACCAACGAATACATTTTTTCTAGACTGCAAATGGGATACGAATATCCGTGCTATTTTTTTTGTGATCAATTTTCGTCCAAGATGTTTTTGTGAACGTAACATAAATCAACCGCTTTTGTGCCATAGTCGACCTTGGATACAATTTCAGCTTTCTCAGCTCACTGAAGCTTCTTTCAGCTTTACACGACTAAGGGGGGCACACCAAGAGTAGCTGCACCAAATTTTCAACATTTTGAAACAGTGGACAATTGAATTAACCGTTCTTAAGGAATGAAATCATCAAAAACGAAATCCAGCTTTATCGGATCAGCCGCTTTATAAAATCAAAGCTGTTTAGAACAAAATGTGACTCATATAGGCCGTGGCAACTGTATAATTAAATTTTTATATTACATAGTGATAAAACCAGAAGCTCTAAGTTCTTGGCACAAGTTGGATTCGAAAGAGTTTAATTTGATGTTTTTAATTAAAAAATTAAAGTATATGATTCACCGTTATGACATTCACGAATCTACGAAAAACACAACTACAAAAATAAAATAAGACACAAATAATTAAGCTCTCATAATATCATATTTTAATAATGCAACCTTTTAAAGTATTTTTCTTAATTTTTTAAGGTTTTTTGTAACAAATGCCCCACAATTTTGCTTTTTTGTTGAATTCTCCATACACTCAATGCATATAAAACCAAAAAACAGTAAGAACCATGCCCATGTAAATACATTAATTTCTGATTTCTCAAAGTCAGTAGGGAAAGTGCCCCTCCTGATCCTCTTTAAGTGACAGGCCTGCCTTGAAAGGCACACCCCACAGATTGAAAAGTATTGGCCTACACAGAGAACAAACAGCATTTGGTGTATAATGGAATTCTGATCAGCGGACGATGGGAAAGAGATATAGAGAAATGAACTGCTTTTTTCTGACACGTGACAATAAGTTTTAAAATGGTTATTTCAATAAAATTTGTTCAGTTAAAGCAGGATTATTAATGGATAATTTTCTGTTAAGCTTTAATAACTAAAAGGAGTATTATTTATTCCATTAAAATTTATAAAAGATGAAACATTTCAAAAAAAGAAGAAAGTTGAATGCATTAGCTGCGATAGTGTGTTAGTTTTAATGTCAAAATATTGACTGTAAAGCATACCTGATTAGTAGACATTCAGGGACTACTCGATAAGAGGTCACTGTAAACTTTCATAAACTTTCCTTTCCCAGAAAATTTTGTCTGACGAGTCTTCAAATTTCGAGTAAATTTTTGTGAAATATTGCATTAAAAAGATATTCTCATTAGCAGTGGCGGCTCGTGGGAGGGGCCACAGGGATCCCGGGCCCCCTCACGTTTTTCAGACAATAATTTGTCTTTATTATTTATTTTCCTTTTTTTTGTATGTACGTGCTCATTTTTTTTTTAAACATAAATTGTACCGTATTTTCCTGTGCATAATCCGCAGATTATCAGTTAAAAAGTGTACAATTAATGAGGTGCAGATTATACGCTGTCGCGGATTATCTGTTTTTTTCTCTCTCTCTCTCTCCTCAACACCAATGCATTGAACCTCAATATTTATAGCAGGATTCGCCGAGACCGTTAACCTGCCTGTATATTGTTTATTTTACATAGCTTGAGTGTTCTTCTAACGCGGTTCAGGATATTTAAAATAAACATACATTAAAGGAAGAAGCCTTCATTTGCACAAGACTAGACCGCTTGCTTCTTTCTTGACTCTTTATCTTCAAGTAATTAGCGTATTATAATGACAATTTAGAAGTTATTATTTTTAGGGTTTTTTTTTTTTTTTTTTGAATTATACCTTAAAAGTTAATACTTCTTCACGTTTTAATTTAGTTGCTAAAATTGTATGTTAAATCAAAACTTTACTTTTTGCATCACATTCTCCGCAGATTATACGAACATTTTTTTTTCTTTAGACCGGTTTTAGGACTTTAATTTTGAAAAATAATCTGGGGGGAGAGCTCCAGAGCCCCGTCCTGTAAAAAATCTTCAAAGTTTGTCTACAATTGGGTTTTTGGAACTGCGATTTCGAAAAATTGGAATTGATTTCTCTTTATTTTTCAAAAAAAAAAAAAAAGAAGAGAAGAGAGAGAGAAACCATCGGGAATAGTCCCGGAGCTCCATCCCTTACCCTAACGTCTATCAATATGGCTTATGACCGCGTTTTAAGCCTTCAATCTACAAATTTCCGCGGAGTCTCCCGTATCGTTCTTTCCTTTAACATCACCAAAGACCATGTGAAATTGCTTTTTTAAATTGAATCGTTTTTTAATTTAAGTTTCTAAATTGAGGGATTTGATGAGCAAATCATATCAATCAAATTGATGAAATGTATTCCTTATATATATATACTATATATATATATATATATATATATATATATATATATATATATATATATATATATAATGCTCACACATCCTTCCTCCCCCAAAAGAGAAAATAAAAATTCTTACCAGAAAATAAAAATTGTTTTCTATTTGCGTTACTGTTGTATGTTGCATATATGTCACTGTTGTACGTATGTGCATATATCATTACAAGATTTTTCTTATTTTAATTCAAAAAAAGACTCCCCATTGTTACACAGAAATTACAACTTGATTTAAGTTACTGCTCATGTAGTTTTTATAGATAATGTGACAAGTTATCAATAATACGAAGAAAATAAACAGTTCAATATTTATTTTCTTTGCATAAAAATTCTGCATCTGGCCCATGGGCGACGGCAGATTCATATGCAGAAGGCTAAATCCGCATGTAAATCGCTAAGAATTTGTTTTTACTAGTTTTTTAATTTATTTATTTTTAGTTTTTTTTAAATTTAGTTTATCTATGTTTATTTTATTTATTTTTAAAGCGAATACTAAGAGATATTTTCATCTTTGTTAAAGTTAATTAATCCATATATTTTTACATATTTTTGCACATTTGTAATTTGGCCTTGCTTAAAGTAAAATTAATTTTACTCATTCAAAATAATTAGTTATGAAAAGATTAAAAAAAATCGTTCTATTAAAAATATCAGATTAATATCATGGGCGGATTTATGGGGGGGCAATGCCCCCCCAGTTTTGGGAGGACTTTATATAGTAACAACACATCTTCCAAAAATTTTAAAAAAAAAATATTATTTTTTCGTTTTTTAATAGTTTGGAAGAGCATAGGTGGATTTATAGGAGGGGGGGGGGGGGGCAAAGGGGACATTGCCCCCCAGTTTTGGGAGGAGTTTATATAGTAACAAATTATCTTCCAAAATCTTATAACAAAAAAAAATCATGATTTTTCCTTTTTTGAATTGGAAATTAAAGTTTATTTTTTCTTTTAAACTTAAAATAGCCGTTTCTTACAAAGTTTGAACAATACTGTACTACTGTATAATCTACTACTCAGTTTCAGAGACTGGAAAGTGCAAATTATTAATAGGTTCTAAAATCCCTGAAAAGAATTAACACAGTATAACCTACCAGGGCTCTTGACAGTGGCGGCGCGAGAGCAAAAGTAGACGTCGGCGATGCAGTTTTGCGAGGCCCTTTTAGTCATAAAATATTCTCAGACACATAATTAAATTCATGGAATTAATTTCTGTACTAACTATTGGCCCTTAAAGTTCCCAATTCACTTAATTGCTAGGACAAAAACATTTCGTTACTAGTAGCGCAATCAAAAAGAAGTTTTTTTCTTTTGTGGTGGGGGGGAAGGGGCAGCACATTAAAGGGGGGAAAATGACCTGATAAAAAGGGGGGTCTGTGGGGTTTTCCCTCGGAAATTTTTTTCAAATTTGTACTTTAAAAAAGCCATTTTTGGCTTTCTTGTGCTAATGGTATGGGGAAAAAGGTACAGGGGTCTCAGCGGAAATTTCTAGAAATCGAAGCCTTAAAAACGCAATGTAGGCTATTATTTATTGACTTTTATGGTCAGAGACAGTCCCGGATCAATTTCTTTCTTTCTTTATTTTTTTTTTATTTATTTATTTTTATTTATTTATTTATTTATTTTTTTTGAAAAATAGGTCGAAATTAATTCCTCCTCCCCCGTGCTAGTTCTCGAAATTGAACTTTCAAAAACAGAATTTTAGACAAACTGAAGATTTTACGGGAAGGAATTGAGTCTTCCCTCGAAAATTTTTGAAAATTATGGTCCTAAAAACTTAAGCAATATTTTATATTTAGGAGTCACTCCACTTAAACTTTCTGTTAATGTAGTTTAAAAAACGTAATTGCTTATGATGTAAAAGAAAGGCGTTATGGGGACCCTTGCACGAATATTTTCTGAAATTCAAGCCTTAAAAATGCGATTGTAAGACCATAATTTGTAATATTAGGCTCGGTAATTTTTAAAATTCAAGCTACAAAAACGCAATTTTAAGCGATTTTCGATGTTGTTGAGTATTTGGGGGTTTTCAGCTGGAAATATCGCGAAGTTTAAGATCTGAAAACGAAATTTCAGATGCTCCATAATGCTTTCAGTGAGTGTGTGTGTGAGTGGGAGGGAGGGTTCGAAGCAGCAGCATTTTGAATATTTTCTTATTGTTAGAAGAACTTAGGAAACAAGAGAAAAAAGAAAAGAACTGGGATGGGGGTGGGGGGAACAG
Source organism: Uloborus diversus (assembly GCF_026930045.1). Classification (NCBI taxonomy): domain Eukaryota; kingdom Metazoa; phylum Arthropoda; class Arachnida; order Araneae; family Uloboridae; genus Uloborus; species Uloborus diversus. Next base: position 57,656,931 of record NC_072734.1, on the reverse strand, counting down.
AGTTAGCTGTTCAATAAATACGCTGTCCATTTAATATTTTTATTTTAAATATTTCTTTTCAAAATAAATTCCACTTATTAATTTCTTTCAAAAAAAAAAATAAATAAATAAAATCAATAAATAAATAAAATAAAACGCGATGTAGAAACTTGAAAGAAGATAGATAATTGCAACAGTTTCAAATCTTTGTCCGCGTCGGAAAAATCGACGCGGACACTCAAATTTGTACAATCATTTTGTAAAAAGCCCCCACAGAATTCTCCAATCGCGCCCCGCATTTGCTATGGCTGGCTCTTCACTCATTCTTTTGATCACTTTTGTGTCTGTTGTATTTAATAAGAGCTTCATTTGAAAACATGGAAGCTTCTTAAAACTTCCGAGAATTTTGCGAGGCCCTATCTGCGCGAGGCCGTCGGCAGTCGCCGACGTCGCCGACGCCTAGCGCCGCCACTGGCTCTTGAGCCAAAAATCTAGCTAACCAAACCTTGAAAATAATTAGATAAGTCTTTGAAACTCCTAAGCAAAGTGTGCTTCAATTTTATTTCTTATCAAGAGTATAGATTAAGAATTGTTCAAATGGGTAGTATGTTACTCACTTGATACTTATTCTCTAAATCTGTGCACCATTTCTTTTAAAGTATTAACTTGTATCAGAAAGCACTTTTAAAGCATAAAACTAAAAAAAAAAAAAAAAAAATATTTGCCTTTTATTTCCAATTACCCCTAATAAGACTTCAAAATGCAAAATTTTATATTCATTTTAGATAATTTCCTCCGGGGGAGCAACCCTCAGGCCCCTAAAACTGGAGATATTCTATATCCCACTTAAGAGGGAGCACTGCGTCACTCTCTTAATACCAGCCCCCTCTCTTTTAAGGTCAATTTAAAAAGGACAGCATGATTACACACAGTAATGAAAACGACACATAAAAAAGTAAAGAATGGCCATATGCATCACAGAAAACAGACAAAAACATGGGAGGGGGGGAGGGCAATTAAAAATGTTGCTCAAAAAAAAAAATCCTGCCCCCCCCCCAGGAACTCAGTCCTAAATCCGCCTATGATTAATATTGCTTTTTAAAATTCATTTATTTACTTTGAAAAGTCAGGGGGTGAAAGTGCCTCCCTTGCAGCCCCTGCAAGGGATGCATACTGTAGTGCCGGAAAGCGTACTGGATATAAACGCGAGATTAGTAATTTTCGTGATGTATTTTGTAGCTTTTCTCCCTCTGATTAATTACATTTTATTTTTGAACGTCAGGGGGTGAAAGTGCACCACTCTATCGGCAATCATGGACATAAACATGATGTTAATACCTTTCGTGATTTACTTACTTTTGTAGCTTGTCATGTGTTTAAAATAAATTTAATTTTATTTATTTAACACAAAAAATTATTTTAAGAAAGTCTAAGTATTAAAAAAATATTTTAAAAAAAATTCAAAATCGGGGGGGGGGGGGGGCGAGTGAAACTATGATGTGCCCCTCCCCCATTTTTTTAAACCACGAACCGCCACTGCTCATTAGATGTAGTGATGTGGGTAATTAGGAATTTCATTCGGAAAATCGAGAAGTAACCCCATCTGAATAGTATAAAATCGGGGAACCCCTGCATTTATTACACTAAACAGAATGGTACTCACCTATCACGGTCTTTTGACTTTTTGAAGATGGTTCGCGGATGTTGATGATGATTCAGTTGTTAAAAATTGCTCAGGTTCATTGATGTAGAAGGTTTGCTACATTTGAAGCCACCTCTCCATAGCCGTAATCGAATATGTAAAAAAAGGTATTTTTACCAAAATAGGAGCGCTCTTCTGGTCATCTACTCTCAAGGAGACCAAAAGACCACATGAAATTATCTTTATTTTTGTAGGAACGTTTCCCAATAGGAAAGCTCCTTTTATTTGTGTCTTTTTTTTTTCTGGCCATCTTGCGCTTCTTTTTCGTTGGTTTATCGGAAGTGACATCACAGTATCCATTGCTATGCTTGCTGGCTTACGATTTGCTTTTGAAATTGCACGTTAATTTTTAGACTCCTCCTCTGTAACGTAACGCTTTTTTAGTCAAATTTGAGATGACGCAAACACATTTCAGAAACCGCGCTTCGGTAAGGTACTTTGAAGCCACGTGTTGAATAACACATGACACGTCCTTTTTCCCTTTCCACCCCAAACTGAACCTTTGACCAGCTAAGTGATCTTCTAAATTTTTGTGCATCCTTTGGCCAGGGTGTTGTTGCCAACTGCAAAAACCGCCAAAAAGGTCGTATGTCTCATTTTGTTTGGGTAACATCGGGGTCGCTATAAATTGAATTGATTTGGAGAAACAAACACTGCAAAACTCGAAACAGAAACCTGGAAGCGCCGAGAAACGAGATGAAATAACGTCAAGATGAAATAATGAATTTCATCTTGACAATTATCGAGGGGGTCCGATTTTCAAATATTGAGGAGGGTCTAGTCTTCAAATATTGGGGGGTCCGGACCCCTTGGATCCCCCCCCCCCCCGGCCGCGACGCCCATGTGTTAGGGTAACGGATGGAGCTCAAGGACTGTCCCCGATTGATTTTTTTTAAAAATTATACTTCGAAATCAATTTTTCCTCCACCTCTGCTTTCGACATTAAAGTTTCAAAAACGCAATTTTAGAAAAACGTCGAAGATTTTACGGGAATGCGGTTCTGATTCTCTTCCCTGGTAAAATTTTAAAAATTATGGTGCTAAAAACTAAGGCAATATTTTACATTCAGGAGCTAATATACTTAAAATTTTTGTAAGTGTAGTTAAAAAAACCTAATTGCTTATGATATTGGGAAAAGGCGGTATAGGGACCGTTTCCCGAATATTTTCTGAAATTCAAGTCTTAAAAAGGTAAGGCCATATTTTGTAATATTACAGCCATAAGTTTTCAAAATTAAAACTCCAAACACCAATTTTAAGCGATTTTTGATGTTGTTCGGTAATTTTAAGCTTTCCCCTGGAAAATTCGCGAAATTGAATACATGAAAATGAAATTTGAGACGCTCCATAATGCTTCCGTTGTGTGTGTGTGTCTAGGGGGAGGGGGTTCGGAGGAGCAGCTGGAGGGGGGGGGGGATTAGCTAATCTTTTGAATATTTTTCATTGAAGGATCCTTCTTATATATTATTTCTGTATCCTGTTTTTGGTTTCTACGCGAGATTTTCCTCAATTCTTGATCGATTTCTTTGATTTACACCATATTTTAAAGCTTATCGTGCAGGCTACTGACGAAAAATAGACCCACGGTCTAAAAATTGTTTTTTCAGGCAAAAAAACCTGTTTGAAAAAACCAGAATGAGGTTTTCGGTTAAATTTATATTTTTAACTTGCACTGTTACCGACAGAGCTGAATAGCTTGATCGGCAGAGCGTTCGCCTGGTAACCAGGAGAATGCGTGTTCGGGCCCACGTCCGGACAATCTGCATCAAAAAATTAGAAAAATATCGCGCATTAGATTAACAATGAAAAACAAATATGAGGGAATACGTGAGGTAGAAACGCTCCCAGCTGTTATGAAAACTGGTAGAGACGCTCCTAGCTGTTATGAAAACTTGATGGAACACGGAACTAAATTGATACTTAATTGTAAGGTTTTTTTTTAAAGATTTGGCTAAGGGAATAAAATCAAAGCATAATGTAAGCGAAAATATAAGTATCAGGTTTAAGATTTCAGACTACATTGGAATTGTTTTTTGTTCAGTAAAATATAATGAATCGTATGTTAAAATACAGATTCTTCTAATGGGTTTTTGACTCTTTGTGCAAATAAAAAAAATACCACCTCAGTTTAAAGGGTAATATATATATTTTTCTTCTTTTTGCAAAAAAAAAAAAAAAAAACAAAAACAAAACAAATAGCGTATCACATTTTTACTACATTTGAAAAGCTACGCTTAAAAAAGAACTTAGTTCAAATTATTTTGCATTTTAACCGTGCTGTTAAATGATGAACACGTGCTGCCATCTAAGTCATAACGGTTCAAACAGCCTGCGATAACAAATTGTAAAAATTTTCAAAAATAAAAACACTTCTCGGCAAAAAAATTAAATTTACCTGTGGTTTTTTTTTTTTTTTTCGGTAGAGCGTTCGGCTATAAACTGTCTGAACTTCGGGCCAGTTGGGGTTGTCCGACATAATAGCAAATTTACAGTAAAATTACGCATTACATGAACTCATAACATACAACAGATAATACACGTTATAAAATAAATGCAGTGGGAATGCTATTTGGTGTTTCGACTCTTTATGCAGGCTACAGTTATCATTCAGATAAGTTGACTGCTAATCGAAGGGTGTTCTTCAATTTTTTTTTTTTAAAGCTTTGACTCCGTCCAGACCACTGAGCATAATGTAAGCATAAAAAAAAAGTATTAGATATACCTCAAGGGAATCCTTTTTGTGCAGAAAAACATTTTCATTGCATGCTGAAATGTAGATTTTTCCAATAGCAGTTTTCGAACTTTTGTACAAATGAGAAAATACTACGCCAAATGAAAACTATGAGTTTCAACCAGTAAATCTTTAATTATTTATTCGAATACGATATAAAACATTAAAATTATTATCAACTTCATTAGTAAGAAATCATTTTCTACTCCTCTGCTTTCGGCTGAAAAAAAAAAAAAAAAAAAACATTTTGTCTACGTTCGAAAAATTACACTTAAAAAACGGACTCAGTTCAACTGGTTTTGGTTTTGAATTTTAAGTGTTCGATTAAAAGAAAAACAAGTGCGGGCTTTTAAGCCGTACAGGTTAAAGAAGCCTGCTATGGGAAATTGTTGAATATTTAAAAATAAAAACACTTATTTTTTCAACCGAATTTATTGCTTCTCTAGAATGTCTGTTTCAATCGCTACGTGGAATCTTCCTCATTATTTAATCAAATTCCATGTTTTACGAATAATTTTAAATCGTATCATGCTGGCTAATGACAAAACATAGACGCATGATCTTATATTTTTTTCGGCGAAAAACTTTTTTACTGTGTTTTATTACGCATTCCTTCAATGAACAGCATTCGAAAAGGAAGGCACAGTTGCTAGGTTTGTTGGAGCGTCGTACTGTTAATCAGAATGGTGCCAGTTCGAATCCGTGCCACTAAATATTTTTAATGTTTCTTTTTTTTCCGTCAGATGATCACATGGGCAGGACTGTATTTGCCACAACCTGTTTTTTCACATGCAAAATTACTGATTTTTCACGTGTCACTCAGCCACTTTTAATGATATTTATATTTGCATTGAAAATACGTACAACCCAAAGGGGAACGATGATCAAATTATCACAACGTTGTATTTAACGAGGTTTTGTTACTGATGTCTTTAAATTACATGCCTTCTCTTGTGTGCTTACTTTTTTCGGTTTTTCTTCATAATATTCTTTCTTTGAAATTTTTAAAGAGCGAAATGCCTTATGAAACGATTCGAAGTGCAGTGCGGAGTTCCGCACGGGTCGACTAGTTTATTTTAAAAGAAATTAAGATTTTCCCTAACAGAACTATTCATTTCTAAAAATCACTTTTCCAAAGATGTGTTCTTTTCTTCTCATCAATAATAAAAAATAGCTTTGAAAAACATTATATTTAGCTTTATGGGGGGGGGGGGGGCTTTCTGGTTGCGCCACTGCTCTATTTCGACCCGTCTATTACATGGCTGGTCGGTCGTTCATGTGAACGCCAGTTAAAGGATTAAAAGTAAATTTCACTTTAAGATAAGTTTTAAAAATGCAGCAATATTTCCGCTTTTTCTCGAAAACACCGATTTTTCTGAGCACGTAACCCTAGTTTACTACCAAAATTTAGTGAACTAGGGCTACATGCTTATATTGTGGGAAAGAGGTTCATCATCACTTTAGGATCATGTACATGGGCCTCTTTTGGGCTTCAGATTGTACCGCTGTGGGCCGTTTAAGAACAGATAAAATAGGTAGAAATTACTAATTGGTGGTTGGAGAAAGGATATAACTTTTGCATATAATTCAAAACAATTGCATTGATTAATATACGAATTACATTTTAGTATTGTTTGAAAATGAGGTATACACTGGTGTGCAAAAATTAAGGACGAGACGGTTTTTTCAATATAACTTTGTACAATAGCTTTCCAAATCAACATATCTAATACAGTAAGATCCCCAATACGTAAGGACATGTGTAATGTAAGCAACACTAACTAAAAGAGAAATCAGAGGGATAAAAAGAAGCTTTATTGAAAAAGTAGCATGGAGCGCAATGCCACTGAAGGCCGAAACATCCCTGTGATGGGTGTCCAGCAAGAAACATCCGGTCTTTAGTAGGGGATATGATCTCCCCAGACTGCTGGGCAGGTTTCACAGTGTCTGCAAATGCTGAGAATGAGGGTGTCAATGAGTTGTTGAGACATTGCTGCCCATTCGTCTTGCAGGGCCAATCGAAGCTCCCGAATCGTTACTGGTGGTAAGGAACGAGCTGCCAAGCGTCTGCCTAGAAAATTTCATACATGCTCGATGGGATTGAGATCCGGAGATTGTGCCGGCCAATCCATACGTTCAATATCCTCACTCTCTAAGAGCTGTTCGACAGCTACTGTGCGATGACATGGTGCATTGTCGTTTATGAAAAGGAACTGCGGACCCATAGCGCCTCTAAAAAGACGCACATATGGAAGAAGAATCTCGTTACAATAACGGGTCCCATTGACTGAACTTGCGTCGAAGATGTGAAGGTCTGTACGACTACCAAGCATGATGCCTCCCCAAAAGAGAACACCGCAACCTCCATACCTATCCCTTTCAATGATGTTCGAGGGATGATTGCGGCTTCCCCCGCTCTCTCCAGATGAGTATGCGATGAGAATCGCTACTCAGAATGAATCTGCTCTCATCTGTAAAGAGTACTCGTCCCCATTCATTGTCTCTCCAATTCCGGTGTTCCTGGCACCACAGAGAACGCCTTCTCCAATGGGTAGGCGTTAGAGGTACACACACTGTATAGGGCGTCATGCAAACAGACCACCACCGTGCAGTCTTCTGGCCACGGTAAAACGCGATATCGGTCGTCCAGTCGCCTGTGTCGTTTGTCTAGCGATTTCTCTAGCTGTCTGCCGCCTGTTTCTTCTGGCCTGTAAGACAATATACCAGTCATCTGCGGGTGTGGTTCCTCGTGGACGACCACTACTGAACCCCCAGATAGCTGTTCTTGTAGTTTGAAATTGTCTCCAAAGTCGTGAAACGATGCTGTGAGCAATTCCGATCTCTGCAGCCACACTGCGGCCTTCCTCCAACTTCATAATGATTCGACCTTGGGTAAAAGCATCCAGATGTCGTCTAACAGATTGATTATTCGCCATTTCTCGCTGAAGCAGCAACTCGATATGATTTTAACTGCTATACGGCGTGCAATCTCTTTGACAGAAATACTAATCTTACACCGACAACATGCTTTATACTACTCAGACACTCCCCCATTACGTCTGCCTGCATATCTGCGCATAAGGTACCGTACATCACCTTACTTAATCTCCTGATTGATCTTTCTGTCTGCTCTGCCTCTTCGTTCAGCTGATATGCTAATTTTTCGAGTTCGTCTTTAATTTTTGCACACCAGTGTAGGTCATTTGGCAAACAATGAAAAAAAAATCCTTTGCTTAAAAACTAGAGGGGAAAAATAATAACTCTGCCCATGGCTCAAAAAAGTAGTTTAAGCCAATGGGGGCTTGTCCAATCATGGTTTGATGAACACGAGGATGAAGTTAAACTTGTTCCTTGGCCAGTACTGCTACTTGACCTTAACATAATTGAACTGGTTATGGTCTATTTTAGAGCAATCGATTCGGACTCGATATCCTCCCCCAGAGCTTTCACAATATCCACTTTAGTAACACTTGTGAAGAATGGTACAAAATTCCGCTGAACAATATTCGACACTTGTGTGATCGATTTCTCGGCGAATTCAAACTGCATTACGTGCCAAAGGTGGTCCTACACCATACTAATAAATAATTCTTTTTAAATCTCAAGTGCTTCCATTATTTTGATACCTGTATATATAATGTGTGTACGTATGTATGTCAGGACAGCAAAATGTTAGGAGTCAGTCGGTAAAATCAGTTTCAACACCCCCCCCCCCCCAAATGAATGTACCTGGCGACGGCCCCGGGGGTAGGTTGGTCCTTACGTGAAATTGCAGTTGATACCAACATGGATCCATCCACAGTGCATCTGCTCTGGCGAAGATGGTTGGAGCAAGGGAATGGAAAGTTTGAGAGGTGCACATGCAGCCAAAGTGACGTCAAGCAGTGGCAACCCCACAAGTAACGTGTACCTTTATTGTGATGCAAGTGTAAGACACCCTGGACGATTGACCAGATCCATTTTTTGCTGAGTGGTTGCAAATGGCCTGCATTCATAGTGTCTGTTAAGAAGATTGCCATTGACCCCATAGCACAGACATCAATGCTTGGAATGGTGCTATGCTAGAGCGACTTGAATGACGGAATAGCAGAACATTGTGTTGTCAAATAAGTCACGCTTTTTTTCCCCCAGTATAGTCGTAGCATATGAATGTGGTGTCAATGTGAAGACAGGTCTAATTGGACAGCAACTGTGGAGCGCCCATTGGTCGACAATGGGCCATCTTGGTTTAGGGTGCTATTGCGTATGATACCACCTCACCTCTAGTTCTAACTCAGGACACTATGACGGTTGAACAATATGTGCAGAATGTGCTACGGCCAGTGGCAATTCCTTACCTTCAGGGCGTGCCCAATACAATTTTTGAGCAGGAAAACACCTGACCTTACAGTGCTCGGGCTCTGTCCCAACATGCACTACAAAGTGTAGAACTGCTTTCGTGGTGACCGTACTCTCCTGATCTGTAATCAATCAAACACGTGTGGGATGTAATTGGATAGTGTTTGCCAACTCTGTCCCTGCCTCGTTCAGAGGACGAACTTTGGCAAATGGTTTACAGGGAATGGAGCGCAATCCCTCAGGACACCGTCCGTACTCTTATTGACTCTGTACCTAAATGTGTTTCTTTGAGCATTGTCGTTCTTGGTGAGTACATCCTACTGAGTTGACATGGTTCCTGCTCTGTAATCTGAATATCGCTTGGACATAAAGATCACTTATTGCTCCTTTCCGTCTCTGTCTTTTTGGCAAATTTCATCCTTTCTGGACCAATCCTTCTTGGTGTTGCATTTTCAATGTTGAGCAGTGTATAACAAAAATCCTCTCTTTATAACACAACTAGTGGTACATGCACTGCTTTGCCCATAGTTGAAAATTAAAAGGTCATTTGGTTCACCTGTATATTTACAAATAATGGATGACGAATTTCTCGCCAATTTGCTATGTTCATTTGCTTGACAATGTTACAGTTCCACATTATGATAAGTTCATAATTTAACTCTTCCACTTTGTGATAATTTGCTTGGTAAAGTTGTCATAAAAAATTGGAATAGAAAAAGAACAAAATCGAATTTTCAAAAAATCGCTTTGCGGTGCACACCCCATGCTACAAACTAACTTAGCACCAAATTTCATGAAAATTGGCCGAACGGTCTAGGGTCTAGGCGCTATGCGCATCACAGACATCCAAACAGACTTTTAGTTTTATTAATAGTAAAGATAATCTGCCATAATATTGCAGAAATATAAATTTTAAAACTTTGACCAATTTGGCAAATTTTGGCTATGTTCTGAAATTTTGTTCTGGTAACTTGTTCACTAGTGATGTCAGCAGCAAAAATGAAAACAGCGACTGAACCTTTTTAAGATTGTTTTTTAAGAGAGAAAATAAATCAAAATTTAGAAAAAAAAGGAACGCACCTCATATTTTTGACCATGCCGTTTCAGATTTTTTTTTCCCAGAAAATAGGAAACGATCCACTTGTTTTAGAAATGTTTTATGCATTATATTAAATTTGCAGTAAGCCAGGTTCCCCCCCCCCCCTTCTTTCTTTTCATTTGTACCCCAAATGACAAGGGTGCAAGAGGTATTCGCGATTGTAACTTGGAAAACATTTCATTGTTGATGAATTTTAACATTCCCCCTCCCCCCAGAAAAAGAAATCCATTAATTAAATAAATAAATAAAATGAATCAAGAGGCTGCTTTAGGGGCCTTATAAATTGGGAACCTCCATACAATTTCTGCTTCGCCTATGCTATAATGAGGCTCTACAAGGGATCCCTGTGCTGTTAGCCACCGTAATAATTGACGATAATCATTAACAATGTTTACATTTGGGGTCTCTTTATTTCATTGCTTTTGATCACAGGGTATGGGATAGCATTTGGTACAGAATTGGACTTAAGATGTTCGACTCAGCAGATGCTTAATTTTTCTCGGGGGAACCGGCGCATCCCTAGTCTGAGCAATAAATGTTTTCATTTTCAATAATTAAATTACTGGAACAACATGATCTGTCAATCAAGGGCGCCCATATGCAAAATTTTTATGGGGGGGGGGGGGGGTCGGATATTTTCCCTGAAGAAACCGATTTTAGTAAAGATTAGAGTTATTAAAATTTGACATTTCTAATAACTTATTCATTAATTGCTGGAGAACTGTTTTTACATTTTTGCAAAGAAAAAAGCATTAAAAGCAAGGAAGTTCTAATTTCAAAGGCCCCCCACTTGCCTCACCCCCCCCCCTATTGGCACCCTTGCTGTCATCAATCAAAAATTCCAAGTAATATCAGAAATGTTTCACTGGTTTGCTTTATTTAAATCAAAGAAATTTTTTTTAAAAAATAATAAAAAACACAGAAGCGCAAGATGAACAAATTTTCTTGTGTCTTAAAGTTACATAGTGATACAAAAGTATATCGTCAAAAGGGCAATTTGTTTTACCTGACTTTATTTGTACTTTCATTTGCATTGGCATTTTCATACCTATTTATCCAAATAGTCTATATTTCATGAAAAGGAACATTAGTTACATACATTTAAAAAAAAATGCGCAAAATAATAAATATAATTCAAAATTGACTCTAAAACTGCTTCACAGAACAGGTTATGTCATTAAGAAAACTGTTCAAAAATTGTTATCAAGTATGTAAAGGAATAATCATCCCTCAGTGACTTGCATCTACAAATACTTTTAATAATTTATACAATGAAAAGGCACTGATCTGATATTTAACAAGTGATAAACATATGAATGTTAATGATATAATAGACCATTTTCTTTTCAGTATTACAATTCATTACACAAAAAGTGAAGAAAAAAATGCATTAACCTGCATGAAAGCAATGGAAGAAAATATTTCAGCTCATTTTTGAAAAAAGGTCAAACAATATGCAAATATATTTAACATATGAATACTTTATTTTAAACATGAGGTAATGAGAGAAGCAAAGGGATGCAAGTGGCAAAATTAAAAATTTGGAGGTAACCAGTACAAATGGTAAGTGAACCTCTCCTCTGTCTTGGGGCTAGAGATTGTACTAGTATCCCTGGTAGGTGCTGCTGTACAGCATGATTTAGAAAAAATTTTAATGAAAGCCTACCTAGGATCTGATCTTCAAACGCGTTTTACTCGAAAATTAAAATAGTCCTCTTGCATCCCTTTGCTTCTCACTGCCTCACATGTATATTATGTGCAACATTTTGAACAAAAGGAGAGAAAGTAGAGCAAGTTGCGTTTTTTTTTTTTTTTTTAAATTTATTTCTCAGTTTATCATAAAATATTAAGATAACATGAAGCATCTTACACACATGCTTAACGTAAAAGCTTCCAATATTTTGGCAAATAATTAATTCATTTGCAGGGTAACTCTAGTTTTTGATTCTATCAGGTAGACATAAACGCCTTATACTGTTTTCAAACGTACCAATCAACTTCATAAATTCTTTATTGGTATATGCCATAAAATAGACTCTAATTGCTTTGGTTGAAAACTCTGTTTGCATCAGCAAAAGATCAAAATCTTTCTATGCTTGTTAAAAATAAATAAAATAGATTTTTGCACTAAAAAATAAATGATTTAATAATTTTCACACACAGAACTTGTTTCTTTGTGCAGGTGAAACACCTAACTTGCACACGGCTCTCATTTAAGATGACATTTTCTCACAGAAATGAGCATTCACCAGAGTTTATCAGTTACCTTATACATATAAAGCAAATACTCACTGAAGAAAGAAAAAACGAAATCTTAATGAATAAAAAGCTTCCTGCGAAAAAGTGAAAGGAAACTTGCAAAAAAATGTCGTCCTGTTTCAGAGTTCCAAGGAATGATTTTTTTAATACAAAAAAATGTGAGCTTATGGCTGTCAAAACAAAAAGCTAATAACGAATGTTGCAACCTTCACTTGCTTTTTCTTTTTCTCATTTAAAAAAGGGTTCTTATTAACCTTGAAACATGTCTGTATTTTTTTTTTTTTGAACACTAGTTTTTTATTAATATGATCTAAAAATTATTTCACGCATCACAATGGCATTTTACGTTTCTCCATAACAAATATTTTATGTGTACAAATTTGTAAAAAAAAATTGAGAAAATTGCTGTATGTAATATCTAGATTATTATAACTCATGAAATTGAAATTTAAGTTTATTTCATTCAAAATTGAACAACTTTATCAAAAAATATTTACAACTGTTCTCCATCTTACTATGTATCATAAAAATACTACTCACAAGTTTTACAGCAATACTTGTCACTTCAATGACTTAGCAATTTTAATGGAAAGAATAATAAAAACCTTATCCAAAAAAATGTGCATGTATGTGAACACATTATCATCTACTTTAAAGTAGTTACTTTACACTTTTAATGCATAGATAGAAATTACTGAACAGTGAGGAAATGCCCTCTGATTTCCCTAATACTGAAGTCCAGCAATATTTTGCATAGTTCTTTCAGAAAATGAAAAGTTTCCACTTTCCACAGTTCTGACCCAGATTAAAAATTTGGGTGGTAGATAACATATTTCACAGCTGGGGCAAATTCTCAATTGACGTAAAAAATTTGAAGTCTTCGGGGAAAAGTTCTTGTGCCCTCGGATACATGAGTTTGTAAGACTGCCTTATGGTGACATCGGCTACTCCAGCAATATCTCCAATTTCTAAAATTGAAAATTGAATAACATCACAACCCGGAGCGACATTAAAAAAAAATTCCAGGAAAAGTCAAAAGGTATATATTCAATATAAATTAAAATACATAGAGTGAAATCCCGTTACAACGAACAAAATATTTGGTCCCATTTTAAAACCTTAAGATTAAAGTATAAAAATTCTTTATTTACTGAATTTCAAATATTTGTTACAACAAAATGTTTTTTAACGTCAGTTTGAACATCTTTTAGTTATTGTTCTTCTTGGACATTAAAAAAAGACTTTTACAAGTGGTAACGTGAAAAGTAAGATGAAGTGAGACACCAAAAGCCAGTGTCTAGCCAAGTGCAGTCTATTTTTACGTGCCAAAAGTAAGGTACCCAGCGAATTTGCAAGGGGTTCAGGAGGATTTCAGCTTTTCTCTTATGGTCAGTAAAGTGATTCATAAATTAGAATCTTTTATAATGTCCTATGGGAATAGATTTTTCGTAGAAAAGAAAATAACACTTTCTGAGAAGACAACCAATGAATAAAATGTCCGTGTTCAATACTTTCCTGTTTGTTTTTTAAGAAAAAACAATGTGTATAATTATATTTAAGATTGTGAGTAAAGGTAAATGTTGCATACTTAATTTGTAGATTTGAAAATCAACACTTTTGTAAAAATAAAGAAGGCTATTCCGTTACAACAAAAAAAATCATTGGTCCTTTGGAGTTCATTGTAACGGGATTTCACTGTACGTGTACATCCATAAAAAATTTCAAAGCCTAAAGCCTGTTTTGCTATGGGCAGGTAAACCAGTACCTGCAGAAATGAGTTTTTGAGATATTTGAAGAAATGTGTGTTGGATTCAATACTAACAATAGGGAAATGTTGGAATGAGTGAGATTTTTTTTGTGCCTTTTTTTCAGCTAAAAGCAAGCTTGTACAATAAAGTTAATGGATAATAGGTGACAAAAATGGGGGGGGGGGGAGGAAGAAAAATTTGCAGTTACTGCACTTTACCTGCACACGGCAATATTGCTCTTCCTTAAAATGGCAGGCCTGACAACAACAAAAATTAAGTCAAATTAATTTCGTGGAAAAGAGCAATACACAGCAGATAATTGTAATAAAATCATTACAAGTGCTTGGGGTACTATTTTTAGCTTCATTTTTATCTACAATACTTTATACTTCCGCAAAGAGTTTATTAAACATAAATCTGAAGAATGGCACCCACAAAAATGTAGCTATTTCACTAGCAAAGATACACCTGTTTAAAAATAAGTGTCCCAAATAGTTCATCTAAAAGAACAAAGAGAAAGTTATGTGTGGTATCAGTAACAGTAGTGAATCTATGGTACCGCCAATCCCTATTTATAATAGATTATATGTTATCTAATGTTGATGGTATGTAATCTTGATAATGGGTTATGCTCCTTTGTTACAAAATTAAAATATGCAAATTTTCAACTACTTCAGTCAAACATGAATTTCAACAAATATATTTTTAAACTAAAGCAAAAATTAATTTAATAGCATGAATGTTTAGAAAACTGTCTCAAAACATTCTGCATTTGTCAATACATAACAGAAGGTATGCTTACTATACTATATAACTTACCTCACTTTAGATGTCAAAAAAAAAAAAAAAAAAGCAATAATAAATAAAAATCACCTTTTTGAGACTTTTTCTCTTCTGATGCCTGTGAGGCCATATAAATAGCTGCAGCTGCCACGGATATCGGACTTCGTCTAGAAAAAAAATTGCACATTATTGAAAACTCATCACCCTGAATTTTATTTCAAGAAATTAGGAGTTCAGTATCTGATTGAGAGACAAAAACATAAAAAAGAAGTGATTCAAAGCAAAAAAAAAAAAAAAAAAAGGACCTTTAATAGAGCAACAGAGTAAAACTCACCCAGGAACAATATCCAGCTCGACAGCTTTGCGAGCAATATAAGTGGCTCCTTTCTGAACGCTGGTAGGCAAGCCCAGATTGGAGCAAAACCTTGACTAAAATATAAACACAGAGTAAGAAAAGAAGAAAAACAAAGTTTAGATTGTAAGATTAGACTTGTAAAACAATCCCAACATCTTTTTTTTTAAATCACATAAGTTCATACTGTTTATTTTAGTAGAATGACTTACTTTACCAGTTCAACCCAATTTGCAACTACTGGACGTGTTGGTGTAAAGGTCAACTTTATAGCTACTTAAAGTACAATAAAAATCAGAATCTCTGAAAGTTACTATTTTTCTTAAAACGCTCATATTTTATACAGTCAAAACTGCACACATTTAATTACAGATTGTGATAATCATACTTGTAATTTGAATCTTGAATTCTAAAAATTGCTTTGGGATTTAAAAAAAAAATTGTAATACAGTGACTCTTGGGCAGATTAATGTTTAAAATTATAGAATTAATTTAGCAACAAAAGTTGGAGTAAAAAGCATTTTCAAAATATAAGTAGGGATTTCAAAAATTGAGCCCAAAATGAGAAAATTCAGATTTTTACTTTTATTTTTTTGATGTTTAAAAAAAATAAAAAAAAGGTAAAAAATAAATAAAAAGTCTTAAAATAGGCATAAGTTTAACGGATAATAAACAATACTTACAACAGGTAAATATATGTTTAGAAAAGTTGAAATTAAGAGAAAAATCTAGACCATTTTACCGCAATTTTTGGGAAATAAAAGTGCTAAAAAGAAAAAAATTAAATAAATAAACATGTTTCAAAAGACATATATAATTTTCAATGTCGTGTATGAAAAGCTTTTTTTTTTTCTGACAGTCAGTTTCAGTGTGTAGATATTCCCCCGCCCCCTCCCGAAATTCTATTAACTAAAAATACTATTTTTGGGGAATTTGGTTGTTTAAACGAAAACTCGGGAGATATTTACTTAACTAAGGAATTGGGGAGATGACAGAAAAATTTGGAAGTCTATTGAATGAACATGGAGAGCTGGCAGTTTAATGTCATTGAAGGGTTCAGAATTTTTATGATGTTAAGTCAAGTGACATAAACAAACATCATTACTGTTTATGATCATCCGAAGAGGGGACCGATTTTTAATTATTCACTTATATTTGTTATTTTATGAAGGAAAAATAATTTTACTTTTTTCAAGATTCTTCACTTTTGTTTTACATAAATAAATGATTGAATTATACACACATTAGTACTTTTTTTAAAAATTATAATTACAGTTTTAAGCAGAAAATATAAGATTTTGATTGGCAAAGATATGTGCAGAACCTATCTTCATAATAAAAGTAATCAATACCAAAAACAAATGAAAATTAAGGATTTATTAGAGGAACAGATTGCATACATTTTTTTGAAAACAAAAAGGTCTAAATATAATTACAAAAAGTTATTTTGCAACGAATTCTCTCAAAATAACTGTCTGAAGTCTGCAACTGTCTAAAATCTGTACGAGATTTGAATAGTAAACAATGAAATTTACAGACAAAAGATATAAATTTACAATGGAAATAACATTGTAAATTTTAAATGTTAAAAGAAGAGATCAATTTATTTTGCTTTTTTTAAAGTTCAAGTTTGCATCAACATAATTTGAATTACAACTTTATCATCAGGTATATTCAGTAAGTTACCGACCTTTAGCCAGCTCTAAGGCAGAAATACATGAAATACACCGCCAGCACAGTCAATTCCAGCCAAGGACTGCAGTTTCGTGCTAATTAGCACTCATCAGCTCGGCATAGGAGCGACTGAGCTCGAGGTGGAAAACCTCTTAAAGGAAGCCTAGAGTGCCAAACAAACTGGTAGCTAATACAGAATTTGCACTGACCAGACGAGTGACTGAAACAATCGTTCGGTTCAACTCGAATATTGAAGGCAAGGCAGGTATATTCAGTAAGTTACCAACCTATAGTCAGGGCTAAGGCAGAAATACATGAAATACACCGCCAGCAGTCAATTCCAGCCAAGGACTGCAGTTTCGTGCTAATTAGCACTCATCAGCCTGGCATAGGAGTGACTGAGCTGGAGGTGGAAAACCTCTTAAGGGAGCTGGAGGTGTATTTCATGTCTATCATCACGGTTCATACACTTGTGGTGAATAAAAATTCCCCTACATTTCGAAGATTTCCAGGTCGTTTTTTTAAGAAAATTCCAGGTTACTACCTTCATTTAAAATTAAGTTTAAGTTTTGCAGGGTGTTAAGTTTTTCTGCAAACTTTGGCTAAAGATTGCAATTTGTCACAAAAAGTTCATCCACCATTTTGGGTCATTTTTTTGGGGAGATTCTAGATCCTCAGGATTTAGGTCTCGGAAACTGAAAATTGGCATAGGCTAATTTCAAAGGCATCTCCAAACCTCTATAAAATTTCATCCAATTTGGAGATGGTCGAGTGGGGACGATTTGAAAATTTAAGCCAGTTGATGTGGAATGACTCATATATATATATATATTTTTCAACGGTTTAAATAATATTATTTTTAAACTAATGAGATATGTTTCCTTTACTTTGGAACCATAGTGCTCAAAATCTATTATTTGTTTCGCCATTGCTGTATTAATACAGAAAAAATATTAGCTTATTCAGAAGCAAGTTACCAGAGGTTGACTTTGGATGTCCCGCATGTGACGCATGTAAATAAATTTTATTTTAAATAACAAAATTATTTAATAAAAATATAATTGTGTCAGGAGTATTTTTGTATTAAATGTAAAGATCAAAAAATTGCTTGCCCCTATTTTGTTAAAATACTGAGATATGACGAAACGTTAATGAAATTTCAGCGTAGTTTTGTCCCGCACGTGATGGTGGAATGACTCTAAACAGCTCTATGCTGAGTAAAAATGGATTTAACACCTTTTAAAACATGCAAATATATTAACATTTGCAAAGTTCACAGTAAAAATATTGTTTTCTTATATGCATATAGGATATGGAAAAAAGTATGACTGCTTCAGAATACTAAAACAAAAATTTAAAAAGCAGAGTTAAGTTTATTCATACCAGGACTCTGACACAGAGGAACTTGGTCATACACCTTTGTGAACATACACCCTTAATTGAAACAAACTCGAAAAATTGAGAAAACTGAGAACAAATGGTACAGTCAACCCTCGTTTATCGCGGTTAATTCGTTCCAGACTTTACTGCAATAACTGAATTTCCGCGAAGTAGGATTCTGTATATATTTTCCTATTTAGAGTGCATAAAATTTGCTTATGGCAATTTAAATAAGTTTTTATCGTAGTTAGAGCCCCTAGACATAAAACAGCATCCTTAGCCACCATTGCATTTGTATTACTTAATATATTGCACAAAATATGAGAAAATTAGATATGTTAAACGAAATAGATATCACATTGTTCATTATTGGGAAATAAACTACACACACACAGTTCTTGCACACTACTACTAGTCTATGAAAACACCTTAGCTTGTTCGATGATGAATCAATTGCCTGTTAGTGACCGTAGGAGCCCCCGTTCTTCCTCTGCATTTACGTATCAAACTAAAAAAGCTAGTACATTGTTGAACACCATTTACAGATGTATTTATCCCCTTGTAATAATACAGTGATTTATTCTTTACAGTAAGTGCTAAACGGTTAAAATGAGATAGTGATTCCCAACACTTTCTTCGGCGATTTTATACCTCCACGTACTAAACCTTACTTAAAAGCTTACCTTATTTAAAAGACATATACTTTGTTATTCTTTTGTAGAAAAACGTTTACACGAGCGCATAAAAAAGGCTAATTACTATATTTGAAAAACAAAAACTAGAAAAACCGTGATGTAGTGAAGCCGCAAAAGTCCAAGCGCGAAGTAGCGAGGGATGACTGTATTTTATTTAAGTTTATACAAAATCAAAAGTTTTTCGTGCATAATATGATGTCCAGGACTTTGTACTAACATTTGGACACAATTTGGCATATAATCTACTTTTTTTTACAATCATTTATAATATTTGAGTCTTTGTCCCAAACATGAATTAGAGCAGTTATTGGCCTCTCCATAGTTGAACAGTCTATATGCAATAGATTATTCTTGCATATATCCCAAAGATTTTCAATTGGCTTGATATCAGGAAAGTTCTCGGCCATTCCATTGTCTTAATTTGGTTCTTAGACATGAATTTGCTCACCATTTTGGAAGAATGAAAATGGTCTAAATCCTGCTGGAAATTCCCATTCCATCTGGGTATCATTTTTCTACTCTGGTAAAACCCTTTTTCCGATAATGGTAATATATTGCTTAGAATGCATCATACCCTAAACAGGCTGAAAAGAACGAACTCCATTGTAACCGAAACAACCCTAAAACATATTCTTTTGAGGATGTTTTACAAATTGGTTCATGTCCTGGAGATCTCTGCAAGTGTTAAATTCTTTGGCCTAGTACAGTGAAATAACTTCCGTCGCTAAATAGTACTTTCCTCCAATACTCAGCAGTCCATTTTTTTTAACGCTCAAAAGTAGAGCTTTTTCTTCATTCATTGGGTTAGAAGCAGTTTCTTCATAGGCCAAATAAGGTGCCTCCAAGCAGTAGATGAGCTAATATTTATTCCATTCTCTTTTAAATCTCTATTAAATGCTGCACACAGGGCCGGATTTAGGGGAGGGTAGGCCCCACAGTAAAATGTTTACAAAATATCCCAACTTTTACGGGTCAGCAAATTTTACGTTTTTTCTCCCAATCCATATATATCAAAATATTCAGATATATATCAAAGTATCGGATATTTTCGAAAATATGATGATCATTTAGAACCCTGATTATAGGTCTCCACTCCTTCGTTGCCCTGAGGCCTCCACACTTCCAAATCCGGCCCTGGCTGCACAAGCCTTTCAATGGTCTTTTTTACTTTGTATAAGTAGAAAAGAGTAGACTCTTGGTATTGTTTCCAATTTTGAGCAACATTTCCACAAGTAGTGCTTTTTCTTCCTTCGTTGCGTCAGAAGCTGTTTCTTCATCGGCGGATTGGCTGATCGACAGGCTGCAAAAATGCGCCTCTGAACAGTAGATGAGCTAATATTTATTCCAATCTCTTTTGAATATCTCTTCAATGCTGTGCTATTCTTTCCAGGGTCATTTTTACTTTGCATAAACAGAAGAGTCGTCTCTTGGTGTTAATTCGGATTTTCGGCCCCATTTCCCTCTCTGCTAAGGAAATATGGATCCTGTTTCTCTATTTTGTTTTATAATACGGCTCACAGTTGCAATACTACCCCCAAACACCTTTAAAATCTCTCTGTAGGGGTTTTGAAAAAGAAAACCTTTGTACGCTTTCGCGGTGTCACATCCCTTGCTGACGACAGTGAAATCTCAACTGACGTGATAATAGCTGCATACATTCTATGTTTTCATGCATGGAAATTCCTGCATTTGCACTCTCAGAACCCCTCTGATTGGTATAAATTGAGGTCAGGAAAAGGATTTATTCATCCTGTTAATATTTCTACAAAATTTAGTTTGATTGACAAAGAACACTTGGAATGATTTGAAAATTAATAGAAAAAATATTTTGTTTCAATTAATTTGCACAAGAAAGAAAAGAGAAAACAGTTATGCTCCCTCAAATGAAACATTTAAAAGAGCTTAAGGAAAGGCCATTTAAACTCACCATGAAATCCCCAGTGGTAATAAGATCTACACTTGTCTCTAAGGCTTTCAAAATGAGCTTAAAACAGCGCCCAATTTCTTTTTTAGACACTTTGGATACAGCACATATTTCTAAAATTGTAATATAATGTTAGAGACACAAAAATTTTGCATAAATAAAAGAATAAAACATATTTCTACAATATTTTATTAGTAGGGGAAAAATAAGTACACAATAACATATGTACCCCACATCTGGAGGCATTCCTCAAAATTCGGGGTTCACCAGGTTTTTACTTTTGTCTGGCCATTTTTGGCATGCCAGGAAAAATAGAGGTTAATTTAATATGAGGCAGTGAGAAGCAAAGGGATGTAAGTGGCAAAATTAAAAATCTGGAGATAACCAGTACAAATGGTAGGTGAACCTTGCCTCTGTCTTGGGGCAGGAGATGGTACTCATAGCCCTGGTAGTTGCTGCTATACAGCACGATTTAGAAAAAAAATTCAATGAAAGCCTACCTAGGACGTGATCTTTAAACGCGTTTTACTCAAAACTTGTGAATGTCTACTTACATCCCTTTGCTTCTCACTGCCTCATATAATTAATATAGGTTTCACTGAAAAAAAATTTCAAAAATATTTTGCAATACATAATTTATTAATATTTATAAATGATATAATTTGTTAAAATATTAATTAACAATACTGTTTTTATTATAGATAAGAAAAATCTATTTAATAATGAATAATTTTAGAAAAAAATTTAAGCAATCACATTTTTCAATTAAAAAAATTATTCATCACATTCACTTTCTATATCAGTCAAACCTGACTCATTTTCATTGCCATAATTAGCAGCCATAGTGTTATTCATCGTAGGTTCTTTTAATCAACAATGTTAACTGCCCCTATAGCACTGCAGCAAATAAGTCACAGTTAAATCATTCGTTACTTTTTTCCGAGGCAAGTTGTATTCGAAGTTTGTAGAATATGATGCAGAATTACAGCTCTACTAATCCTGGACTTAGTAAACTCAATTTCTTCATTTACTATTCAATTTGAATTCCCATATCTATTTTTTTTTCTTATTGTGGTATTCTTTTTGATTGAAACTGAACAAGGAAATATTTACTAGCCGCCTGCGGCGACAAGCTGGTCCGCCTTTTTACGCCATTCGCCTTTTTACGCCAGGGTTGCCGCCTTTGGCGTCTGCTTAGACAATTTAGCGACGGTATTAATCAATGTTTTTCTCTTTTTTCTCAATATTATCATTCGTCTTTTTACGCCAATGTTGCCGCTTTTGGCGGCTGCTTAAACAAATTTCGTGGCGGTATCAATCAATCTAAATCTATCTATATCATTAGTAGTTTGAATAAAATATTTTCTAGATCTATCTCCAGTTCCGTCCTTTGGAATATTTTTAAAGGAGGGGGAGGGGAGACACAAACGACGTACTCTTCATGCAAATTTCGTCGAAAAATAACAAAAAGCACTTCCACTTTTTTTATGTGATAGCATTGTTTTTTCAAAGTCATGGTGTGTGTATGTGGGGGGGGGGGGGGCACAGACACCTGTTGAAATTCCTTAAATGACGGGCATGCCTCTTTCTTGCTGTCCATCTACTATATCGACCTCTATATTTGTCTATCTATCAATCTATACGATCTGTTCATATCTCTCTCCTGACAGCACAATCTTTTTTTTATTTACATAAGTATTAATTTGAAAACAAAAACATTTTTTGTCCACTCAACCTCTATCCATCTCTGTATCTACCTAACCTAACCGCCAATCCGTAACAAAAAAAGATCATGCAAAAAATCGCGGGCTTTATTTATTTAATCAAAATAGCCGGCAAAAAAAAAAAAAAAAGACTATGTTCCCTGTAAAAAAAAAAAAAAAAAAAAAAAAAAAAAAAAAAGGTGAAGAGAAGGCAAACGATTTCAGTTGGATCACGTGATGAGGTAAGCTCGGAACTCAGCCGGCGAGCGAACAGCTCGCGTTGTGTTCTGCCATTAAAAAAATTGTAAAAAAAAACTATTGCGTATTTTTAAAAACTTTTTTCTTCTGAAGGGGGCAGAATGTTTTTACTATTACCAACTAAAATTTCAGAATTGGGGGTTCAATAGTTTTTGCAGGATGGGTTTCAAAAAAAATTAAACCCAGAAAAAAATGCAAAATAAAGGTTTTTTCAAAAATTTATAAAAAATACATAAATTGCTCTATCTTCAAAATTTTTTCATTCATCATATTTAAAATTAAATTTTCTACACTATAGTAAAAAAAATATTTGTGTGATACGATTGGTTCGGGGTCTGTGAGGTAAAAAGTACTAAAAAGTGCAAAAAAACACATAAAACATTAAATAACTTTTTTTCTAATTAAAATATCAAAAATCGAAGCCCGAGGTGCACATTTTTGGCAAAAACTGCACCTGTGTACTAAACTTCATCTTTCTAGGCCTTACCGTTTTCCCAGGATGTGCGCCACAAACACACACACACCTTTTTTTATTATATGTATAGATTCCTTTTTTTTTGCAAAATGAACCCATAAAGTAACCAGTATCCCGCCTGATGCGGGGAAATACAGTACTATCTTGAGAATTAATAAATAGTTTGTCATTTAACAATAAGATTAATTATTAAGCATTCAAACAAAGGAAAACTTTTAAAGCTACATTTAAATGATAACATAATAAATTACACAATCTTACTGACACATTATACTTGTATCAATAAGCATTATTTATTTTTTACACACTAGAAAAGTTCACAAAAATTAAAAGTTATTTCATAAGAACACAAGTTTAAAATTTTAAAGCAATACAACAAATAAATGAATGACAAGGACTAATATATTATTTTATAAGAAGAAACCTTGAGCTGCTTGAAAAAAAAAGTAGAAATGACAATGACAGATTTAGAGGAAATATTTTTCACATAAGTCTAAAAATGAAATCCAAAAGACACATTGGCTATGGAACTCAAAACAAATGGCTGAATTTTTAGAAGAGGGACCACTGCTTTTCCGAATTATTTCTAAAAATAAATAAAACTAGTCAAAATTACTAAATGACTATTCCGCAAAATCAGATTCTGGAAAAAATCTAGAAAGAGAAATAAATTCTTAAACCAGTGCTTATCAGTCCACTCAGTTTCAAATTTAATATTAAAAAGAATTTTTGAAATAAAAACTTAAACACAAAAAACCTATTTTTTTTTCTTCATCCAAGTTTAAAGTACTATCTCAGTGTACCAGATGTTCTCAACCTTTTCACTACTGAGGACCACTTAGCACCCTTCTGAATTCTAAACTGACCACAAATGATAGAAATAATATTTTCACAACAATAATATTAGGCGAAAGGAGATGAATTCTAAAGTTTTCTTTAATAAATGTAGTTTCAACTATAAAAAAGATTTATTTTCACTAGCTTTTTGCAGGCCACAAGAAAATTGCTCCCAGGCCATAGGTTGAGAATCACTGTCCTAAACAAAGCTCTATACGTGAGTTTTTTGGTTAACTTTTGTAATTTTTTATGATTTTGCACATGTTTATTTACTTATGTATAACAATTAAAATAATAACTTTTGGTGACATTTATATTTTTTTTGTGACTTCTTTCATACCAAGTAAAGTTGCAAAAAATAATTTTTTCTTATTACTTCAGAAGAAAAAAGCTTCAGTGGTCCACAAATGCTCTTCACAAATTTTAAAAGTGAGCCCACTAGTTAAAATGTTTTTTCTTCTTTATTTTTTTCTTGTAAAAAAAAGGAAAAAAAAAAAAACAAAAGAAAAACCTCCGTAATTTGCAATTTTTTTTCAAAACATATTTGTTTTGCTAAATATCCATATCAGCCAGATTATCTGCATAGAGCTTTGTTTAGGTCCATTAGGTCTATGACTTTTTTTAAACTTAAAATATTGGAAATAAATTACATTTAAAACAACTAGGGTTCATTAAAATAGCTAAACTAACATTGTTAATCTTTTTTATTAGAACTCCTCCGTCAGGAATAGTGAATAACTGAACTAGAGGCAAATGTCATCTCCTGAAACTAGGAGTGCCAAAAAACTGCTGGATAAAGTGAATTTATCTTACCATCGAGTGTCCGCAGTTAATACAAAAAATAACCAAAGAAAAAAATAGGGGTAAAGTGAACTAAGAGAAAAGCAGAATTGATGACATTCAAAAAGGCATTTTAACTTCACTGAATATCCTAGTTAGAGCTATCCCTATTCCTAGTTAGAGCTCCATTTGCAGGAGCTGAAACCTTAATAAATTTAACTAAAATACTGATAAAATAATATTACAAGACATTAGTTGAAAGGAGCCAAATAACTTGGCTAACACTGTATACCAAACAAACAAAAAATCACCTTTAAAAGTCCTTGGGACACCTTCCTGCCTACAGGCAATGTAAACACATGATGACGCAATCGCATCATTACTGCGGCCTTTGAGAGTCTTCCCATCATGAACTTGTTTGAATAAACTATTTGCTCGATCCTGAATTACAAAAAAATACTCAATAAACACATATATCTAAGACTTCACATATTATGGATTTTACAGCAAGCAGAATGAAACAAAACATTTTATACTACATTATAGACATAAAAATGTTTAGGTAATTGGACTTCATATTTCTCACTACTTCATATTTATGAAAACTAAATGGTCTGAAAAAGATCAATTCTTAATGAATATAATTTTACACAGTAGAAGGAATCTACTACAGCATTGAGCTTATTTTTTCTTTTTTTGGCAATTCGTGTTTAACTTAGATCAAACCACTCATTTGTTTTACCACAAATAATTTTAAACTATTTTTCATCTAACACTTCTAATGGTTTGCATGTTTTCAACTGTTTAAGCTTCAAGTTCAGCTGTCTTATATATATATATATATATATTTTTTTTCTTTTTTAAATTAAATTTTAACACACACAGGTTTGGACAAGCGCTAATCAGGTTCATTGCAAACTTGACAGTTAAGAAAAACAGAAAAACTGAATGTAAAAAGGGCAAATTCCTGTCAAGCCAACTCCTGTACTAGTTAGAGGTTGGATCGAGAGGAATTTAGCACTTAGGTAAGGAAGATACAGGTCATTTAGTTCAGTAAATTCAGGGGTGCCCCCCTCAAATACTATGAAGCTCCCCCTAAAAAAAAAAAAACGAATTTACCCTTCAAAACACCCCCTTAGAAACTTCTGTGGTACAGTGCCCCATGACTCTTCCTTTAGGTGGGCACCCTGGTTAATTACTACCCAACTTAATAAGCAATAAATACTGAGAGGGCCACACAGGGACACAACCTACAAAACATTTTCTTTCACATGAACCCAAATGTAAAAAAGTAATGAAAATCAATGGGCATATGTTTGATAATGATATCAAAGAAATGCATGTATAAATTTGATTCATCTAACAAATAGATCTTTTCAGCATCAAAACAAAATGCGACTGCTTGCAAAAGAGAAGAAAGGCCTGTCGATTAAATGATGTCATTTTTTTTCCCTTTCCAACATTTTTGAATCTATTCCCCCGGGTCATGAAGTGACATTACTTTAACCCCTCCTCTCTTCTTTTCACTTGACACATTGTTTCTTACAGACATATCATCACGTTTCTTGTTACCTCTCTTCCCCCGTGACACGAATCTCCTCCCTCTGAAAGTATGTCATCATTTGCGGAAAACCCCAAAGTGTTATTGTTTACAACTAGGAAAAGAAATCTCTTTTTTGAGGATGTACCTGCAAAGAAAAATTACATTGTGACATGTCAAGATTTTTGGCTGCTTTCACTCAGCAGGTTCCATGTAGCCAGTGTCAGCCAAAGGTTGAATATTCCTCTGCCCTAGGAAAGTAAATGGCACTATTTGCAGAAATGTGTTTCTGAGATACTGGAAATCCTGTTACAATGAATACTGATACAATGAACTATCCGTTTCAACGAAATGAATGTGCGGTCCCAATAACTGAAATACAATGGACAAAATTTGCGGTTCTTTGAAGTCCGTTGTAACAGGATTTCACTGTATTTGAAGGAATGTTTTGGATTCCACACTAACAATAGAGAAATGTTGGAATTTGAACTTTTTTTTTGTGCTTTACTTTTAGCAGAAACCAAATAAGCAAGTTTGTTCAATAAAAGCTAAAGTACAATAGATGACAAAAATAAAAATTTTGCAGATACAAAA
Organism: Uloborus diversus; assembly: GCF_026930045.1. NCBI lineage: Eukaryota > Metazoa > Arthropoda > Arachnida > Araneae > Uloboridae > Uloborus > Uloborus diversus. The sequence continues at coordinate 57,630,081 of NC_072734.1, read as the reverse complement.
AAAAAAAAAAAAACCTTGCAAAAGTTTATTATTATAAAGATTAAAAATGCACCAATTTTAAAGGAGAAAAAAACCAAATTAAATCTCATCAATACATACCACAATTGTCTTAGGCAAATTAATTCTGTCTGCCATATTGCTTATCTCCCTGAATGCATTGATCAATGCACGATCAGAACTGCTCATCTAAAAGGGGAATGCAAGTTTTCAATTTAAATCAAGTGAGCCTGCTTTGCTTGATGTTATGCAATAATAAAAATATTACAAATGATAGATTAAAATCTTACAGTTCTTCTGTTCTGATATTTAGCAATTCCTGATTCATCAAAACTTGCATCACCAGTTCCTCTTCCAATAACTGTAGATAGATCACTACCATTCAGTAAAGGATTCTGAAACATTGAAAAACAAAACATGTATGCCTTCACATTTTAAACTTAGTTGGAACATTAAAATTTGTGACAGTAAGTCAATTGATCATCTGATGAAATACAAACTGCTTTTGTCAAAACAAAAAACTATGCTAAATTCATTTTACGAAATGACTATCTTTCGATAATAAATTTCAAGGAACACCAAGTATCAAAGTACATTTTTTAAAGAATAGCATTTAAATAAGCATTTAAGTAATGTTGAAGTTAGAAAATAATGTTCTGTGCAAAACACAATGCCAAAAATGAAGGCTTAAGGCTAGGAGTGTACTGAGCCGAAAGGGTATTCTGGTACATTTTATATAAGGGGGAACAATGTTATTTCTATTTTATTTAATAGTTCCAAGTTTTATCCAAAGCAGACCAATTTGACTCTGTTAAAATACAGGTTGACCACATTGAGACAAACTCAAATTCCCTGAGATTTCCGGGCTTTCCAGAGTAAAATTTCTGAAATTCCGGACACCATGAAACATATTTCTGATATTTCAATTTGATTTTGAAACATAATTAAAGCACTATACTATACAAGACATCTATATATACGTATGTACACACAGTAGGGTGTCTCTTATTTTCGATGTATGAAAATATCATCCTCTCACCCCCAAGTTTGGTTCCTTTTTATGGAAAAAAAAAAATTAAATAAAAACAAAAAACCCCACTGCATAAAAACCAAAAAAACTAAAAAGAAAAATGTATAAGCCCAGTAGTTTAGAATGTCATAAAGTACTACTGAATAACTACACCATTGAAATAGTTTTATAACCGTACACAGATAAGACAAATCATAAATTCAAAAGCAGAATAGAAGGATCAACAGTCGAGGCCCATTCCTTTCTGATTCAAAGAAACCCGTAAAATTTGAATGGACCCCGACTGTTGATCCTTCTATTCTGCTTTTGAATTTATGATTTGTCTTATCTGTGTACGGTTATAAAACTATTTCAACGGTGTATGTTGTATTTTATGAATGTTTATTAAAAGCACAACATAAACAGTTACAAGCCTGAGTAAGAGTCTGCAGTTAAACCATAGGACCCCTATTACCCCTATTTATAGAGTACACACAAGCATCAAGTTGCAGTTAAACCTGATATGCAAATCACATAAAACACCTTCCTTTTTCAGAATTTAAACATTAAAATTATATACACAAACCAACTCAAGTATTTACAGTTCAAATTATTTTACCGGTGCAACATACCTATCTGGTGGGCTAACAGTTCTTCCATATCTTGTCACATAATATGTTGAGTTCATTCTAGAGCAATTGTTGTTTGAATTTTCAACATCCGAATCAATATTTGTTTCACTTGTTACATTTTCAGCATTTAAAGAACCATCCGTATCGCAATCAAATCTAAAACTGGGCTCATTAAGGGAAGATCTTAAATGACACCTATTTCGCCTTACTACACGATTATTTTCTTGTTTCACCCAGTAACTACGAGGCTCTTTATCTCTTCTAACTATTTTACCTCCTTCCCATTCATTACCATTACGAATTAACACGTTTTGACCCTTATGAAGATCCTCAAGTTTTTTAGAAGTTTTATCATAATATAACTTACTTATTTGTTGTTTATTAATAATTTTATCCCGAACGTTACATTGTAATTCAGGCTTTAACAACTCTCTACTTATTGGCAGTTTAGTACAATTTTTTACTCATTAGGGCTTGGGATGGGGAAAAATCTAAACCTTTAATAGATGTATTTCTGTATTCTATGTGCGCGATGTATATGTCCTGATTAGACTCGTAACATTTTTTAAGTATACTTTTAGCAATCTTAACTGCACTTTCCGCTTGGCCATTAGATTTAGGATACCTTGGACTGCTATTGATTATTTCAAAATCCCAATCTAATGCAAATTTTTTTAATTCCCTAGAATCAAAAGGCATATTATCTGCAACAATGAATCTAGGAATGCCATGAGTACTAAATATAACTTTCAAGCTATTAATTACTTCAGTTGCTTGTTTATTAGCAATTGGAACAATTTCTAACCATTTTGTTAGATAATCCATTAACACTAAGTAATTTTTTCTGCCAAATTCACAAAGGTCACACCCTACTTTTTTAAAAGGTAATGACAAAATCTCATGAGATATGAGTGGTTCTTTACAATTACTCGACCTTTGGCCAATAAAAAATTTGTCTTGTTCTGGACTTATCCATACCAAAATGTCCTTTGTGTATTTTCCCAAGCATTTCTTTTGGAAGCTCATTCGGAACAATAATTTTATTATTTAAAAACACTATCCCGTCCTCCTCAAAAAGATCTTACCTCAACTTGAAATAAAATCTAACATTTTCAGGAACATTATTTTTATTATGAGGCCAGCCATTTTTACACAAGGACACCAAATTACTTAATGTTGGATCCTTCAAAGTACATTCTTGAAATTCTTTTAGTCTTCTTTCACTAACCTGCAAATGTCGAGTAGCTTTAACACAATGTACTATCTCTTTTAGGAACTCATCTTTATCAATCTCATTAATATAGGATCTGAATAATAAATCGGCTGTGTATAGATTTTTGCCTGGTACATATTTTACATCAAGATTGTATCTAAGCAGTTTCAGTTTCATTTGTTGCAGTCTACATGATAATACATTAACAATATTTTTTATTATGAATTGATACAAGAGGTTTATGATCATTATGCACAATTATTTTCCTACCATATATAAAATTATTGAACTTTTTAGTCGCAAATACTATACTTAAGTACTCTTTTTCAATTTGAGCATAATTTTGTTCAGCTATAGACAAAGCCCTAGATGCAAAACTAACAAGTTGACCATTCTGCATTAAACAACACCCTAACCCATTTTTTGAACTGTCACACTGCAATACAATTGGTTTGGTAGAATCAAAGTTTGCCAAGACAGGTGCTTTGCTAACCTTATTTTTCAGCTCATTAAGAGCTCTAATGTGTATTGGTAGCCAATCAAAATGTACCATCTGTTTTTAATATTTCTCTTAAAGGGGCAGTAGTTTTAGACATATTAGGAATAAATTTTCTTAAGTAATTAATCATACCTAAAATTTGCTGTAACTCTTTTTTATTAGTGGGTATTTGCAAATTCAATACGGTTTTTACCTGGTCGGGATCAGGTTTCATACCAAACTTATTAAACACATGTCCAAGGTATTTAACCTCATTTACTTTAAATTGATTTATTTTTATTAAATTTAATATTTAATTTTCTAGCTCTTTCAATAACTTTACTCAAAATCTCATCATGCTCTTAGTCATTTTCCGCATAAATTAACAAATCATCAAAATATATTAATACACCTGGAATGTCACCAAAGTTAATTTCATAACACTTTTGAAACAACTCTGGGGCTACGGAAATCCCGAAGGGTAATTGATTAAATTTATAAACACAACCAAATGGAGTGCTAAACTGATAAAGTTTACTAGATGCACTATCAAGCTTCATTTGATAAAACCCATCTTTTAAATCAAGAAACAGTTTTGTTACACAACTTAGGTATTAATTCATGGACAGTCGGTATTAAATGATACTCTCTTTTTATTACTTTATTTAAGTCCTGAGGATCTAAACATACCCTAATAGTACCATCTGGTTTTTCGACAATTACTAAATTATTTATCCAACCATCTGGATTTTTAGCTTTACTTATTACACCATCTTTTTCAAGCATATTTAACTTATCTTTTAGCTTTAACTGATTCTAGAACTCTTCTTGGTGGTCTAGCTACAGGTTGTGCATTTTCATTTATTTTTACTGCACATGTTAAGTTAAATTTTCCTAAACCTTCAAAAACATCTTTATTTTTTTCAATAAAGGAATTTTTTTCCTTTAATTCAATGCTATTAATATTATGTCTTTTAACAAAACCAAATTCCTCACAGCCGCACAACCCAAGTATCGTTCCAGAACTTCGTTCACAATTCACAATAACAAACTCTAAACATTTAACGATATTTCCTACTCTACATTCTAAATTAACAATGCCTATTGGCTTAATTTGACTTCCACCAAATGCCTCCAACGTCAAACTAGTAGGTCTAACATAATTAGTACAATTCAAAGAATTAAAAACATTATTTTGGATGACGTTTACACTAGAACCTGTATCTAACTTGCATATCAAAATTTCATTTCCTACCTCTATTTCATGCATCTAACATAAATTACGAGCACCATCATTAAAAACAGCATCAACATTGAAGTTCTCTTGAATCAAATTCACAGCTTTTAACTTATATTTACAGCATATCGCGAAATGATTTAGTCCATTACATAAATTGCACTGTTTCCCGTACGCAAAGCACTGTCCCTTTGAATGTTGCCTGCCACATTTCTTGCACAAATAACTAGAGTCACTCTTTTTACGCAACAAGTCAGATTTTGCCGATTCGTTTATTTCGCAAGGCACTGAGGATTGAAATTTCGTATTTCTTCCTTCTTTTTCTGTAAAGTTTTTCTCGTTAGGAGATTAATTTCTTCTTCCCGTTGTAAAATATCAGACTGCTGCTTGCTCAGTTTTGCAGCTCTGCATATCTCTATGGCTTTTTGCAGAGATAAATCAGTTTCTCGCAGCAATCTTTCCTGAATGCTTCTATCAGCTATTCCTAAAACAATACAGTCACGTAATATACTGTCCGCTAAAGTTCCATATTCACAATGCTTGATTAATTTTCGTAAATCTGTTATAAATTCATCACATTTCTCATCACGTTCTTGTTTACGACAATTGAAAATGTATCTTTCCACTACAATGTTCCGTCTGGGGTTTGCATAATTATAGAAGGCAGCTAAAACATCTTCATATTTACTATGTTGGATGTCAGTAAGCTGAAATGTATTGAACAATTCCACTACTTCCTCACCAACGCCATTCAGCAATATTGCGACTTTAACATCGTCACTTTTTTTCTCAGTATAGCCTGCAGCTTTCAGAAAAATTTCAAAGTTCTGACGAAACCTGCGCCATTTTTCGGCCAAATTTCCACTTAAGTTTAAGCTTCTTGGTGGTTTAATGGACGACTCCATTGCTTCAACTGAAACAAATTAATTTGTTCTATGCTCGTAAGTTCGAGTACGACTGTGCCATGTTGTATTTTATGAATGTTTATTAGAAGCACAACATAAACAGTTACAAGCCTGAGTAAGAGTCTGCAGTTAAACCGATAGATACTATTTATAGAATACACACAAGCATCAAGATGCAGTTAAACCTGATATGCAAATCACATAAAACAGTGTAGTTATTCAGTAGTACTTTATAACATTTTAAACTAATGGACTTATACATTTTTCTTTTTAGTTTTTTGGTTTTTACGCAGTTGGTTTGGTTTTTTGTTTTTATTTAATAATTTTTTATTTGACACTTTTTAGTCAATTTTCATTGACTTAGTTATTATGATTATGATACAGTACATTTCGTAATCTTGTCATTTCATTGAGAGTGTTTGTTTGTATCGTGAGGTCTATTAAGTAACTTGCAGTGGTCTAAACTACTGATAATTAGTCCCTCTAGGGACCAAACTCTGCTTAAAGCTACATGTGCTTGGCCTTCGGCAAAAATGCGCGAACTTAAGCCAACCACAGCACAGCTATATAAACAGCCCTTATGATGACGCGAAATCGGAAACGTCCCCCCCCCCCCCCGTCAGTCAAATCTTTCTCACAAAACTAAAAAAGCCTGTAGAGAAAGTACACGTTTGAATCAATGCAAAACAAATGCAACATGTTAGAGATGAAAATCGAATTAGTCGACTTTCTTTCGTTTGTGCTTATTGCACGGGTTTATTTTGATTAGGACTGCAATCTGAGTGTCTTGCCTACGTTACGCATAATATACTTTTTATTACAGTACAGAATACAAATAAGGAACACATGAAAGAATTCACATCAGAAAGAGGGGAAGTACATCTGGAGCGAGGGTGTTTTGACCCACCGCCTCAAGTAGGAGAAGCAATTGCTTAAACCACTCGGCCACTAAGATACCAATCAGTAGACGTAGTAAACAAAAAAATTCAGGCAGCGAAAACTACCTGCATTTGTCGCACGCAGGTAGGGTGCGACACAGTGTGCAACACCAAACGTGCGCCGATCCCGACCTGCCATATTTTGTTAACTGGTTGTTGATATGGTGAATTTTGATTACTGTCATGCACTCCCACGGTTAAGACAAACCGATTGACGTAAGAATTACCAAAATTGACCAAGGCGTTTAGCCCCTAGAACGCCACATAGAAACGGACATACATACATAGACTGATAAACACATTACCCTCCTTTGCGTCGCGCAGTCGGGTAAAAAATTCAAACAAAACTTTAGCATGATCGGACAAAATTTAGAGGTAGCTCAATGAAGGAGAAGTTAGGAAAGCACGTAATGCAAGAATATAAGGAAATTTTTTTAAATACATACATTATTACTACACATTTTTACACATTTATTACTACTTTTACTTTATGTTTTAACTCATACATTGGTCATTTTCCCTAAACAGCGCAATTTAGACAGGGCAAGGAATGGCATTCATTGTGACAGGGGAATGACTCTTAGAGGAAATAATGCGTTTACTGACGATATTATAATTTATGTGGGAAAAGGAAACACTACTTTTAAGAAATTGAAAAAGATCCAATGTCGTGGTGTCCAAAAAGTAGTTATTGTGGTTATTTGTTTCCCTTACATTTTACAGGGGAAGGACGACAGGGGAATGACAAAAATTAAAGTTAACTTATATATTGTCATAAATGTAAACAACAAATATCAATGTCACTTAAAGTAAGGGGGGGGGGGGGGGACTCTATACAAACAAGAGTCAATCATTCATTGAGCGATTATTACAAAATTAAATGAATTATTAGAGACAGGGTAATGACAGTCATTAAAAATACTTATGAAGATTTAACTCGAGATCACCCGAATATACTCGACACCATGTATTTATTCAAAAAGAACTAATTAAGATTATTTCTATGATGAGACCAGAATTCAAAGATTAAATTATGAGTTAATACAACTATTACCAGGTGTGAGAAACATTCATTCCACTCCTCGACAGGGGAATGACAAAAAATCAAAGGACATTTTTTACTATTTTTTTTAGTAGTGCAAACCTTGAAAAGTTTTTATTTTTCTATTTTACAACATTGCGTAACACTTGTTAAGAGGTTAAACAATTTCTGTACAAATAGGCATGGTTTCCTGAATCTTTAGAGCTGATTTTGCTTTAAGGTGGAGGTAGGGACACACAGGGGAATGACATTTATCATGTCAAAAAATTTAAATGTATAATAATAATAGAGTGTTTGTTTTAACTTATTTTACAAACATAAAAACATGTTGTTAAAGCATTCTAGCGTCAATTTTATTTCTATACTAGTTAGTTTGTTATTTTTGGAGCAAGGACAAGAATTAAGCAGTTTAGAGAAAATGACCCACATGGCATGACTAAATATGCAAAAGTGTAAAATAATGTAATATCAGAAATAAAGTCAGTCATTTTGGTGTTGCAGTCATACAAAGCATTGAACAAGGTAGCTCTAATAATAAAATGTTCAAAAGAGATATTTTCTCAATCTAGTGTTTAAAAATGGTAGTGACATGGAACGGAAATTGAAGATTTGGATTTAATTTGTAAGACAAGATTTAGTTTTTATTTGTTTCAAATATAGTAATTATTAAATTATTTAATAATGGTTATGAGGTAACTCAATTGTTTGTAAAATATAAAACAATATGTAAATAGTATAATTATTCAAGACTATTAAAATTCTGATTAATAAGAATATAATTTTTGTTGTGTTATTGTCTAAAAATGGCAGTATCAAAAATTCCATCTGGCATTGGAGAAGCTCTGACTGCAGCTGTCTTTGAACTGGGGTATTGAGGACAATGTTCGTTCAATGTGTTTCGCCACAACCAGCTCAAACACAGGCCCGAATTCTGGGACTTGTATCCTTTTAGAGAAGAAGCTTTAGTAAAAATCTTATGTGTTTTGCTTGCAGGCATCACATAATGGAGTTGATAATTAGTTCAGTCTTTAAAGTTTGAATGGGAACTATGCCTTCTCCAGAAGTTGCGCTGTTAACACATTTTCAAGAATATTGGGGTTATATTGAAACAAAGAAGTATGAACCAAGAATTTCATTTGACATTATAGCTTATCTAGTTGAAGATATAAAGGCAGAGACAATCCACTATGCAAGCAAATATCTAGGACAAAGAGAACCAAGGCTAAGAGGAGATTATAAAGAATTTCTAGAACTTGTAATCATCTTTCTTGGTGGGGTCCCAGAAAGGGGAGTTAGATTTATGTCAACCGCATCCATCATGCTGGATGCCAAAAGTTATATATTGTCTCAAGATCTGGTTTTTAAAGTCCAATTTAAACTGTCTTTAAAAGAAGAAATAGGATTACATCATGTGTATTTTTATCGTTCGTATATACTTGAAAGCTTGGATTTCTGCACAACATGGTTCCAGTATTCCATACAACTTGTTGGTGAAATCGCTTCTTGAATGCATTCAGCTATTTCAGAAGCAGCGTTGCATAAATTTTTGAATCATTTGTGGTACTTATCAGAAGGACTTGTTCGTTTAGCATTATTTGATAACTCTTAAGTGCTTGGACCAAAATACAAATGGTGTATAATGTGCAGAATCAAGTTTCAGTGGATAAAGATAAAAATTTCTCTATGAAGCTTCAAGTTGATGTTTATTCAATAAAGAATATTCATTCAAGAATGTTAGTCTAAACATAAAAGAGGAAAACATTCAACTTTAAGTTTCAATGAGGCAGTTTGCGCCATCTCAAATTCTAAAATTTCATTTTTACAAATAAAAAAAAAAAATTCCACAAAATTATTTTATTTTTCACAAAAAATGGACAGATCCCTGTTTCAATAAAAATTAAATGGTTAATTTACGTAAAATGTTTCATAATTAAATAGTAGCAGAAGGGGATAGAGGGGGAAAAAAGCTTACTTCTGCGGCACCAACACGAGAAGGATCACTATCAGCTTTCTCGTTGCTAAATGTTCTCCACTCGGACCCAACATCAATCACTCTTTAAAAAATATAATAATAATTAGAACTAGAGCAAGTATTATTTTTTAAAAAAGATATTACGATCATAACATTGTTTTTCACACGTAAATTTTTTTTACCTGTCTCCAACTACAAGACCACAATCTGCACAGATCATATCACCTGCCCTGTAGTCTTCAATGAGAGTTGCATCGGGATGGTACGGGCAGACCACGGCCGCACCATATGCTCTAAGAGGGAAAAACAGTCATTGAAAACAATTTGCTCAAAACACATCCAATATAAATGAAATCTTATCAATACAATAAAAGTAAAAATTAAAACTAAAAAAACCAAAGAAAAAAAATCATATTTGAATCCAGTTGGTATTTTTTGTTCATTTTGTTCTCTCTCTGGACTGTATCCGCATATCGGTCATTCTTGAAAACGTGTAACTTTAGTGTCACATGCCTTTACAGTAAAAATGCTAAGGAACGATTCATTTAACTGTGCGTTTTATTTTCAGCAAAAATATCTTTTTTTAAACCTGCCAACAATTTTTTAATAATAATTTTTATTTTAGTATATTTTTGGTTCACAACATGTGAATTCTCACCTCTGTGGCATGTCACACACCTTGTGTGACTGTTTATATTGCTTAATAACTTGTTTAATTAAAAGTATATACTTATTTTTTTTTATTATTCATTTCACAAGTGTCTCAAATACTAATTGTTTAAGTATATTTAATTTTTTAATATTGTGTTTTAGTTCGTTTCAGTAGGACAAGGAGTCAAGTCACACAATCAATTCTCACCTCCATTACCTAAACACAAAATGCCATCCCTCATTCACACCTGGAAGTAATGTCATCAAATTTTATTTTCCATGATACAAGGGAGCCCCCTTGTTTATCTTCAGCCATATTGAAGTTGTGAGATTTTTGTCGAAGAACAAGAAGATAGATTTTGCTTTAAAAACTTAGTGTAGTTATTCTGATTTCACACCTCCGTGAAATTGAATTTCAGGGGTGTAAATTAATGTAAAAAAAAGAAGTGAACATGTTTTCAAATACTTCACATGTGCTGATTGTATCAACGAAGAAAAAAAAAATTTCCCTGAAAAATGTATCTATTAGGCCTATATTAATGGAGAATTTCTTACCTCTATGAATCTCACCTCCGTGACAGATCTTATCCATGTCATTTATTTCTGAGGTGAAAATAAATAATGGAGGGGAAATACATCAATAATAGGCATTCTACCAAAATCATAAATTGCCAGTATATCCTCAAATTACTAAATACTATTTTTAACATACATTTGAAACTCCTAATTAAGCCGTATTTTAATTAAGAGAGTTTAATATTATATTTCTACTAATCATTAAAATAACCAATTGTTTGCACAATTAACAAAATTATTAATTTGACATTAAATTGGCCTCAATTTTTAAATGTTAAAAGTTTTTTTTCTCTTTTTTTCATTTCCGTGAACAAGTCATTTTTAATTTAATTTTATTTTTGAGTAAAATAATTGGAACTTAGCTGTTCCATTGTTTATGATAACTTCTAGTAGATAACACTTTCATGTAAGAATGAAAAAAAAGAAACAAAAAGTTTCGAAATTGAAAAATATTTGCGCTAAAAAGTTACGTTTTCTGGAGAATGACCCATAAGTGAGAGATTAAACTGTAACCAACCAAGCAAGAGATCAAATGTAAAGTAATGAATGTCCACTCTATGCAAGTCGGTCGGTTGATGTGCAAGCTAAGTGCTCATTATGTTACAAAACAGATAATACGAGGTAGGGTCAAAAAGTTCCCGGAATTGGTTAATACAATTTAATTGAAAATATATATTACATTCTTACATTATTTTCCCTCAAAATACTCTCCTCCTGCATCCACACACTTATTCCAGCGTTCGTACAATTGTTGGAAACACTCCTGAAAGTCGGTTTTTGAAAGTTCTTTCAGCTGCTTCGTCGCATTTTCAATCACCTCCGATGAATTAGCAAAACAACGTCCTTTCAATGCTAATTTCAGCCGTGGAAACAGGTAAAAATCTGGTGGTGCAAGATCGGGAGAATATGGTGGGTGTTCCAGAGCGGTAACATTGTTCTTAGCTAAGTACTGTTTCACCAATAGAGAGCGATGTGAAGGGGCATTGTCATGCAACAAAAACCAATCATTTTCTGCCCATTTTTCAGGTCTTTTTTGTCGAATTGAATCTCGTAACCGTTTTAAGATTTCTCTGTACATTTTTTTATTTATTGTTCTCCCTTCAGGAATAAATTCATAATGAATCAAGCCACGGTAATCAAAAAATACCTCCAACATTACTTTACTCCGGCTTCTGTCCAAGCGAAATTTTTGTTTTCTGGGTAAACTTTTTGACTTCCATTCAGCAGACTGCCGTTTCGTCTGAGAGTCGTAAAGAAAGCACCAAGTCTCATCACCTGTTATAATTTTGCGCAGGAAGCTGTCGTCTGCATCAGCCATTTCAATCAAGTCCCTGGACATGGTCACTCTCATTTCCTTTTGCTCAGGGGATATCATTTTCGGAACCATGTGTAAGCAAACACAATGCATGTTCAAATCATTATGAAGAATGCTGTGAACACTCCCATGTGAAATACCAAGTTCGGAGGCAATAGTATCGATGTTTGTTCGCCTGTCCGCACGCACAAGTTTTCGAACGCGCTCAACATTGTCATCTGTAGTGGAAGTGGAAGGCCGCCCAGTCCGAACATTATCTTCAATTGTTGTGCGACCGCAGAGGAAACGTTTGTGCCACTCGTAAACTGCCGATTTCTTCATCGCAGAGTTTCCGTATGCTTTTCTCAGCATCTCAAGAGTCTCTGAGGGTGATTTCTCCAGCAACACACAGAATTTAATATTGCCACGTTGCTCTAATGACGACATTACACAATTCGACGAAAGAGAAATCAGAGACTACAATATTAATACACCGCACGCACGAGACTAACAACATCTGCCTGTTGAACCTCATATGACCTTCACTAGCAGTGATGCCAACCTCCCGAACACAAATTTTCCTTCCAGCGAACAAATACTTGACTGTAAGCGACTATTCCGGGAACTTTTTGACCCTACTACGTATGAAAAAAGTCAGCGATAGGCAACCTTAACCAACTGCTGATGTACTTTTTAAGTTTGGTGAACGATTTCAGGAAGGGGGGAGGGGTATACCTTCCTCCTCACTCTGTCACTGGTAAACTCTTGTTCACAGCAAACATTTGCACCATATTTTATCTGCAGACCTAACTTTTATGATTTTTCTTAAGAATACAACATAATTCTATCACATATATGGTATATTCTGATAGACATAGTATGTCAATCTAAGTGAAGGTTTATTATCATTTTGTATGCTAGATAACATTTTACATATTTGCAGTTTTCATATCATTGTTCCTTAATGAACACTAGAATCCGTGACGTAACTAGTCTTGGAATAGAGAACGGCACGTGTAGTGGGCGTTGCCCATGACGTGACTAATTTAACGTCGATTCTTCTTGAACATGTGACGTCACGTACACACGCTTCGGGCTTGGCCACTGAAGATCACGATCAGGTAGCATTGAAGTGAAGATATGCTAATGAGATTCTGAATATAAGCAAAGCTGTTATCAGTTGATCTCTCTCTCACTTCTTGCACAGCCTAGACGCGTTGGCTCATGTCAGGCAAGCCAACTTGCTGTCTGTTCAGCAAGCTTAGGCTGTTAGCCTTTTTTTTTGTTTAATTGAAGTAGTATGACGTTTGTCCATTGAAGACTTCGTTCCTCATGAACGATAGTCGGGTCAATTGATAACACTTATTAGTCTAGGTCAACGGGGTATTTGCAATAATGATATACTTATCCTTATTTACTTTTTGTCAAAGCCATATACTTTGTTTTTAATCTTTTAATAAATTAATTGATGTTTAATGAGCTATTCGTCTTCAATTATACTGTTTCACGAACTCCAATTTCACTCTGCTAGATGTATTACGTTGTTTGGGCAAGAGTTAGTTTCAATCATACCTTCCCATCCAACATATTCTTGATATTATCTCGCCTCCCTCCGTTTCTTCCTACCATTGTACAAACCTCCTCTTTCAGGATAGGCAGAAATGACTTAAAACTCTCAATCAATCAATTCTCGAATCACGAAGTCAGAGGGACGGTAAAAAATATTTCAGATATTGAGTTTTTGAGATAACAAGGTCATAATCATAATAAAATAATATTCTAAAATTTAAGTCGCGATAGTTAAAAATAAGTTGAAACATGTAATGAAAGTTAAAAAAAGTCTTAATAATACCTATAATAATAAAAATTTTAGTTTTTAAAATGAGCTAAAAATAATAGAGAATAATGAATAAAAAAAGAACACTCGAAGTAGCAAAATGCAGTGATTTACCATTTTATCTAAGTCTGCTGCTGGTCCCGATCCATAAAGAAATTAAATATCAAGAAGGACCTGTCAAACATTTATTGTAGCTGTCCATCTATCATGTACTGTCTGAGCAAAAAGAATTAATGAAGCATAAATTAAGGACAGTGGGATGAGTATTTTAATGATCTGTGAGATAACACATCACATTTTAAATGCTTTCCATGCTTCCAACAAAGATGCAGCACCAATATCCTAATTAATATAGAAAATGGCTTTAATTTACTTTTTAACAAGATTCGACAATATTAGCTATTAAATTCATATTTTTCCCTTTGTACATAACAGGGGTTGATCCAGAAATTTATTTTTAGGTTCAGATTTTGTGAAAAAAATCAATTATAAATATTTTCTATAAGTATGAGCAAAAAATAATTTTATGTATTTTTAAAATCAATATTTATTTGGAAAAAAATCTATTCATATGGAAAAGGAACCTTTCACAAGTCTGATCTAGTTATTGCTTTGTCATAAAAGAGGAATAAATTGGAAACTAGAGGTTTTTTTTTTTTTAAATCATATTTTGCTTTCAGACAAATTGATTGAGCTTAAAAGTGATAAAAAAATCTTTTCGCACATGAATTCGGGGTTCAGAAACTATGAGGAACATTGTCCCCCCCCCCCCTTCTCCATAAAAACTCTTCAAATAGGCATACAAAACATGGGCGCCCAAATGCAAAATTTTAAAGGACTCAGATATTTTCCCCATTTAAACTAATTTCAGTATAGATTAGAGTTATTAAAGTTTGACATTTTTAATAACTTATTCATTAATGGCTGGAGAAGAAATGCTTTTTTCATTTTTGCAAAGAAAAAGGACTAAAAGCAAGAAAGTTCTAATTTCTAAGGGGGGGGGGCTTGAGCCCCCACTTACCCCCTACCCTACTAGCAAAATTTCTTGCATCAATCTTGACAGATCTTGATATTATACTGACGGCGTCAATATTGACGTGTTTCATACTGCATAAAGATTAAAAAGCAATATTACAATAACAACACGTATGCAACATTGCATTCATCTTAAAATATCAATATTGATATTACCTTACAATAACAACATTGCATACATGTTTATGCCGTCAAGATGTATTGATTTCATGCTATCGCCGTCAAGGTAATTAGTACACAATAGAACAGGTGGACCTTCGTTGATACTTGCGCATGCGCACAGTTCTTTCTACCCAGCGTCGCTTGCATTGCTAGCACATCTTCCTCCTTCGACTTACGATTCAGTAAGTTCAGAGGAGCTGCACGTGGCGTTGGCGTTGCGTTCTTTAGGCTTCGTTAAGTTGGTTGCTTAGTTATTAGTGTGGAATAGTATTGTTTTAGGAATAACTTATGAATGACTGATAACTGCATTTGTTTATTAATATAGTGCTAAACAAGTCATATCGCAGACGATGTGCAATCAATGTTAGAAATGGCCGAAAATAACTTTTTTCGTCCCTAGACTTTGAAACAAAAGGACATGAAGCCCAGAATTTTGTATTATCACTTCAATCTCATGAGTAAGATTAATTTTATTCAATGGTTATTTATGTTATTCTTTAAGATAAATTCATGTGTTTTATCCATGGGATATTTTCAATGCTGACATCCATTTGGAAATGTACTTTATTGTATTTACTTATTTATTATTTTGCTTTCTTTACTCTTAAATGAGTTATAAAAACTTCCGCAATTATTCCTAACTAGGCATTTTATGTCTTTATAATACAATTAGAAGCATGAATTTAAAAAATAAGTCAAGTATTATTACGCAAAACGAAGAAACTTTCATTTTTTAAATTAAATTGTGAGTACTATTAATACCTTTATATGAATTTCCAATCAGATGTCAGCTTTAAGGAAATATTCTTAGGCTAGAAAACTATCTTGAAGAATAACAGAAATAATTAAAGAATGGAATTTAATCTCGAGTTTAAAGTGAAAATAATACAAATAAATAAATAGATAAAACACCTTGCAAACGTGCTGATTTCATACTGTCATATCAATGTTGTTGGGAATTCCAAATAATATTATCAATAATTCACGTTTATTTTGATATATTTGGCATTACTTAAATCCCCATTTTCTTTCATCTTGCAAAGTCACAAATGCTAATTTCAATGTATGTAACGTATTTCCCGATCTTAGACACGTGCGTGCCTTACGTCATGAAATGACGAAGTTCCTTATCCATTTGATTGGCCGCCAATGTGCATTTCACATGCAGACTCTGGCTGACTATATATGTTGCTTCTGCAGCTCAGTTGCTCTCTCTCTTATTTTTAAGGCGCCGTATTTTAGTTTCATAGTCAGCCAGGTCGGCTGCTTGCTGCCATGCTCTCGAATAGGCATTTTATAACTGTAAACTTTATCTGCAAACCTTAAGTTTTAATAACTGTAACTTCGATTGCATAAATGATTCATTTGTCATAATGCAAATTTACAAATAATGGTTTTGCCTGTTTTACATATCTATATATGCTTCGAGAGAACTTATTTTTGCAATATCATATTTCATATGTAAATATCTCGCCTAGGATACCACTGTATCATATCACCAAGGAGGAAATAAAGACATAATTTCAAATACAGGTATTGATTTCTGAAAAGGACTCCAATTACACTCTGCAACTAAAAATGTACTAATTAAATTAGTCATCGGTGCGATAACTTCATTGACAAAATCTTATCGCACAATAAATGTATCCTGACATTTTCCTGTCATATCAATACGTATGTGTTACGTGTTATTAGTTATGCCTGAGTGGCAACATTCCTGTATTCCAGAGATGTAAATAAATTCACAGATTTAGTAGGCTTTGTACTATAGGAGTTTAAGTATCTCTTTACTAAATATTTTAAGACTATATAAAATGAAACATGGTGGCAGCTGGAAAAATAAGTAAATTATTATTCTCTTAAATAACTTTGAAGAAGTTACTTAGATCGAAATTCTAATTAGCCGCAATGAGCACGGACGCTGCTAAGCCTATTATCAAAGCTCCTGAACCGTTGTTGTTCGATAGTGATCTATGCACAAGATGGAAGTTGTTCAAGCAAAAATGGATGAATTATGCGATTCTTACCAATTTAGAAAAGCAGACTATGAAGTATCAAGTTGCGCTATTATTACATACACTGGGTGACGCTGCATTACAAAGATACAATGGTTTTTCGTTTTCGACAGATGATGAAGCAAGAACAACTGAAGAAATAATTGACAAGTTCGATGAATATGTAGTCGGTGAAATTAATGAAACATATGAAAGATTTATGTTCAATAATAGAAAACAAGGAGATGGTGAAACATTTGATGAATTTTTATCTGCCATAAGAGTGTTAATCAAAACTTGCAATTATTGTGAAGACTGTATTGATTCTTTACTTCGAGATAGAATTATTTTAGGTTTAAAGGACTCCCAGTTACAAGAACTACTTTTGAGAGAAAGAACATTAACCTTAGAGAAATGCATCGATACTTGCAGAGCTGCAGAATATGCACAAAGTAAACGAAAAGAATTTCATCCAGAAATAGTGAACAAAATTCAGCAAAATAAAAAATTTGAAGCTAAAAAGTTTTTTGAAAGCGAGAAACAAGAAAAATCATGTAAGTTTTGTGGTAAAAAGCATAAATTTGTGAAAGAACTTTGTCCAGCTTGGGGAAAAACATGTTCGAAATGTAAAAAGAAGAACCATTTTGCAAAAAAATGTGTATCATCATTCAAAATGAAGAAAGAAAGTATTCATCATTTAGATTCAGATCACGAGAGTGAAGAATGGGTGAATAAAGTTGAAGACAAAGGTAAAGACATAAAATGTCTGATGTTAATTAATGGAAAAGAAGTAACTTTTCAGGTAGACACTGGAGCTACAGTAAATATTTTGCCCAAACATTATGCTACTGGCATAGATCCATGTCATAAAGTTCTAAAGATGTGGAACGGTAGTACTTTAGAACCAGTTGGAGTTCATCGTGAACATGTAATCAATCCGAAGAACAACAAAAGGTATAATATTGAGTTTACTATTGTTGACAAGGAACATATACAACCACTTCTAGGGTTGAAGGCTATTCAAGCTATGAAATTGATTACGATCCAAGAGAAAGAATTCCAGTCTGTAAACATAGTAAACATAACTGATTATAATAATATATTTTCTGAAGGAATTGGAGACTTGCCTGGTATTGTTCATCTACAGACTGACCCTAATATCTCACCTTCTACTATGCCTGTACACAGAGTGCCTATTGCTTTGCGAGATAAACTTAAAAAGGAACTGGACCAACTTGAAGAAAAAGGAATTATCCGGAAAATAACTGAACCAACTTCTTGGACTAGTAACATTGTCTGTGTAGAAAAACCAAACGGTAAGTTGAGAATTTGTTTAAATCCGCTTGAATTGAATAAAGCTCTTAAAAGACCAAGATATATTATGCCTAGTTTAGAAGAAGTGCTACATGAATTAAATGGTGCTACAGTTTTTAGCAAATTTGATTTGCAGAATGGCTACTGGCACATTTCTCTTGATGAAGCATCAAGTATACTAACAACATTCCAAACTATTTTTGGACGATATTGTTTTCTGCGCTTGCCTTTTGGCTTGAATGTAGCTTCGGAAATTTTCCAAATTAAGATGAAACAGTCATTTGAAGGTCTTCCTGGACTCATCAATATTGCTGATGATGTAGTAATTTTTGGAAAAGACAGAAAAGAACATGATGAAAATGTACAACTTTTTCTACAGAGATGCAAAGATCTGAATGTGAAGCTCAATAAGGAAAAAATGGAACTGCAATGTGATGAAATTATTTTTATGGGTCACAAAATCTCCAAAGAAGGCGTGAAACCTGATGTAAAGAAAATTCAAGCAATTATTGATCTTAAAAAGCCTAATAATAAAGAAGAATTGAAACGATTCTTGGGAATGTGTAATTATCAGATGAAGTTTCTAAAAGATTATGCTACTATTAGTGAACCATTGTATACTCTTTTAAAGAATGATATTCCATGGAATTGGACAGAGAAACAAGATGCAGCCCTAATGAAGCTGAAGAGTCTACTCACAGAAGCACCAACTTTGAAAATTTTTGATTTTACAAAACCTGTTCAAGTAGAATGTGATGCAAGCCAATTTGGGCTTGGTGCAGTATTAATGCAAGACTCGGGTACAATTGCCTATGCAAGTAGAACACTAAATGCTGCGGAGCGTAACTATGCTCAAATTGAAAAAGAAATGTTAGCTGTTATATGGAGTTTAGAAAAATTTCACCATTATGTATATGGAAGAAAAATAACTGTATACAATGACCACAAACCTTTAGAAGCTATTAGAAAGAAACCCTTACACAAGGCACCGAAGCGCTTGCAGAGTATGTTACTTAGAGCTCAACGTTACAATTTTGATTTAGTCTACAAGCCCGGAACACAAAGCCTTGTGTCAGATACTTTGTCTAGGGCGCCACTGAATACAACAGAACAGGACAATAAGAAAATTGATATAGTTTGCAGTGTTCACACTCTGCCAATTAAAGGAACCTGTTTAGAGAAAATACAAGATGAATCAAATAAAGATGAAGAAATTCTCGCTTTAAAAGAAATGATTACAAAAGGATGGCCAGAGGACAAAATTGATGTTCCTCCAAATATAAGAAATTATTTTGACTATAGAGATGAAATTGGAATTCAAGAAGGTGTTGTAGTAAGAGGAGAAAGAATAGTAATTCCAAAAGCGATGAGAAGAGAAATGAAAGACAAAATTCATCTAGGACACCAAGGTATTAATTCATGCTTAAGAAGAGCAAGAGAGCTTATTTTTTGGCCTGGTATGTCATCTGAAATTAGACAATTCATAAGTGGATGCCATACATGCTTATCATATAGTGATCGTAGACCTCAAGAAGCAATAAAGTGGCATGAAGTAGCAGAAAGACCTTTTCAGAAAGTTGGAATTGATTTATTTGTTTTACGAGATAGAAATTACTTAGTTACTGTGGACTATTTTAGTCAATTTATAGAAGTGGATTATCTACCAGACACGACATCAACAACTGTTATAGGAAAAGTCAAACATCATTTTGCAAGATATGGTATACCAGAAATAGTTGTAACTGGAAATGATTCACAGCTGAAATCTTCTGAATTTGACAAATTTTGTGAAGCTTGGGATATTAAACACAAGCAGACCAGTCCATACAATAGTAAATCAAATGGTCAAGTTGAATCTGCCGTAAAAATTGTGAAGAGGATTATGAAAAGGAGTCTCTTTGCAAAAGAAGATCCCTACTTAGGTCTATTGAATTATAGGAATACTCCAATTGAAAACATTTCAAAAAGCCCAGCACAGTTACTTCTTGGAAAAAGGACAAGGACTCTAGTACCCACTACAAATAATTTATTTAAGCCATCTTTCAATTCCTATCCTGAAATTACTCATCGTAAAGAAGATCTAAGACAGAGGAAGTCTGAAGCTGATTACAAGAAATCTGTTCTGCCTGAATTTCAGTATGGAGATATAGTGTACATGCAGCCTCAAAAGAAAAATGATACCTGGAAGAAAGCTGTGGTTACAAAGACTTTAACACCTAGAAGATTAGAGGTCACCACGGATAATGGACAAAAATATGTCAGAAATAGAAGGTTTATTCGAGGAATACCCAAAACAACACACACGAAAAAAAAATTCGAGACACCAATATCAAATACGCCAACCAAGCAGATACCAGAAAGTGTACCAACAGAAAATATAAATACAAAAAATAAAACTTGTATACCATCTTTACTACAAAAAATGGGTACTGATTCAAAAAGAGACAATACAGAATATAAAACAAAATCAGGACGCGTTGTGAAATTGCCATCAAGATACAAAGACTAGAACTGCTACTTTTCTTTAATTTTTTTTTCTCTCTCTCAGAAATTTACCTTATTCTGCTTAGTGATTTTTTAAGTTTTTTTCTTTAATTTTGAAGAGAGAACTTTTGTGACGTTTTAAAAAATTTTTTGATTCTAGTATAATATTGTGTTGTGATTTTATTTTGAGGGGGAAAATAACTGTTTGAAAGTTCTGTAAAAAGGGAAGGATGTTACGTGTTATTAGTTATGCCTGAGTGGCAACATTCCTGTATTCCAGAGATGTAAATAAATTCACAGATTTAGTAGGCTTTGTACTATAGGAGTTTAAGTATCTCTTTACTAAATATTTTAAGACTATATAACATGAAACAGTATGCAATATTACAAAAGCAAGATCATCTTGCCTAGACCTTGATTTCATGCTGTCATGACAACATCTTGATATTATCCTGTCATATCAATACGTATGCAGGATTACAAAAGCAAGATCATCTTGCATAGACCTTGATTTCGTGCTGTCATGACAACATCTTGATATTATCCTGTCATATCAATACGTATGCAATATTACAAAAGCAGCCTACCTTGATATTTTCCCGATATTATGCTGCGTACACCTTGTCAGTCAATATTGTGGCAGCCTGCTGACAGCATAAATGGAGTAACATAACAACATTGAGGCAGCATTAATGCAAGATGATTTTTCTTGCATGTCAACCTTTATGCAATACTGAGGCAAGATATTTTGCTTACTGGGTATGGGTGCTCTTGATACAAAAATCAAAATGATTGGGGGAAGAATATTTTAAAAGTTATTTTTTAAAAATAATTTTTGAGTTTTCAAATGTGTTGTCATCCAAAATTCTACAGAAATGACAACCCAAAATTTTCGGATCAGAAACACCCCGACAGGATATTGGGAAATTTCGTGAAAGGTCTAATTTTAAGATGTGAAATTTTCGGAAGTGGTCACTTTTATGATTTCGAATATTGTAAAGGGGCCATAAAGCAAACCCAATATACATCTGCATCGACCCCTTTATAATTATATGCCAACCTTGAATGTTTCTACACTTTCTTTAAACTTCATATAAGACCACAATATTGTTGATTATTAATTAAAATGATGGCTACAAAACCAAAAGTGCCAATGTTAGTACATGCGCTTCATGCAGTATAAAACTTCTAACAAATGATTTGCATAACTTTTATATGCAAACCTAAACAATAACACAAGAAAATGGAAAATTTTTGCACGCTTTCAAGTTCATCACTACTTTGATGGATCATGCATTTTAACAAATTATTCGCTAAAGAAATTTTAGCCTGTCTAAAAATGTAAAACACAATAGAAAAGTAAAATTCTTCTTAGAAGCCAACTGCTGTGTCAGGCTGTTGATTAATAGGACTTGAAGCATGCATTAAAATATATGTTGCCTTGTTTCGAAATATTGTGCAACGCTGGGCATTTTGAATTCAAGTCCGAATTTCTTAAACATATACTGCATTATTGAAAAACGATTCATTCAAAAAAATTTCCACGCAACGAATCGCTTCATTGAGGACAAATACTCATAAGTAATAAATTATTATATTTCATAACTTACTTCGAACTTGACGCCATACGTGTATGATTATTTTGGTTTTATTGTTTTCCAATAAAACGAATAAAATAATTAAGGAAGTTTTTAAACGGTCCCTTAACAAAGCTCACTACTATTAGCTACTGAATAATGAAGCAAGCACGACAATTCTCTATTGTTTATTATTGCAACATCCCAATTGCATGTCAGCCGAACAACCAAAAAATCATCAAAGGAAAACTGAAAACTTGCTTCTTGCAAAACAGTTCCACACTTTACTTTTATTCAGTTAACAATTCTGTACCTAGATGGCGCTTTAAGTTAGAAACTTGCTTAACCGCAAGATGATTCATGTAAATTCTCCGAATAAAAGTATTTCGCTTGAGTCACCCTGTGTGATAAATGATACATAAATTAATAAGAATATAAAAATTTCAATTTTTGAATCTTTGAAAGTTTTCATAACTGTTGTTTTAAAAACTTGTTCTGACTATCTTTAAACTGTAACTGCTTCATCTAATGCTGACGCTTCGTTCTGGATTGTTCATCGTGCTTGGTGTCGCGTAGCCGGCATTTAATTCTTGTGTCTCATTAGTTATTAAGTAAAATTCGTACTGTGATTCCGTCTCATTCTCCGAAAGGAACTATGCTGTACATTTTATCAGCGTTACTTTTAATTTCTTCTCATGTTAGTGCCAAAATATATTTCAAAGAAGAATTCAATGATGGCGATGCTTGGGAGGGAAGATGGACTCAATCCGAACATTCCGGCAAAGAGTGGGGCAACTTTGTCTTGACCCATGGAAAATTTTATGGTGATCCTGAAATAAGCAAAGGAGTACAAACTTCTCAAGACGCTAGGTTTTATGGTCTGTCTACAAAATTCGAACCTTTTAGCAACAAAGATAAAACTTTAGTTGTGCAATTCTCGGTAAAGCACGAACAGAACATCGATTGCGGAGGAGGCTATTTGAAAATATTTGACTGTAGCCTGGATCCAAAAGATCTTCATGGAGATTCGCCTTATTTAATCATGTTTGGTCCTGACATCTGTGGTCCTGGAACAAAAAAAGTGCATGCCATCTTCACCTACAAAGGCAAAAATTTATTGATCAACAAAGAAATCCGATGCAAGGACGATCAATACACTCATCTGTATACTTTCATCATCAAGCCAGATAATACTTATGTTGTCAAAATCGATAACGAGAAGGTTGAAAGCGGGGAGCTAGAAAAAGATTGGGATTTCTTGCCTCCAAAGAAAATCAAGGACCCTGAAGCCAAGAAGCCTGAGGATTGGGATGACAACCCTAAAATTGAAGACCCAGAGGACAAGAAGCCAGAAGATTGGGATCAACCCGAATATATTCCCGATCCTGATGCAGTTAAACCAGAAGATTGGGATGATGAGATGGATGGGGAATGGGAGCCCCCGCAGATCAACAACCCTGCATTCAAAGGCGAGTGGAAACCACGACTTCTTGACAATCCTAACTACAAAGGTCCATGGATCCATCCTGAGATCGACAATCCTGAATACGTTGCCGATGCCAGTCTCTACAAATATGACGAAATATGTGCAGTGGCACTCGATTTGTGGCAGGTGAAATCAGGCACAATATTCGACAATTTCCTGATCACTGATGACGAAACTGAAGCAGAGAAGCATGGAAGAGATACATGGGGTGCTATCAAAGAAGCAGAGAAGAAAATGAAGGAAAAGCAAGAGGAAGAAGAGCGTAAAGCTGCCGAGGCCAAGACCAGCGAAGAAGAGGATGATGATGATGACGACGAGGAAAATGAATTAGAAGAAACTGATGCTTCTGACTCGACTGATGAGACAACAGAAACTGATACCCACGATGAACTTTAGCTACACAATTAAAATAACTTAAAAACAATTTCTACTCAATATTATGTAGGTTCTATTTGATCATATGCATTTTCAATGTTGATTCCTTTTCAATTACAGTGTGTGCATTCGTCCTTTTATGTGGGAACAAGTTTAAAATGTACCTCTGCATACAAATCCTTCAACATTCATAAATACATTCAATTTCATAAGTGCATGTTTGGGTACATTTTATAAAGGTGTTGTGTAATAGATTTATAAATGTTGTTTTTGTAATTGATCAAATTTTTCAGTTTTTCAATAAATTGTTTTCTCAGAATTTGATTTATGTGCATCTTAAAATGAGCAACTTTAGACATAAGTCTTAAAATGCCAAATGAATAGAGTTTTATTAAAAATTTCATTTTGCATATTTTTAAGCATTATATTGGGTCATGCAAGTTTAAACATATATGTATGAAGTAAAGTTAGAACTAAAATACAAATATAGTAAATTGGGACTATGTAAGTTAAAGTGATAACATGGAGCAGCAGCTGCTAGATGGAGTGAGTCTCTTCATCATTTCATGAAAAGAGATTCATGAATTTTCAAATTTGTCAACCTCTTTTTACTTTCTGAAGAAAAGACTCATACTTAGTGTATCATTTCATTTTCACAAGTTGTTAAGTTGTTTGTTACAGTGCTTAGAAGCAATGACGAGTTTGTGGTAAGGATGAGGTTCGCATTCTTTAGATGGATTTATGTTTCTTAAAATTATTTTAAAACTATATTGTTATTAAAATTTAACACTAAAAATGATATATGAAGCTTAGCAATCCTTTTATTTACTGCAAAACTGGATATGGGATATGCCTCCTTTAAATTACAGCATTCAGAATTTGCATTCCTAGCCTTGAGGTTTCAAAAACTCATTAGCTAACAAATAGCCATAAAAATTGTCAATCCTCTGTTGAAGTGTTCTGTGATAGTTTTGTGTCTCACAAATTAATCATACAAAATTGTATTTTAATGATTCATAAGCATGTTGAAGAAAAAAGAAAATGTAATTCCTTTTCTGAAGGTTAAACAAGTCGAAAATAACAACTGGGGAAAATCGATTCTTTTACTACTTAAAGAATTTTTTTTATTGTACTTTATTCTTCTATTACCTAATTTTTAAACATGTTTTTTTTCTATTTGTGAGCTGAGTTATGTTGATGTCTTCCTTCACAGTTTGATGTTAGTAATTGTTTGACTTTATAATTACAGTAGAACTGCAATTTAACGATACCGGATTTAACAAGTTTGTCAAATTAAGGATACATTTCACTGGTCTGGAATTGATTGCATTGAATATCTTTGCTCCTCGATTCAACGGTTTCCTTGATTTAAAGATAACTTTTTTCCTTTTCCTTGATAATTGTCAAATCAAGATTGTACTGTATATGAAGCACTTGAATTGAGGTAGATTCAAAGAGATGTAAATGGACTTTTTAGAGTTTTGAGTAAGACAATATTAAATTTAAACTTTAGATAGCTTTCATCGAATAGTATTGTAGTTTTGTGTGAAGAATCGCTCTTAAGTCTGAAGAACTCTGCCTTTTTTGCTTTATGTACAATTTTAACTTGAATTTGAAAAACAAAACTTACTGTTCTCAATAAAGTTATGAAAAAAAAAAGAAAACAATTATATTGATATTTGCATAGTCTGGAAAAGAGTTGACCAAGCTATCTACCCTCCCCCCCTCTCCCGACTCGATCAATGTTTCTTCAAAAAAATATACATACATAATTCTGTACTACGCCTGATGAAGGGATTAAATTCTAATTTTTATGACCTTTAGCTCAGTTACATTTTTCTTTGTAAGAGAGAAATGTGCCATGGTTGTTCCATACTCCTTTTTTCATAGTTATTTTTATGCCTTAAATTTTATCACTGGTTATTTGTTGGTGTTCATCTATAATCCGGAACTTTCATCAGTTGCCAATCCACTAGGCTCCCCAAGGAAATTGTTTTCGGTTTAGCTGAGATCGTCATTCTTATGTGCATTTTATGTGGGGTGGGGGCTGAAGTCTCCAGAATGTATGTTCGGACTTTAAGGTTTAATGGGGTCATGATCCCCTCTAGATCAACGCTTGAGAGGATGTATCTTAAATGCAATACTCAAGCAGAGTTAGGGAGTTTAGACTCTTCCCCACGTAGTTTCTCTAAATTGAAGTCCCGAAAACGCATTTTAGCGTATCTTTGGTTTCTTAGGGGGGGGGGGGGGCATCTCGACCCCCTTTCTTATCTCTGCATTTGCGCTCGAGGGGAAGTCAAATTCAGGACTAGATATATGCCAACTTTAAGCAACTTCATTTCTTGAAGAAGTAAAAAATAAATGAAATGAATTACAGGTGTTTCTGGTAGTCTTTGAAATTGTATAGAGCATTTGAGAATCTAAGCCTAGGCGAAAAGAACATTTCTTGAATTCTGTAGACGCACTTATTTTCGCGTGCCATAACTTTTGGGAAAATGAAGGTATGGCGATTTCATATGAACAGAAAAGAAAGTTGATTTTATATAAGTTGAAAAATTCCTCGATTACTGGCTCCCGAAAATCCATGTCTCGTTAAAATAGTACTTCTACAGCAGTTGTAGGGGGGGGGGAGAAGGGATTGCTGGCACCGATGCCACTGAAAGCAGTCGAAACGGTAAAGTCCCTATTATCAGACCTAGATCTTTAAATTTTGCCCCCCCCCCTGCAAAATCTGTTGGGCCCATCCCCAGGACAACAGTGTATATTTGCAACGCTAACAAGTCTTAGTGCTTGCTTTTTTTCAATTTCTTGCGCCGTTTGGCCCCTTAAGGACGTGCCCTCCCCCCACACACACTATGGGTACTCAGAATCTCTATATATGGAAACGAAAGGGACTCTACCGATCCCTGTTTCAAAATGTACCGAATAGAAAAGAACAATCCGAACATCTCATGTTTGATTACTTCCGCACTCCGTACTTTTTAAATCGTCGATGTAAATTTTCTCTCTTTGGGCATGCTCCCCACTTTTGGGCATGTTCATTTACCGGTAACTCTACACTGGTTACCTGCAGTCAACCGGTTATGTTATACAAACACCCTAATGACCGCTCATCACCGCCGCCACGATAACTTTTACGGTTCACTTTAACCGTCAAATGTGGATTTGTTTTGTTTTGAATTTTGGGAAAATTTTGTAATTTTCTAGCATGCGAAGATGACATCGTATTTAAAGACGTAATATCATTGTTTGTAATTGCAGAAACTGAATTGATATTTACTAACTTAACTAATTTCCTTCGTTTACTTTTTTTTCTTTTTTTGTAGGAAATCGGGGAAATTTAATCGTGAGAAGAATGATTTTCAAGATGTTCCAACTTTTACTCGATTAAATAAAAACAGACCAAGAGAAATGTCGTCTAAAAATCCTGTTCCGGTCATTCGAGACGTGTTCCAAGTAAAAAGAAAGGTAGTTTTAGAAATGTTTTCCCAAAACGTTCTATATGAATATTTGAGAGAAAAAAATAGTTCAGTGTGTGGGGGGAGGGCACGCCCGATCTTGCGTTTTAGTAACTGAATTCGACATGGCTGACGAACATTTAAATGGAATTAAACTAATCATGGTTGTAAAGGATATGAGATTAACTTTTGCCCCACCCGGACAAAAAAATTGATAGTAATTAGAACAGATCAAATGTTGCATCGTGTTCTGAGTTGCTATAAGAAAATATCAGATATTTATGCATTTGTTGCAACGTATCATAATTATCAAAATGTTTCTGGTTTCATAACAGTTGATGAAAAGAGAGTTTTGTGTGAGATTTGGGTATCAATTGTTCACTCTTGGCTTCCTTAAGAGGTTTTCCACCTCCAGCTCAGTCACTTCTATGCTGGGCTGAAGAGTGCTAAGTAGCACCAAATTGGAGTCCTTGACTGGAATTGACTGAGCTGGTGGTGTATTTCATGTACAATCTGTATGTCCAGGGTAGACTTGGAAACTACCGGTCCGATTTTGTTGAATTTTTCATATTTCTTAGGGAACTGCTGGAAAGGTTTAGAGACCATTTCAAGAAAAATTCGATGATTGATTCTTTTTTCTTCGAAATTTAGTTTAATGGAACCAAAAATTGGATGTTTGTACTCAAAATAATAACCATTGTATCACTTTGATTTTAGTTTTATTCAAAAGAGAAAAAAATAAATCTTTAGAACATTTACTACCTACACTAAAAAAGAATGGAGGCGATTACGATTACTTACCAGGAAAAAAGTCATAAATGTTTTAAGCAAGGTAAAATCAATTAAAAATTCAAAACTTGAATCATTTCCCTTTCTCTCAAATCAATTCAAAATTACTTCATATTATGCAAAATGTTCAGAAATTTCATTCAGCGAGATTCAAAAAGGTGTACTCAGTATCTATTTTCATTTTGTTTATTGCGCGTGTTAATTATAAAATGTACAAATATTTCCTTTCCTATTTTTTCTGACCACTTATTTGAAAACAATTTTTAATTGTCGGTGGGTTCCCCCCCCCCCCCCCCCTTTCTCAAGCCGTAGCTTCTGATTTTTTTCCTTTTGTTTTGCTGTATTTGTAACAGGGTTTGCCGATATATTTCACAATATATATCCAATATTTATTTTGTAAATCTCATGATATTTTCGATATTTATTTTTTGAACTTATTTTCAATATAAAAAGTATGTTAATCATAGTAATTTTGTTTGTTCATTATTAAAAATAACCAAAAAGTTATTTACTATATTTCATAACGTATAATACATCATTAATATAACAAAGTAATATAATATTCTTGTTTTACTTGTTTTATATTCATAACATTATTAGTAATGTAGCAATTTTAATTCATATTAAAAGTGCCTAATTAAATTTTAAACATTGCTCAGAAAAAAAGAAAATGACTTATGACTGTGCACCAACTAATGTATATTACTTATTTTTGATTCATATAAGAAATTCATGCAACTTGAAATTACTAAAAGAAAAGATTTCTTTCCTAAAATCAGTTCTTCAGCACCAACCAGGGTTCAAGCTGAGTTTAAAAGCCCTTCAGAAAAAAGGCGAAAATTAGAAAAAAAGCTTTTGCAAAATGCTAAAATGTCGATGATTAAGGAATATGTTTATATATTACACATCTTTGTAACTGCCTCTATGTGTTTCACCTCCAGTTAAGAGTGAAATTCTAGATTCAACGAAAACATCTTTAAAGAAAGACTAGACAGCAGCAATTATTTTTTTTAATTTTGGAATTAAAAATTTAGTATTGAGAGAATACAAGTTTGATTTTTAAAAAGTCAATTAAGGTGAGTTCGGGGAAGTGCAGCCCTTAAATTGTACAGTTCGACTTTATTAAGGCTTAGACATTACAAGACTTGATACAAATTTTTAATTTTTATTACGTATGTTACCTGTTTTAGTGTGTTTCCCAAGACATGAGCCTGTTAAAATCATTGCAGGTAAAAAAGTGAATTTGTTTTAAAAAAACTATTATGCTCTAGGGCCGCACTTTCTCAATAAAAGTGGAGCAAGAGCATCACCTATCTGAATTTTTTTAAAAAACCGTTTGAGAAAATAAGGGGCAAGTGCAATCAATAGAGATTTTTTTCCTAATTAAAAACAATTTTTTTATTTTTATTTTCACCTATTCATTGGGAAGTAATTACATTTTTCCTTATGAAACCTGTCAATGTAAAATGAAGAACGTTCAAGGAACAATGGGTTATTAAACAAAATTATGAAGTTTTTATTTTAAATTAAATAAGAAACATGAAAGATAACTTTTATTATGCTAATAAGCTTAAAAAAGCAAAAACAAAACTTGCATATCAAGGAATAATCTTTAAAACTTGAATATCAACGAACTTATAAAATATTAACTTATAAATACAAAAGGTAACTATAGAACTGACAAAAGGTAACATGTCTTTGGCGAACTGGAACTTATTTTTTTGTATAAGTACACTTAGTATAGTAATTAACAATTTAATTTATGTTATATTCTGAAAACATTACTGGGAATATCAAACTTCCTCTACAATCTGAAGAGGGATTTGGAAGGATTGATACAATTTCATCGTCTTGGATCTCGTAACGTCAGTGCCTCAGATTGTCGGCAATCATGTGTTCTATTGCAACAGATATTGCAGGTGGCCAGCCCATCGTTTTGGACTTCACTCCACGCCGACCTTTCAGATGATCCTGTATTGTTGCCCGCGATATTTTGAAATGCCAGCTCCCACCTTTACTGGTTAGGGTACCTGAACGTATCGCTTCTAAAGCAGCAGAAAGTTCCTCCCGACGGGCAGGAGCCAGCTTTTGATGTTATTCTTTTGTAATTCCGCACCATTTTTACTAAAAATATAAAAAAAATTGGAGCAATATAGACTAGTGACACTTATTGTTAGTTAGACAATGATGCAGGGTTTAAAAATTAATTACATTGCTTCATTAAATCATTGCAAGCAAATTGTATCTGTCATAAAAGAACATTGCCAGATTAATGGGAAAGTGCAGCCCCAAAAATGCGAGACTGCTCTTGCCCCTTTTTTTCGGGCCGCACTTTCCCAGTCGTATAATTTTCTGGGGCAAGTGCAGCCCTAAAATTAATTGATTTTAAGGTAAAAAATAAGGAATATCAGCTTTAAAAATACGAAAAGTAGCCATGAAATAGTTGTACTTACGTTTTGGAAGCACGAAAAAGTGAGAACAAAAACAGAAGAAACGATGATTACTCGAACCATAGCAACATGGCACTGTAGTGGGAATGAGAAAAGTTAGGAAACGAGGGAGGGAATAGAGTTACCATTCAAGTAGCGCGATCTAACACACACAGTGCAAAGTAATAACGTTTACCAAGCTACCCAGATGGCAGCAGCCCTTGCAGATATTCCTGGTGTCTGATTATTAACCTAAGCCGCACTTGCCCCAAGACCGCAGGGTCATTCCACGTCAATTCAACCAAACCATGACACCCATCGACTCAGATTTTGATGAAACTTGGTGAGTTTAGTCCTTTAATGTAGAAAAGTATCCACATCAATTTTTTCTTCTCAATCTGCTGTAGTTTTCATTTTACAGCCAGTCAAAATTTTGAATTTTTCGTATTTTCCAAACTATGACGATTTTGCACGTTGATTGAAAATAATTTCTATTTCATTTATTTTTCAGCCAATTTTTATGAAAATTTACAGTAATATTAATGATAGTATGAGGATTTCAGAAAAAAATATAAAAAAATTCTACGTAATATTTAAAAAGTATAAAAAAATTATTTTTGTAATTTTTTTTTCTAAAAGTATGAAATACGTTAAAGTCAATATCAACCAAAGGGAATATGATAATAAAAAAAAAATCGTTTTTCCTGATGATCTTAGATGTGTGTTCTGTCATTAAAAGAAATAAAATTAATGGCTTTTTCAGTTCTTTATATTTTTAGCTTAAAAATATATATCTGCTTCATTGGTTTTCTTTTTTTTTAATTTAATTAATTTATTTATTTTCCCACACTACAATCAAAAAATGAATGTATTTAAAAATATAAATATCTCAATAATTTGCACATGAAATACCCTTAATTTTTATTTTAATCACAAAAATGTTATTTTTTTTTTACAAATTTCATTACATAGTACACTAGTGCAGCCAGAAATACCTTCTGGAGGGGGTTTTTGGACCAAAAATACCTACTGGAACTAGTTTTTGAACCAAAAATACCTTCTGAAAGGGGTTTTTTGATTAACAATACCTTCTGAAAATGTTGTGATTTCTTGATCAAAAATATCTTCTGAAAGGGTTTTTTTTCATCAAAACAGTCCTTTCATATGCAGAAACTACTGTATTAGAATACACATATACGTTAAAACCAATGCCTTTGGGACAATCTTAAAAGTGTGTTCTGCCATTTAAAAAAATAAAATTAATGGCTATTACATTTCTTTTTAGCTATGCATATATTTAAAACAAAATATTCTCGAAAAATTTTCATTACCCAATTTGTTTACATAGCTGCATTATTTGCTAGAATAAAGAGCCTACAAACAATTTTTAATGTATTATTTTATTAAACATTCAGCATCTATCAAATCAGCCTGTTATTCCTATTATTAACAAGATATTTTTTTATTCACTTTTTCTCTGAAATATTGATTCCACTTAAATGGTTTTTCAACTTCTTTAGGAAGTGTCATGATTAATATTTTATTACCTTTTGCAGAAATTCAAACTTTTTCAGAAATATTTTGTGATGCAGACAAATAGTTTGAATTCTTGCTCTGATCCAGTTCGTAGCTTTAGGAAAATTTGTTCATCTTCAGACAAATCATTAACATTTTTTATAACTTGTGTGCTCCATGACTAAATTTGTGACAGTGAGCTAATGTCAACTCTCCCACACTACATTTATCTTCCATTTAGGTAAACGCAGCTGTAAGCACACAGAACATCTAATGCAACTTACTGCAGTAGTTGTGGAATTAAAATATCTCAAAGTTTGACTCGAATATCTGTCAGTTTCACTCTTTATGTCCAGCATTTAATTTGCTTCTCTGTGCGTGGGAAAACCCTTTTGCTCCTTGAAACATTGATCAAAAGGGAATATCAGATTTTAAGAAAAAGTTTTTTTCTGACTCAACAGCATACTTATTTGTAACATTGAATCAGATGGCAATTAAGGAATAGTTTCAGAAAATACCCTTTAGAAACTCTCAGTTTAACAATATGATCCTTTTTCTTGCAATAAAACTAGAACAGTCTTTAAATTTATAACTTCTTGTACAGGATTATGAGTCTAGCTGTTTGGTAGGAATATACGGCACATAATTATCATTTGACTGCAATTTCGAGTTTGAGTGTTTAAGAATTTTATTTTATTTTTGAAAAACAATAGAACTGCTTTAATAACCAGATATTTTAAAAAAGCGTATTTTTTATCAACAAACATATTTGTATGCCCACTTGTTAAGAGAAACTCAATCTGAACAAATTTCATGAACTCCTTTTTTACATACACCACAAAGCAAGTTGCATAGTTTATTCCTTTGACTTTTTTTTCTTTTTCTTTTCTTTTTTTTAAAGCTGTATAATTCACACTGTAGCAAGTTTCACCCAGAAAATTGATCTTAAGTAAAAATATTTTCCCCTATCCCTGATGTATTTTTGGGTTGCCAATCATTCCTTCTCTTTTTCATCACTAAAAGGTCATAGGAAATTGTTGCTAATAAACACGGCAACTCCTTGTCCCACTTTAATAGTGAAGCAGGCATTCGCATATGCTCTTTGTACTGTTTCCATTAAGTTTAATCGAATTTTCCTATCAAAAGCTACTGAGAAAACGAAAGTATTTATATGCTTTCAACTTCATATACTCTGTAGCCATAAGTTTAACTTCTTCAGAACTCTATGGAACTTGGCCTTGCAAGAGACAAATGAATAAATGATGAGTAAACAGCACATTAATTATAAACTTCCTCCATTACAATAGTATTTTTGAGAGCACCCGTTCTACCCCTCAGCCCTCACGAACCCGTAGGGGTTCGCAAACCACTGGTTGGGAAACGTGTAGATGAAGAAGAATTTGTGTTTCACTTTTGAAATAGCAGAACATTTCACAGGCTGGAAGAATGATGAGAAGAGAGCACTTTTAAAGTGGCTACTATGTCAGTGGCGCGGCAAGGGGGGGGGGGTGAACCCCCAAGGCATTGGTTTTAACATACATGCATATTCTAATAGTACAATAGTTTATGCATATGAAAGGACTGTTTTGATGAAAAAATCCCCTTTCAGAAGATACTTTTGATCAAGAAATCCCCTTCAGAAAGTATTGATCAAAAAAGTATTACTGGTCCAAAAAACCCTTCCAGTAGGGATTTGTGGTCCAAAAACTCCCTCCAGAAAGTATTTCTGGTTGCACTAGTGTACTATGTAATGAAATTTGTAAAAAAAAATAGCATTTTTGTGATTAAAATAAAAATTAAGAGTATTTCATGTGCAAATTATTGAGATATTTATATTTTTGAATACATTCATTTTTTGATAATAGTGTGGGATAATAAAAAAATAAAATTGAAAAAAAAAAAAAAATGAAGCAGATATATTTTTAAGCTAAAAATATAAAGAACTGAAAAAGCCATTAATTTTATTTTTTTTAATGGCAGAACACACATCTAAGATCATCAGGAAAAAAGATTTTTTTTGATTATCATATTCCCTTTGGTTGATATTGACTTTAACGTATTTCATACTTTTAGGAAAAAAAATTACGAAAATAATTTTTTTCTACTTTTAAAATATTACTTAGAATTTTTTTATATTTTTTTCTGAAATCCTCATACTTTCATTAATATTACTGTAAATTTTCATAAAAATTGGCTGAAAAATAAATAAAATACAAATTATTTTCAGTCAACGCACAGAATTGTCATAGTTTGGAAAATACGAAAAATTCAAAATTTTGACTGGCTGTAAAATAAAAACTAAAGCAGATTGAGAAGAAAAAATTGATGTGGATATTTTTCTACATTAAAGGACTAAACTTACCAAGTTTTATCTAAATCCGTGTCGGTGGGTGTCAAAATGCCATTTTATTGGTTGAATTGACATGGAATGACTTCGCACTTACTCCAACTGACCTTATGCATTTATTCTGGGGACGTATTACCCATTAAGAAAAAGTATTGTTGAATTTAATAATAGTTTAAACATGTTAGCTAAAAATTATAATAAGATTAAGTTCAATAATGTCATACTTGCTTTCTCTCTCGGGTTGTGCATTGTTTTTGTTTATTTTTTCTTTTGATTTTATTTTTGCAAAAAAGCAAAAATGCCTTGCTTCATTTTCGTAATTTAAATTGTATTTTAGCATTTCCGAAATTTGCGACCATAGCGGAAACCCTGATCTGCACCTTTTGTTTACTATTAGTTCTCTCACACCACACCACACAATCTCCCCTGAGGCTGAGACCCTACCAAAGTTCGATGGTTCAACCTGGCAGATACCTATGACACATTGAAATCTGTGTTGAAGTGCAGTGAACTTTTGGAAACAAAGTTGGGGTACTTTACTTCTGTGGCATCAGATTTGCTAGATTTTTTTAATAAGATTCCAGGCTGAAACCAACGGCCCCTTTCCTGTGTGAAGAGATGTATTTGATAACAGATAAATACCTTTGTGCTGAAAATTTAATGAGTCAATTAACCATCATTTTGAAGCACAAAAATTGCAAATTACTGCGTAGTATTTGCAGTAATTTACAATTTTCGTGCTTCAAAACGTTGGTTAATTGATTCAGATGCTTAACAATTTATTGAAGCGATTTCTTAAAAATTATCTAAGTTATTCAAAAAACAAAGCTGTTTTAGGGATGGATGGATGTAATAGTTTGAAATTTACATTAAACAGTGACATAAACATAAAGTGTATAAAATGTCACATCAGCACAGTCAACCATAAAAGAAAAAAAAAATTAATTTGAATTCTGAAATTTTGAACTCAAATTATGTTTTTCGCAATCACGAACTGAGACAGGACCCTACTCGTTGGAGTTATTGTTTCTAGAAACGGCTCCTGTCCCCCCCCAAGTCTGCCTCTCCTCATGGGCAGTTACTTGTGCATAGTTGTGTGTGTCCGTAGACCTGTGTGTATGCACGTAGGTGAAATCGTGTGTGTGTATGTGTGTGAAGTCATGTATGTGTGTGTGTGTGTGTGTGTGAATGTGCGTGTGTGTAGGACATGGACGCCTCCAACCAGGAGATGCGGATAGCTCAAAACCGGAGCAGCCGCGCCGCGCCGCCAGCAGAGGATGGTGGCCGGTGGTGCTGCAAAGGTTTCTGGTCCAAGTTAAAAAAGGCACGGACACCAAAAACGGTCAAATGAGAACAATAAGCAATCGTGATTGCTCAAAAAAAAAAAAAACGAATGTAGCTAAACTAACCTTTAAAAAAGTACCTGGAAAAATTTTGTTTTGGGTTTGGTACAGGGTTGGCAAGTTTCTGCCGAGGCGGTTAAAACCATATTTGCGGCAGAACCACATTTGCGGCAGAAACTGGCAAAAACTCACAAGATGAAAAAAAAATTAACTTATTGACATGCAATAGAAAGTGCATGGAAAAAATAATTATTAACCAAAGCACAATTTAATTATGTCCATATAAGTTTCTATGGTGATTTGGGCCAGGGCCGTCTGAAGAGACGATTGTGCCCGGAGCGAACACTTTCAGGTACCCCCCCCCCCCCAATCCGTCACACACACATCACACATCGAGAGATGAAGCTGATTAAAATACTTCAGGACACAGCAACAAGAACATTAGCCTTTTTTTAAAGCTATCAAACACATGCTAGTGGGCATATAATGGAAAATTACTGAATATTTTTATATCTTAATTATTAATAATAACAGCCTTTAATTACTATGTAGTTGAACATGTTGTCTTTGTGTGTCAAAAAAAGACAGGAATTAAATCTGATGTGTAGCATGAAAACACTATTTGAGAAAAATGCTTATCAAATATGGAAAAAAGAAAACATTTTTAGTGCAGTAAAAGCTCAGTTTATAATGCCCTCTCATATCTTAGTGTTCACCCCGCTTGCCCTCTTTTCCTACAGCCCCGAGTTCTACGGCTCTGAAAGAAAGCCTATGGATGTTCTGTACACTGAAAAGTTATAACTAGAGGTACTTTGAATATCACATTTTGCTGTATACTGAGCATCAAATATTCAGTTGATATTCTAACTTAATATTTGACTGAATACTGAATATTCAGTAAACAATTTTGCTGGTCGTGTATTGGGTACCACTACTTTAGAACATATCAACTTTTAAGAAAGTTGTGTGAAAGAAGAATTATTAAGTAATTCATTGTTAAAAGTCATCTATAATTATCCCAGAATATTTAAATTCAAGCTCATTAAATCCTGCACATAATTTTTTAAAACTTTTTTTTTAAGTGTAGATTTTGCTATGAGATTTAATCTGAAAAATTTAAAATAGTGAAAAGTGATTATTGAATGAAGAAATGTGTTGGCCATTGACTCATTAAGTTGGCAGAGAAAGTTGAATTTTCAGGTCTAGCTCCAAAACTTTTTTGAGCATTATTTTGAAGTTAAGATTCAAGGACAAAATTTTTTTAAATTGATGCATTTATATCAAATAGTTACCATTTTAATCTAACTTCTTCAGTAATTAAATGAATTATTTTTATGTTTCCAAATAATTAAGTATTTTCCTAGTGCAATCAACAACATATCTTTATCCAGTGTAGAAAGCACAACAACTGAAATTAACTTTCTCCCAAAGCTAGTTCTTCCATAAGAAGACTTGTAAATTTTTTTCATTTTTTTTTCCTGGGGTGTTGAGAATAATAGTAGTAGTTTCATTAATATTCAATGTTTTCTGTAAGCGCGCAAGTGAGAGTAATATTTTGGAAAAGGACAATGTTAGGTTGCTATAAATAGCATATTAAAATGTTTGTTTTATTTTAGCATTCCCGTGACCCAAGATTTGATGATTTATCTGGAGTGTTTAGCAAAGAGCAGTTTGAAGAAGATTATTCTTTTATCAATGACATTAAATATCAAGAAAAAAAGGTATATTTTTGTATGTCAACATTGCTAAGGTTTTTGCAATTTTAAGTGTCTGAATTTTAGTAATAGCATGGTGCTCTCTTCCTGTTAGGGAAAAAAATCAACTGTTTTTTTTTTTCCACTTTTGTTTTGTTTATTTTTCAATGATGCTTACTGTTTTGCACCTTTTGAAAAACTTCTATGAGTAAAACTTGTATGCAACTGCTCTTGATCAAAAATAGAACTCATATCAATGTGCTTTCTTAAAGTTAATCTGTATTTTAAAGAAAGATAAACCTAGATCCACTTTAATAAATTAATTTGCTGTGATTGGATTTTGGGAGCGATACAGAGGGGTAATGTGTTAATTTAATGATTTTTCAAGCTAATACAAAAGGGAGGATAAAAAAAAACCTAGATTTTTGCTCTGAAATATTTATTTATCAGTTTATTGCCAAAATTTCTTTAAGCTCTTCTACTTTGATCACATTCAGTGCGCTATGCTAAGCAACTTTGACATCCTGTACACCATCAAAATGCTTTACTTTCAGGATTTTTTTCATCCTCGGGAACAGAAAAAAATCACGGAGGGCTAGGGATCTGGTGAATATAGGGGTCGAAAAATGACTAGCCACCCCTGAGAGGCCAAGTAGCGGTTAATAGTGAAGGCCGAATAATTCCTTATTCGGCAGTTTTTGTCCTGAGTGTGCGGGAGCGTTATTATTGTGAAGGAACCATTCACCTGATCGCCTGCACGAGTTCCAACTCACTCCTGTTTCTCCTGACATTTCGTCAACTGTAAAACAATGACTCTCGTTGATTTTTTGTAGGATTTTTTCAACTATTTCATCATTTCGAGACACTGAAGGGTGTCCAGAATGAGCATGATTTTCAGCACTCATCTCACCACGTTTAAACCGCCCAAACCACTTGAAAACTTGTGTACGGCTCATAGCATCGTTCTTGAAAGCTTGTTGAAGCATTGGGTAAGCTGTTGCCGACTTTTCAAGCATGAAGCAAAATTTGAAGCAAACTCTTTCTTCTTTTAAATCTGCCATTAAGAGTTCGCTGGCGGAAAGCAATAACACTTGAGAAAACCAACACTATGATCAGACATTATCAGCTACACTGATGCTACTTGCACAGCTGTTTTATGGAGGCCTCTACTTAAACCATCTAGCTGGAGAACATTCCAATACATCTGGTATCGGCTGCATACCATTAGTCCAGTTTCTTTTGGGACCCCCTTGTATTATAGTCAGATTACCCTTTTTGTAAACTGCCATGGGGAAAAACGTGTTGGGAAGTTTTAAGGCATAATCTTCATCAAAACATGATAATCAAAACATGAGTTATCAAATTCTACATATTATGCTGTGCTGGAGTAGTGTGTTGATCCTTCCACTACCTTATTGGTACAATTTTTGTATCAGAAATCCCTTTTGCAACCATTTTAGCAATCTAAGTTGAGTATCCGTACACAAGTTCTTAGTCATAATTCATGAAACATGTGAGTAAAAATTTTGTTGTATAGTATGGGATGGTTGAAATCCTTACATTAACTATTTTACAGGGTGTCTATAAATGATGGACTCGATTTTAAAAAATCATATTTTCAAAAGTTCTCGACAGAATAAAATAATTAATGCGTAAAATTAAGGAGAAAAGTACCAAGTTACCTGTGCAATGTCACATGAAAAAATTTATGGATCTTTTTCTTCGCAGAACAAACTGTAAAAGGGGACAATTATCTCGACATACTGGAAATTTGGTTATTTCCGCAACTGCTTGAGCACAGTCCCGATCTTATCTTCCAAGAAGATGGAGCACCTCCTCATTGCTCTTTGTCGGTTCGTAGTTACTTAAACAATGTGCTTCCACACAGATGGATAGGTCGTGTGGGTGACGATGATTTAATGTTATTCACATGACTACCAAGATCTCCAGACTTAACCCCATGCTATTTCTTTCTGTGGGGTTACGTGAAAGACCGTGCTTTGGTACAGCCAATGCCGAAAACGCTCCCAGAATTGAAACACAACACATTTCTGCAACATTACAAACCATTAACAGAGACATGTTAGAAAATGTGTGGAATGAACTAGATTATTGAATGGACGTATGCCGTTTGACAAGAGGGTTCCATATTGAACATTTATAAGGTAAAAAAAAACTTGATACTTATCTCCTTAATTTTACGCATTAATTATTTTATTCCGTCGAGACTTTTGAAAATACGATTTTTTAAAATCGGGTCCATCATTTATAGACACCCTGTATTTTTGCATCTTAGATACCAACAAAATATTTTGATCATCAAATGGAAAGAGATAATCCGTAATTATAATTACAATTTCTGATTTCAATGATATGCAAAAATGTTATTGATTATAAGATTTGAAACAGATCAAATTATCAGAAATGTGTTCAACAAAGTGACAGTAGGAATATTTAAAGTTGCTTTTACAATTAACCCTGTTGTTAATAAGTATGGTTGTAAATCTTTCTATAGTTGGGGCAACTTGGCAGCATTGTAAATGCTACGCAGATCCTAATTACGGCATTATGGCACTGGCAGGGTAGGTTCCCCCAACTAAAATGTTCCATTCAGCAGTTCTCAAACTAAGGTTCTAAAATGTTATGATAAATTTTCTGTAGCAATTAAACTTTCATTTTCTAAGCTTGTTACTTCTGCTGAAGAAGCTTTTAAATTTTGCTCCTCATCTTATTCTCAAAAAAAAAAAAAAAAATGTTTAACATCTTAAGCTTCTAATATTAACTTCAAATCCAAAATTTCTGAACCTATTTTTGCTGATACTATTAGCTGTTGTGTTTAGGATTCAATTTCTAATTTTGCTCTGGTTTTTACCATACCAGACCAAGGTGGTCAAATTGTTGTTTTTGAAAAATCATCTCATGTTAATAAAACTAATGGTTTGATTTCTTCTGGTCTGTATTCAGAAATTTTTTGAAACCCTATTGATAGGGATTTAAAAGTTATTTCTTTAGCTGTGAACTCAATTCAGTCTATTTCTGTAAATGTTAAACATTCTGTTATTCCTTCTATTGCTAATTGCTAGATATTATGTTTTATCTGAGGTATATGATACTTTCACTGCTTTGTGGCCTATTTGCTTCCGATATTGATGTAGCTTCTAATATACTCGTTAAATATTTAGTGCCTGTGTTTTCTCCTCTTAAGAGTCTGAGTTAATTCAGTTTAAGATATATTGGTTTTGCAGAAAATTCTACAATCTCTTACCACGTAACTGTTTTGTGGCTTCTTTTGATGTTGACTCCTTATTTACAAACCATCCAATCGAGGGTTCATTACTTTGAACTAGGAGTAGCGTTTCTGAATTTCATTTCACTTCCAAGGAAATTGACGATTCAATTTTCCTAACATGTATCTGTTTAAAACAATGTTCTGTTGTTTTAGTGGGAAATTTTATTTTATGTTAAATGGTCTGGCTTTGAGAAACCCATTAAGCATTTACTTACCATTACTGTGAAACTACAGTAACTTGACTTCCCCAGTAATTCAACATGTATTTTTCTTATGGTTGGCACAGTGCTAATTTTAATGGGCAAAAACTTCCTAATTTGACATACATTTTCATGATCCCCTATAAGTTGACATCCAATTTCTATTCAGGGTCAATATCAATATATTTGCTACCTTTATTCGTTCATATTAACCTCTCTTTTCTCAGAATTTTTTGTTGCGTTTTCTTGATCAGTCAATTCTTTTTTGGAAAACTCTTTTAGAGAATTTTATCTTTTATCTAGGGGAGTCAGCTACCACCTTTTGTGCTCTTAGTGCAATTCAAAGAGGTTAGGAAACGGTGGGATAAATAAATGTACACCTCTAGAGAAAGAGGTACCATGACATGGTTTTCAAACTTGTGTGAGCTGGACTTTTTATATTTAACAGATCTGACTGTCAAGAAGCTTTTATCTCTTTTCAAAACTTATGTATTTATTTCTAATGAGGTATCCATATATTATTAGTGATTTATGTACTTTTCAACAGAAGAAAACCAATAGAAAATTAATTTACTGGAATTAATTATCATAATGTAAATGTTAAGCATTAGTAAATAAGTGATACAGAAGCTCTATAAGACTTAAAATTATGGAATCTCAGTAAGTTGAAATTTGCTTAAGTTGACATGTTTTCACTTTCCCTTGGGGTGTTGAGTTATTGAGGTTCTTCTGTACTTTGAGGTTAAGTTAACTTTTATTTTGATGTTGTTTCAAAATGTCAACATAAATTTCAAAATTTCTGTGGAAAGAAACGCGCTGTTTAATGAGAAAAGAAGGGGACAGTAGAAGACATAAATTGACAAAAATTGCTAGGATTTCAATACAAAGTTGTGAGCTTGTGAACGTATAGGTATTTGACAAAATGGAAGAATGAGTTTCTTTTTAAGGTTATATAGCAGCAGTACATTTTATGTAACTAAATAATTTCTGTTGGTTAGATCATAAAATGCTAATATGAGGGTCATCCGGAAAGTAAAGAATTTTTGTGCTGGTGGGTGTCCCCCCCCCCCCCCCCCCCCCCCCATCCACTGCTGCCGCGTGATTATTGACCTTGTCACTTGTTCGCTTAAATCTGGCATTAGCTGCGACTCCCTAGGGCCAGTTATTGCTTAGCTGTGCAACTTTAAAATGTCCATTGCAATTAATGATCCCTCCAAGTGTGAAGTTCATCATTTCATTAGATTTTTGAATGCAAGAAGACTGGGACGAATAGAAATTTACAGACAAACACTGTGGTGACTTTCATCCAGTGACTTTCACTTATTC
The DNA here is from genome assembly GCF_026930045.1 of Uloborus diversus. Classification (NCBI taxonomy): domain Eukaryota; kingdom Metazoa; phylum Arthropoda; class Arachnida; order Araneae; family Uloboridae; genus Uloborus; species Uloborus diversus. The sequence continues at coordinate 57,587,483 of NC_072734.1, read as the reverse complement.
CCAAAGTTGAAAAGCTTTTTGGGTGGAAACCACTAATGATAGAAGCTATTAATGACTGGTTCAACAGCTTGGGGGCAACTGTGTATGCAGAAGCCATAGAAAAACTTGTAAAACTCCATGACAAGTGCTTTAATTTAAAGAGTGATTATGTAGAAAATTAACTTAAGTATCATTTAGTAAGTAAACAAAGATTTACTTTTTTTATTTCAGTTATTAAAGGTTTTATACAAAATCTTCCTTTACTTTCCGGATGATCCTCATATATATCAAATAGTACAATGATTGATATGGGAGTTACTGCTGAAAAAAAAATGCCAATTATATTACTTTATTCATATTGGTGGTTTTGAGTTAACTTAAAATCCCTACAATGTAGTTCAAAAAATTTGTTTCCTTAATAGGTCTCTTCCATAGTAAGATAAAAGTATAAAATATCTGTGCACACAGCTCAAAAACCATTTGTATGTATGAGGAACAATATACAGTTGGAAGATAAAATTTTTACTTAAACAATGCATTTTGCTTTCAATCATGTATACATAAAATCAAAAGGTAGATTGTTTTTCTATAAATTATTTAGATTTTGAAGACAATCAATGCTTAATATGGATATTAAGTAAAGATTATTGGCCAAACATACCCACAGAAAATGTATCTGCATAGCAGCAAATGTATTTGTGCACAGCATGAGTATCTGTATTGTCTAGCTATGATCACTGCATTTATGTTATAATTACCTTCATTAATAATTTATTTAATACGGCTAGAAAAAAAACATTTTTTTTCATAGATATCAGTTTTAATCTGTCTATTAATTTTTTAAGGCTCTGGAAAAAGAGTTACAAAGAGTTGGTGATGATGAAAAACAAAAACAACAAATCCTTTATCTTCTCCAAAGAATTGTAAGTTATTTCACCATTTAACTACTTTTTTTCCAGTTACATAAATTATGATAGTTTTTTTTTTCTTTTGAAAATTGTTCACATAGAAACTTTTAACTCGTAGTTGTACCCAAAGATAATTTTTTGTTGAGGGTAAAATTTTTATAATATAGGGCTGAATTTTTTAATTTCAACAAAATGGCTTTTTCCTTATCACAATCATATTCTGCATCACTCTGCTTCATAAGAATTTTTTTAATGCCTAACGCAAGGGCAAATAATTCGTAGTGTTGGCATCTAAATTTAGTTACACTATATGACCAAAAGTATTGGGACACTTTCCAAAATTCATATTTTTAAGGATTTCTCAAGAAATATAAGACCATTTGCTTTGTAACTTCTGTCATATAAAAGGTATGCTCCATCTGTCATTTTTCAATGAAAGTTGTATCCCCCATGCATTTAGAGAATCAGCAACAAATTGAGGAAAACAAAGGTGTTTTTTGATCATCATTTATCGTAAATAGCTGAGAATAAGCTGTAAATTTCAGAAAGTAGTTAGCTTACTATGTACAAATATTTTACGTACTTTCGGGAAAGTATCACTGATAATCACGAAGATTTAGGCATTTCATTCAAAACTGTGAATTTTATTTGAAGGTTTTTGGCTCATAAAACATAAAGTTTTCCCTTAAAGCTTACCAAACTTTTAGAAAACTTGACAGCGTACAGGAGGAGTATAATATTAAAATTTGAAGTTCAACAGTTGAAAATTTGATGGAATATGAGCTATTAAATCAATTTTTCTTTGCGCATGCGCGAAAGCAATATACAACTTTCATAATCAAAATTACGACTAGATTCCCCAACTCATAACAAAATTCCAGTTCAATATCTTAAAAATTAAGAAAGTTATCAGCGATCTAATGAACCAAATTTGAATAGCTCTTGGATAGGCAATGACTCGTTAGGGGCCGTTCGCAAGTTTGCAACACTTGCTTGCAATCGCTCAGTGAGATCCATGATAAAAACATATTATTTGCGAACGATCCCTCACGTTCTGTCGCCTATCTAATAGCTATTCAAATGCGGCTCACTAGATCACTGATAACTTTCTGAATTTTTACGATACTGAACTGGAATTTGGTTATGAGTTGGGGGATCTAGTTGCGGTTTAGATTATGAAAGTTATAAATTGCTGTCTTTCGCGCATGCACAGAGAAAGACTAATTTCTTTAAATGATCATATTTCATCAAATTTTCAACATTTTAACTTCAAATTTTAGTATCATACTTCTCTTGTATGCTGTCAAGTTTTTTGAAAGTTTGGCAAGTTTTGATGAGAAACTTGGTGTGATATGAGCCAAAAACCTTCAAATAAAATTCATACTTTTGAAAGAAATGCTTATATCTTCATAAATATCCGTGATACTTTCTCGAAGTTGTGTAAAATATTTGTACATAGTAAGCAAATAAAGTTCTGAAATTTCCAGCTTATTCTCAGCTATTTACGATGAACGATGATCAAATAACATTTTTGTTTTCCTCAATTTGTTGTTGATCCCCCAATGCATGGGGATACAACTTTCAATGGAAAATGACAACTGGAACATAACTTTTATGTCACAAAAGTTAAGAAGCAACTGCTCTCTGGAGAAGTCCTTAAAAATGTGAATTTTTGAAAGTGTCCCAATACTTTTGGTTATATAGTGTATATGAACTTGTAATTGTAACAGCAGTTTCGGTATTAAAAGTTACATGAATTTACTGGGTTTTTTTGTTTAACCTTCTCTAATGCTGTTATAGAATTTTGAATTTCAGTAAATGAAAATTTTTTTTGTGGAACATATGACTTTGTACATGCAATATACCAACTTCCTGGTTATGACATCCAGAGACTACAGTTTCGTCCTTGTTACGGACTCATCTGTCTAGAATAGTAGATAATCAAGCTGTAGGCAGACGTTCATAAAGTTCCCTTTGCCCTGGCTTAAAGGACATTGCTTGACTGGTGTGCAAAATCATGCAATGTCCTTTAAGCTATCACTGGTGTGCTAAATTAGTTTAAATGCCAGTTTGCTGGTAATCTCAGCTTCAATGACATGACTTCTGCCTCTAGCTCAGTTATGGACTTACTGCTGAGTCCATAATAGGGACAAAACTACAGTCTCTGGATGTCATAACCGGGCTATTGGTATATTGCATGTAGTTCTATCTTAGCCCTGGTTTCAGGAAAGTAACTTTTTGCTCATACGTTTTTGTATTTATCTGCATTAAAACAATCATTACTACTGTCTTGTTAGCAACTGTATCAGGTTAAATATGTTTGGTTATCAGTCATTGTCTTAACAAAACTTGATTTTATTCAGAACACTTTCTGTATTTCAGTTTCGCATTGTTTGCTGCTAATATTTTGTCCATACTGATGCAATAAAGACCGTAATTATCAACTAGATGTGGTATTTTAAACACCTAGGGGTCACACTCGGCAGCAATTGTACCAAATAGAGACATCTGCTTCAAAAGTGTTATTTTGGGATTTTTTGTGCTGAAATAGAAGATTATTCCTCTTTTGAACAATGCACTCAAACCTGTTTTTGTGCAGTGGTTAGGGACCGCACGAAAGAAATTGCATTAAAAAAAATCGGTTGAAACTTCACAACTAGCTATAAAAAAAATGTTTCGCGACACAGTTAGGAAAAAAAATTTTGTTCGGTGGATAGGGACCACATAAAAAAGTCTCACATAAAAAATGACCCTAAAACTTACGAAATAACTAGGAGTTGCTTCTTTATGCGAAATCAAAATAAACCAAATTATGATAATTTTTCTGAATTGTCGGACAGAATTTTTGGGAGGTCACAGTGACCTCTCATCAAGATGCCCCTGTAGTCACTTGAGGATACTACCTCGCGCACTTTTTACAAATAATTTCGACAATTGAGTCAAAATCTGATTGAAATTTTCATATACCGCACAAAAAGAAAAGAAGAAGAAAAAAAACACTGAAAAGGGCCGCTCAAAAAGTTTTGAGTGTATTTTATTGTTTTAAAGATGGCATAACTGCCAACTTTTACCCATAATGCAGAAAATTTATGTTTTGGCCGTTATTATGCTAGGTGTGATTTTTACAAATTTTGAAATCTAATCACATCCATTTCCAGGACACTTCATCATTTAAACCCAGTATGCAATTCTATCAGTGAAGCATAAATAACTTTGTGTTGATAGGTATTAACAATTTTTGTGTTGTATCTTTCATTGAGGACTAGCACTTACATTCTTTTGCCTTGCCCATTTGAACATTTTACTCAAATTGCATTAGTTTGCTCAAACGAGCACAATTTGCAGAAATTTGCTTAATTTTTATTTGGCTTATCAAAAATGCGGGTTTCTGAAGTTTTTAACTAAACCACTGGATGGCATTAAATTTCATAAATCAAGGAATTCCATTGTTTATGAAAAATTGGCCAAACACTAGAAGGGTTGAGTTACTTAAATGCAGGGCTGCCAACCTGCTTTGTTTTCTAAGTCATATATGAAATTTAAAACTTTTTAAACATTCTTTCTTTCTTTTTTTAAAGTTCTTCATGTATGAAAAGTTTTGCTACAGTTTTTTACAGTCTGCTCCAAAATTCGACAAATCTTCCTGACTGAGTGACCCTTGATCACTCAAAAATTACAGTAAGGAGATTAGCCATTTGCTTGGGTTCACTCTTAGACTTTTGCTCTAATTTATTTAAATTCATTTATTTTATCAGAAAAGTTCCTAGAAAATTTACTGTGTAGACACATTTCCTTATTCACTTCAATTGCTATCATTAACTTAGCAAATTTAATTGATATTGTTGATGAAAAATTTTACTTAGAGCTATTTCAAATTGTAAGAACGGAAGTAATTTAGAGTGGTTTTCAATATACAGAAGGTGGCCAAATTATTATATTCAAACAAACTTTTTGGTATTTTTATTATTTTTTCATTGTTGTTACATAGTTTTATTATCTGAATACATTTTAAAGTTAATTTAAAATATAAATTAAACATATTATAGCGTAACGTATATTCTGATCGATAATATAAATAGTAAAAAAAAGGATCATTTAATATTTAGTAACTCCGCCTTTTGCTGCTATCACTGCTTGGATGCGGCATGGAATGCTTTCAATGCATGATATGGCTACATGAGTTACCTAGTATTATGTATGAAATCATTATTTTTTTCAAAAATCACACTCACAAGAAGATGTAACTTGAAATTTTAACAGACAGTGACACTGACGTCTATCACATTTAAAATATTTATTTAAAAAAAAAAGTAACCTGTTGTCAAAATAAACTTTAAACTTTTAAATAAACTAAAATTTGTTCAAATAATAAATCTATGTAACAACAACAAAAGACAAGAAATGTACAGAAAAGTTTGCTTGAGTATAATAATTTGTGCACCCTCTGTAGTTTCTGGTTAAATTGCTCTTCTTGATTAATTCAATAGTTAAAGATACATTAGAGAACCTTAGAAAGTTCAGTACTGTTGTTTTTTATTTTCTTTATTTCTTTAAAACTCTTTTAAAGTGATGGACCAATCTAAATTTGTTAGAATTTCGGCTATGCTAAAGAGAACAGTGAAATCAGTTAAATTAGGTACTCTTTTTCATATTACTTAAAGAGGGTCTGGAATCATCATTTTATTTGTAAGGGCAAGAATAGATATATTTGATACTTATAAATCGTTTAGAAACATAATTTATTATTAATAATTCTGAGGAAGTTTTCTGACATATTGAAGTATACCCACACCTTATAATACTTTATTGGAGAAGGTTTAAAGGAGGATTGCAATTATGATTTCAAATTTCAAAGGCTTTGTGTGTAGAGTTTTGAACAAAAGAAAGTCAGAAGGATCATATTTAAATTTTGCAAACGGAGATTATGTTGATTTGCTAGTTATGCCCAGATGGTAAAACCAGAAATCGTTTTATTTCATTCAAGTCATAAGTTGAACTTGAAATTTAAAAAGGAAAAAAACTTTACTTCATTAAGTTTGTAAACATTTTGTTATGTGGTTAACTTGTCCTTGATTATCATTGGAGATTTATAAATGTAGAGGAGTTTAAATCCTAGCTGACGGTCAGAGCCCATTGCTAATTGTTGGTATCTCTGTATTGCTGGTGGTTAATAAGGAGGTTCGTTATCACTTTTATTATTTTACTTGGTTGGCATTTGAGTGCATTATAAAATTACTTATTTTTTGAATGGCTATGTTTTTAATGAAAATTTTTTAAACAGATAGCTGTCGTATATCAAAAATATTATCTATTCAAAATCAAACTTGGCAGGTTAATTTTCAGTTGAAAAATGGAATTCGCTCAAAATTGATTAGTACGAAATGTAAAGATTTGTAGGGAAAAAAACGTTTGCAATACCTGCATAAGGCTTTCAACTTTTGGCCTATTTTTTTCTTCCTCATAACCGGCATGTTTCCTCAACACAGATAACTTATACAGGGTGCGCAAAAGGTATGCCCTCATTTAATTAGTAAAATACTGTTAAATGTAGAGGATTGGAATTTTTTTTATTACCTTTGGCACTTCAAACAGTTTTTTTACATTAACGTTTAAAAACAATATCTAGAAGATGGTGGCCATCAGTAGCAATGCACTGATGATGCCATTCCGATTCAGATGTGCCAAAACGCAGCCAGAAGCTTCCAGAATCGGCTACATTAGTGCATTGTTACTGGAGATTTTCCGATTTTCGAAAACTGCAAACTTAGGTTTACATTACCCTAACAGACCCAAACAACATATTAAAAAATCAAAACTACATCAAGCTTTGCGATTTTGTCCCCTTTTTTGTATAATAAACCTGGACTAAAGAAGGAACAATCTAATTTATGATGAAACTTGTATTAAAACGACCTTCAAAAAAAAAAAGTTAAAAAATTTAATTTTTTTTTCATGGGGAAAAGTGAAAAACAAAATATCTTTTCAGTGAAATATTTATTGTTTGATTATAAAAAATGTTTTTTTATCAAATTAATGAGTCAATAAAAAAATGAATGAATAAATAAAAATGAAACAATAAACAAAGAAATAATTTTTTTAATTAATATATGAAAAAAATAAATGAGTGAATAAATAAGAAAATTATTGAGTGAAGGTATGTAAATGAATCAATAAATAAATGAATAGATACTAAATGAATCAATAAATTAATGGAATGAACTATTTCACTTTGCCCTGCACGCACTTTACTATTGGTGTGAAATACTGAAAATAAAAATGAGCTTAATATTAAATAAATCAATACTGCACTGAATATTAGTAGGTCTCAATTAATATTTAAAATAATTATAGGAAAAACATTATTATTTTATAATAACAAAAAATCTTGTTTGACTTACATCAAAATATTACAATTTGAGATTGAAAATTTTTTGTATCATCCAAAAAATAAAATCAATTGTATTTCTTGTATCATCAAAATCAATAGAGCTTTTTTTTTTTTTTTTTGCTGTGACATTGTTTTTGTGCAAATAAGTGGTTTTGTGCAAAAATGTTTCAGTTATTTAATAAATGAAGTCTTAAAAGGAAAAATAAGTAGTTGTTGGATTTAAAAGGGGAATTAATCAAGCAATGTTGGGTAGTATTTTTTGTGTATTTTCCAAACTAACTGAAGTAATAATGGGCCATAATTTTTGCAGATTGTTATTAATATATATAACTTTTTTTTTTTTTGTAGAAAAACCAAGAAAAGTCAAAGAAAATGGAAGAGAAGAAGCAGGCAGAAGAACAGATATTTAAAGAAGAAATGATGAATACCCTTAAATCTGGGAGGAAGCCATATATCCCAAAGAAGTGTAAGTACATTCAACAAATGCCTCTTTTTATCATGCAGGGTTCACACTGGCAAAATTCCAAGCTGGTTCTTTACCTTAACTAAAATGTTAAGTGCTCTTTTTCTGAGGACTTTAGCTCAAATGGATTTTTTGTGTGAGATTTCGGAAAATATTGCGAGAATTGCCTAATCTTGCATTCTAACATGAACCCCTTCTTCATGTAAAATTTAACACATGAAGCAATAGTGTTTACTGCAACTCTATAGTCAAGAAGAACTAATGAGTTTACTGTGCTATTATTTTCGGTGAGTCCTAAAAATATTCCAATGGGAATAACAGGGTGAAATTTATTCAAGACTACACAGGTGTTAGAAATAGGTATTTAAATCCAGTTTAAAAAAATTTCAGGCGCCATCATGACATGGCCCCTGAATTTTTTTTTTTTTTTGAACAATTTACCATAATTAATTAACAGATATCCAAAATTGTACTTATTGAAAATACAATTTAATACTCTAAATAATGCTGCAAAAAATCTATTAGTGTTGCTTATTCTTCTCCAATATCTATCTGGAATTTATATTTTCAAGGAAAGTGCTTAAAACATTTTTTTCTGCTTAAGTTGCAGAATATGAATTACGAAAACAAACCACTATTTTAGAAAGTGATATAGGCAATAGTTTTCTTAGACCTTTTTTTAAAAATGCACCTGTTCTACTCTAGTTCTGCATGATAAATTTAGCATTTTCCAGAGTTATGGTACGTAGGTTATTTTCGTCCCTGAAGTATGGCACTGAGCAATATTTCTTAACCTTGTTGAAGGTACCAAATTTTGTTTGTTTTCTACCTGCATCCTTTTAACCCTTGAAAATTTAGGGCTAAGATCATTTGGTATTTTGTTCTGTGTTTCTAGTTGTTTCTAGTTTTTCTTGAAATTTTTGAGGAAGTTATTAAAATTTAAATAATTTTTACTTACACCATCTTTTTTTCCTTTTAGTAAACATAAAATCTCACTCAACTAGGTAATCTTAGCTTACATTTTACTGTAACTTTCCCCTTCTTAAGGTTTGCTAGTTTCTTCAAAATTATCTGTGAGTTACTGCTACGCTTACAGAATGATGATGATGACTGGATGATCAGGAACTATCATTCCTTCATACTTTTGGAAATGTTTATCTTACATCACACACTTTGGCATCATTTATTTTATTTTAAAAAATATACATGAATATTGTATAGATTTTTAGTGCAAAATTCAACTTCAAGTTTTTTTTTTTTTTTTTGCTGCTAAAATTGTATATTTTTAAATTCCTTGTAAATGTTGCTCTCTTATGTATAAGAACTGTTTTTTTTTTCTTTTAAATCTTAACATTGAGATGTTGGTATCTATCATCTTTTCATTAAAATTCTAAACAAACAATCCATCAGTGGCACATACAATCAGTGCTAAAAAAACAGATCCAATAAGTCACAATCGCTGTACAGAAAAGAAAAATCCATGCCTTTTTTTAATTTTCTTAGTTTTATGTTAAACATTCTTGAAAAATTTAATTTTTGTTCCTTTAATTTATAGCGGAAATAAAGAAGAAAAAGCTTGTTGAATCCTTCGAGGCTTTGAAAAAATCTGGAAAGTTGGAGAAATACCTTGAAAAGAAGAGGAAAAAGATGTTCTCTAAAGACAAAAAGCGATTTTATAAATAAATATTTTAAGTATTAAAGATATATATTTTTATGATTCCTGTTTTGTAATTTTAATTGAAGTAAAACATTATTTTTAGGTTTTGTGTTAAATGATAGTGCCCCAAGTATTAAAGTGTGAAAGCATAGGTGTCATATTTGGTTATGTTTGACCAATTTGCTATTTTTGATTGTATTTTGCTGGAAAAAAGTTGAAAAGAATTCCACTTCTTCTTTTTCGGCACTACAGCCTAGGGCAGACCAAGACCGTCTCAATCGGTTTTCTCCATCCCGCCCTGTCAGAAACATATTTCCTCCATCCACTGAGGCCAACAGTTTTTAAGTTTTTTTTTGGCACAGTCGAGCCATCTGGTTGGTGAGAGGCCCCTCTTGCACGCACCATCTGGATTTGTGAAGTTGACTTTATGGGTTGTGTCCCTACTATCTAGTCTAAAGAGGTGCCACAGCCATCTAATGCGATTAGCTTTAAAAAAGTGGATAATATCTGGCTGTTTAGGCTTCTTCGCCGAAGTACAAAAATAAACATATACAAGACCCTTTTAAGACCAGTCCTAACTTATGGAAGTGAGTGTTGGGCTTTAACTAATGCAGAAGAAGATAGATTGATGGTTTTTGAAAGGAAAATTGTTAGAAGAATTTTAGGTGCTGTCCAGGAAAACAACAGATGGTGCACTCTCTATAATTTTTTTGAAAAGAATTAATCAAACCTTTAAATTATCTAGAGGTTTCTATATTTTAAGCCCATGCAGCTTTTTATTTTAAACTCAAAATAATACAAAAATTCTCAGAATTCAAGTTAAAAGGAAATGTTAATTTGAAACCGTTGAGTATTTATATGAAAAGATACCAAGATTTACCTCTGTGCAGAAACAAATTTTGAGAGCCACAAATTTACATCATTAAAACAGATAACTGTAAGCCTCTTGAGCACAAGATCTGTATGCAAAACAATTAAATCATGTTGCCACAAATTTCAATGAACTGCTAATTTTGTTAGCTGGAATTTGCATTTCGGTGTGAAGGAATTCAATCAATGTAATGCAGACAGGCCAACTCTCCTGCTTTAGTGTTCAATCTCTGGCCTCCTGCCAGAAAAGAAATTTCTTCTGCTTTTTATGGAATTAAAAAGTTGTCAAATTTCGGCTGTCGAGTACAGTCAAGAGTCTTTAATTTAGCATTCATTTAAGAGGAGATAATTTAGTGAACCTAATGACTTACTGTTGAGGAATTAGACATTTGTTACACCAAAAATTTGGTCAATATTTATTTGGAAAAAGCTGAAGCAGCTACTCTAGCAACTTTAAAGAAACATTAATGCTGATGCCAGTTTATTTTAGAACTATCTTTTAAAAGTTTTTAACTTAAAATTATAAATGCAATAGTTTGTGTACTCATTTTTCTTCAATTTGTGTCTAAAAACATGAAAATTATTTATTTTGTGCATTGTATTTGCATTCGACTGGTTCCAAGGTGTGAATACTTTTCCTACGTTTTTGTTTTGTTTGTTCTGCTTTTTCATTTTGTAAGATTGACGAGTCTGGTAATAGCAATTAAAATGGGACTAAACATTATTTATTTGACTGATACAGGTATTTTGTTGTGTTAATATTCCATGTAATGAGATTTTGATGCATATTTTTCTAAAATTTTGTGCTCTATAGTTTATAAATAATATATATGGATGGGACAAGGTGCTGTACAAGTAAATATAATGCCAGTATAAAATTTCTTGATCAAAGAAATCAAAAATGAAAAGTAAAAAATATTAAAAAAATAATTATTAAGTTACATAATATATCTTGCATTTCTATTGCACATAAAATGAATTACAAATATTTGAGAATGTTTACAATTAAAAAAAAAAGAAAACAATATGTAACAGACTGCAGTAATCACATGGCGTGGCTAATTTTCTTGACTTCTAAAACCAACTTTTCTACTATCATGGGGGTTTTCACAGCTTGTTGCTAGCAACTGTGTGTGAAAGGGCAATTTTTGTATGAATTACAAATTCATGAAATAACATGTTTAGGATGTAAAATTAAAAAAAAAAAAAAAAAACAAATGATAACCCCTCCTTGGCCTCCCCGAATCGCCCCTACTGGGGACATTCTTATTCCTTATAATGAAATCTTACTGCATCCAAAGTATTTTTCTATGGCAAAAATAGAGAAAGAAGAAAAGACTTGTGAACTGTCCCTTCGAGCTTTCACAAACGATTTGTGACCAAACCTTGCTTTTTTTCTGACGTAATCAAGGAATTCTTTGTTGGAAGAATTCTTGAATAGTTTTGTTGTTAGGTCATCAATATCCTCATATAGGTAATAGTCGATGATCGAATAACCTGCATGTTTCAACAATGAAACGTGTGCTATGGCATGATAATTTGATAAAATGTTTTGAGAAAATGTTTAACATGCAGGGAAAAACTTTATTGCGACAAGGCTGAACTCGATCCAGTAAATTAACTGTTTTACTGGTAAGACTGTCATTTCAGGGGAACAAAGAAATGAAAAAATGGTCAACAATGAAAGCTACCTATTGGAGTTTAGGGTTAATCCACTGGAGTTATGGTTACAATTTCAACTCTCGAACGATCACAAACAGGCAATTGCTTCGTTCAAATGTAGAAGCAATTTTCACCCGTCGTACCTTGATGGACGACTTTCTAGTTGAAAGTAAAACTAGTAATATCGATATTTTAAAGCTTGCAATTTAATCTATTTCATTTAATCTATATTTTATTTCATGCATCTGTTATGTTTCTAATCAAACAAAATTTAATTTTAAAGAACCATGTAAATAACTGGCCGCATAACCAGTTGTGTTCCCATAGGGTATACTTCATATATGCCATATGCTCTGAAACATTTTTTAGACATATAGCATATACCCTCAAGCTTCAAAAATTTTAATATTATGACATATTATATATATATATATGATCGTATACCCATATTGTGCGTAATGGATTAATGGAAGTATGCCCTCAGAAAAATTGATGGGAACATCACTGGCAATAATTACTTCAACTACAAATTCAATGGATTGAACATACGTGATGAACAACAGGATGATTTGTGGCAAGCTTGCAAGAGGGCAACTGCCGTACTAAGTGTCGTATCTAGTGATGTTAAATGCCCGGGTATTTATTTTCAGGGGTTAATACCCACAGGGTAAATACCCAAAGTGGGTATTTACCCGGGTATTTATTTCAAAAATTTATATTCAACTAAAATACTTTTCTGTATGTATTCCACTATGTATGTATATAACCAACCATATACAAAACAATAAATTTTTGCCCAAAAATTCTTTTTGATCACATATTTAAATAAGTATTGTGTGAAACAACTTAGCAATTTAATATGATATTCACATTAAATGTGTTGGATATGCCTTATCAATGTTGATAGCCAAATTTAAGATATAAAAAAGCCATCCTACAAAAAGTAAAAACTTACAAAAAAAAAGAAAAGAAAAGAAAAAAGCAAACATCAATTTTTTAAGGTCCTAGTCTTTTATAACCCAGTAATATGTCCCTGCACGACATCAAAATGTCACTCAATTTATTATTACTATTTATTTACCTATATCTTTTGCAGAAATTTCTTCCAAACCTAGTTCAAGTGTTCAGGCATATTCCGCATCTCATATATATATATAATAGACATGCACACACACACAAATATACAGACACATTTAAAATTCAAAAATAGAAAGGAACAAACCAAAGATGTTCTGAAGAATGGACCTTGCAAACTAAGTGACTGGTCTGTCCCGTGATAATGTATCAGTCCTTAGTTCGCTTATTTCATTTTGATATTTTGACTTTCACTTTTTATTGTATTTCAAGCATATGTGTTGAATGAGAGAAAAAAATATAGACATTCCAGCTGTTTTGCAATGTTTTAATTTAAAGAAAAGAACAATTTAATAATAAAAATAAATGCAGTACAGCATAAATGTTAGCATAAAAATAATTAATCAATCCTTTTTCAGTAAAATGTGTTTGAAGATGTTTAAAAAATTTTTTAATTAATTCTAAAGGAAAAAAACTGCTGAGGTTTATTTCAAAATGATAAAGAACTGATAGTGGGAAAGCGAAAAATTAAAGATAGCTGCACTTGCAGCAGGAAGGAATTTTGATACTGTCCCAAAAATATTGTATTACTGATGGAATAAGTCTTAAAATTCCAAAATAGTATTTTAAAATGAAGAAAATTTGAGCCTAAAATAGTTCATTATAAATTCTGACAATTTTTTTTGATAAGGCTTTAATTAAAAAAAATATAATGTATAAATTTTTATAGTTTTATATAATCTTTCATTTTACTGTTTATGTTTAAAAAAGAAAATTACCACCTTTTGATACCATCTAAATTTTTTTTGCAAAATGCGCAATCGCGAGGAGTCTTACTCAGCCTTCGAATACCCAAAAAATATTAACTTTCCCACCCTACACACTAATTGTGTGCATTAAAAATAGTTTGAATAAATTTTCATCAGGAAGTACAGGGGAGCAAATGCAAATGAGCAAGGCAACAGAAAATAATATTTTGATTTTTTTTTTTTATTATTAACGTAAAAACTGTTTCTATATTTGTCTTGTTATCGCTTAAACAGCAATAAAAGAAATAAACAACATCATAGTCTTAATAACTTCTCAGATTTTTCTTCCAAACAGCCATGCTTCCTTTTTTTTATTTTTTCATAATGGATATGACTAACCTAGATTGTGATTTTAAAATCCTGAAGTTCATCATTGAATTGCTTATACTTCTCCAATAATGACATTGAAAAGAAAGATTCTTCGGTTCACGATATGTTTCTTTCATAATTTCATCAAGTTTTTCAATAAAAAATATTATAAATGGTGTAATACATATGTATGTATCAGTTTTACCAATTATTTCATATTTAGATTTAAAAAACAAATTCCCATTCACTTTTTGCATTTTTTGTAAAATACCCAGTTTTTGGGTATTTACCCAAAAAATATTTACCCACCCACTGGGTATTTACCCGATCCACATCACTAGTCGTATCTGTCACTTTTATCAAAATGGAGTTAGTGTCACCGGATGGTTCTTTGTAACATATTTTACCTTGATGCAGTGTTTATAGTCATTTGTGAATGAGAAATACGTTAATTTTTTTTTTAAAGAAAGTTTCACCTGAATCAAGTATATGGAGGCATTATTGCTAAAAAGCAATATCTCATTTTCAGCTCAGTTGCAGATACGACTTTTGCGCTTAGCACGGCAATATAGAAGACAGAAAGAGACAATTTTATAACACTTCTCAACATTAGTTTATCAGAAAACGCCTATTCATGAAATAGAGGGCATTCTACGGTTGTTCAATTAAAAGGAAAAGATTTCTGTTTTCTAATGAATTTCAGTCATTAAAAAAAAAAAAAAAATGAGACAGAATGAGGTGAAGCAAGATGAAATTTAAAAAGAAATAAATAATTGAAATAAGAAATCTGCAAAAAATTCACATGAGTTAGCTTTTTATATTTGTGTTCCATGATCATATTAAAGAAAAAACTACTACTCAATACTTAATGATGAAAAAGAAATTATTATTAAATAAAGTGAGTTTAATTCGTTATAGTTTTATTGTTCAAGCCATAATTGTAACTCCTCAGTGTGTTTATTTATATTGTATGTTTTGGAATACTTTTCGTAGAAACTGTATATTTTTAGGTATGAAGCTTTATTAAGCAAAATAAAAAGATTAAGCTTAAATCTTTTTATTTACTTAAAAGCTAAATTTGGAACACACAGCCTTTTTATTAAAAGTATCTATTTTAAAGAGGTTTGCGACTTGAATCCCTGAATTCGATGTCACATGGTTCTATATTGGATATAAGTACTTAATGTACAATAAAAAATCTTTCAACGTTTGGAAAATATAAAATTATTTGCTTTGATTTCAATAAACCAAGTGTTACAAAATAGTAGAACAAGGTAAATCACACAAACCCTAAGAAACATGACGACTGTCTCAAATTATTATTATTCATTTTTTAACTAAAACTCCAAGCATCTTTCAAATGAACTGATACTTAAATGGAAGTTTTTTGTAATGTAAAAAATCAAAAAGGAATCTGAACTTTTAAATTAAATATTTTTTTTTTTTTCATCTCGCGTAGAGGGCAAACTTTTGTGAAATATTTATAAACATAAATGCAAAAATTTTCTGAATATGACTATGAGAGCTATATAAAAATATAGTTAGGGACTATTTTTTAATTTAATAATTTCACACATGATCCCTAGTTTTATTAAAAATATTTTTACAATTGGTAAGGATAAAGACCACTGCTTATGAACATTAAATATGCATGTTGTAAGGTACCCGCTTTGAACTTGTAAGATTGATTTCCCCAACATTTTAGCTTTTGCTAGTGGTAAGTCTGAAAAATTAACTGTTCATATTTCACAAATAACGTTATGTTTTATTTAAACAACATTCAAATTATTAACCAGTAACAATGAAATTAAAAAAAAAAAAATGTTTGCTGATTTTATACTCAAACTTCACTTGCAAACTCCTGAAAAGCTTTTTGATTTTTTTTTTTTTTTTTTTACCAGTTCATGTTTACTGTTTCATTATGATCAATAATGAAGAGTGAATATGAAAAATCATTAAAGGAAAACAATTGAGTAAGTAATTAATAATTATAGAAAATAGATCTTGGTCAGAATTTTTTAGAAAAAAACCCTTAGCGAAGAAAGAGAGGGGGTAGGGCAATAATATTACCATTGAAAAGCAAGTTTAGGCTTAGCAGATGTAAAACTATTTCATTTCTTTACTTTAGTTCAAGTTTTTAACTCTTTAAGGGCTTTGTGGTAGACTTATTTTTTTTACACAAAAAAGGATTAATTGCTGACATAAATAACATGTATGTAAATTTTTTGGACCCCCCCCCCCCAAACCATCGGCAATGTTTTTCATTTACATTGCTTTGCATCAATTACACAGGCCTACATTTTATTCTTCATGAAAAAGTGTTTCAAGTTGAAAAGGTGCCATATGGTAAATGGAGTGTGCTGATCACGAGATCTGAGCTTATTTTTCCAGCACGTCAAGTTTTCAAGAAACTTGTGTTTGAAATTTTTCATAGAAACTGCCAAAACTACTGAGAGAATATTTATTAAAACTATTTTTAATAGAAAATTCCTACAAAAATCAGTTGTTCAGTAATAATAAAAAAAAAAGCAATTTTATCTACACTCCTGTTTGTGAAAATTGCAACACCATGAAGGAAGCATCATAGTTGACTGAAATTTAATACACAGTTGAGTGGCAATGGTACAAATAAATGTTTACATTTTCAAACCAAACAAAAATTAAAAAATAGATAGAAAATTAGTATTTTCAGGGTTCGTACGGGTCATGGAAATCCTGGAAAGTCATGGAAAAAAAATAACAGAATTTCAGACCTGGAAAAGTCATGGAAAATTGAAATTTTCATTGAAAGTCATGGAAATTTATGTCTAGTCATGGAAAAATGTCCCGGACAAAGAGAAAGGAACAGGAGCTAAAGGAGCAGTAGAAATCTTGAGTTATTTAACAGTATAACACATAAAAGCTATTAAAAGCGGAAAATTGAACGATCCAAAAATTAAATCTGAATTTTGAAATCTCATTGCATCCACTTCTGTCACAGCCGCTTGCCATTTTTGCGATGTGATTTTACTGCCTAGAAATCACTTATTTTGAATTTTCTGTTATTTTCAACACTTCTTATGTTTCATATTCTGTAGTAGCAAAATTTCACGTTCTTTTTGCCACGCCCACTCAAAAAAAAAAAAAAAAGCAATTCAATTGCATGCAAGTTCGATTCCATCACTCTTAAGGACTTTATTATTAAATTTATCAAAATTTAACTTAATTTGTTGAATGTTTAAGAAAATAAAGATCTTAAGTCAGGCGATAGAATACAGAAAAAGAGGAATTCTAGTGTTCTAAAACAGCAGTGCCCAACATACGGCATGCAAAAACTAATCCATGCGACCCACTGCTACATTCAATATCGGGAATTAAACATGTTCTGGAATTTCTGAACCTATTAATTTATATACATTTGAAAATATGCAAATTTGTAAATAAAAGAAATATACTTTTGAATCAGAAGATTGATTCATTACTGAATGGTTTTTTAAAAAAGATCTGGTTTAGAAACAAAGAGAAAGAACTAAACTATGTGGCTTTACTTTAAAGAACCAAAATACTGTCAAGTTACGTGGATGATTAAAGGCACTGTTGACACTAAAAGGTAACTTTTGAAGCAAATTTATTGAAACTTAGTGATGACTCATTCAACCTTTGTCCCATTCAATATCATTCTGCCTGTTTTTAAAAAATGTCAGGCATTTAAGCATCATCATATTCGCTTCACTGCATTTTTACTTTACTTAAATTTATGTGATGAAGACAAATAAGAATAGTTTATTTTTTTTAAGTGTGCACTTACATTTTTTCCATTACAAGTAAGTGCTATAATGAGGCTGTGGCATTCATATAGACGTTTTGCTAATGCTCATTTCCATATATTACAAAGTTTGAGAATAAATAGTGCTATTCGCTTCGTGTAACGTGGTCATGAAAATTTTCATTGAAGTCATGAAAAAGTCTTGGAAAAGTCATGGAATTTTTTCATCCAAATAGAGTATGAACCCTGTATTTTGTGTGGCCACCACGCGCCGCATTAAGAGCTGCTACACGACTCGGCATGGAGTGAAACAAAGTTTGAATATCTGCCTGTGGAAGAGTATTCCATACTGTTTGTATGCGCAACCAAAGTTTGTCTCTCGAAGCAACAGGCCGAGGATCACGAGCGAGGCGCCGCCCAAAGAAATCCCACACATGTTCAATCAGTGATATATCCAGGGAATATGCAGGCCAAGGAAGAAGCTGCACCTGCTGCGAATCAAGGTAGGATTTAACAGTCCTGGCAACATGTGGACGGGCATTATCCTGCTGGAATACAACCCCTGGCAATCCTTGCAGGAAAGAAATAGCTTGGGCTGTAAAACTTCATTTATGTATCGGGTACTGTTCAAATTTCCCACAATTCGTAGCAATTGTGATCTTCCATGATATGCCATGGCACCCCAGACCATAACTCCGGGTGTTCGTCCACTGTGGCGTTCGATAATGCACTCCGGAATGTGCCGTTTACCGGCATAGCGCCTGACACAAATTCGGCCATCATAGTGCCACAAATTGGAGCGGGATTCGTCAGAAAAGACGACCTGCTGCCAATCAGCACGCAGCTCCTATGCACATTGGCCTATTGTAGGCGCAGGCGGCGATGATTTTGCGTGAGAGGAATCCTGTGTAAAGGAATCTTTGTGCGCAGCCCGCGCTGCAGCAGACGTCTCCGAATTGATGAAGCACACAATGAAACACCTGTAGCTGTTGACCATTTTGCTGCCGATTGCCAAGAAAAGCTATGCGGTCTGTCATCGCGAGCTGACATCACATTTCGGGTTCCGCTCCCGGATTCCCGAGCTGTCCGACCCTCGTCCGTCCACTGCTTCCAAACACGCATGATTGTGCTGCTGTTATGCTGCACACGAGCGGCTGCTGCAGGATAAGACAATCCAGCTTCATGAAGGCTGACGATTCTACCCGTTCAAACTCCGAAATTTGCTCAAATTTCGCTTTCTTTCGTCGAAGAGGCATAGTAAAGATTCAGTTAAGATTTACTCTAGCATATAACCACCGATAATCATACACGCCTCGCTACAGCCGTCTATTATTTATATTCGGTTTAATCCGCCGTTCAGAGGGCGCTGCTCAGCATACACATGCGCTACTGGTCCGCAATTCTAATCATTTGCATATCATGCCCTACTTTACATTTCCTGCAATTTTCAGCTCATTCGCGTAAGTCCTTCGTGGCGCTGCAATTTTCACAAACAGGAGTGTATGTTAGACAATCGTTGTTCCTTAAAAAATAAAATCTTTTTTTCGCTTTTTCTTTATCGGTTTTGTCGTTTGAAGTTCCATCTCATCATCGCTGTTGGATGGTTGTAAAAGGTGCAGGAATGGGAATTCCTAGTCCATGAGGTACAGGTCGCGTAGCAGACCGTAAATCATTGGTACTGAAGTGTATGTTTATTCTTCGAATTGAAACCCTTGATATTGCAGGAGTAAGATTAACAATCATCTCCATGGCTTTTTGGTTCCCTATGTACCATATAAATTCCAAAGGATAAAGAGCTATGTGTATCTTTTGTTCATTTTCTCTGTAGCTACGCACACTTTGTATGGAGTCAAACGCTTGTCCTCATCACCAAGCTTTACACCGAAGTAAGCGTGATAAGCTTTCTTAATAAATACTGTTATGTTTCGTTGATGTTTTGTCAGTGGCGGCGCTAAGGTGGTGGCAATTGCCACCCCGTCGGAGACCTCTTGCCCCTCCCCCATCTGGAAAAAATCTTAGTTCAGTCGGGGAATTCCAAAAAATTTCAATGCAAAAGATTGATGAATTGCTAAAAAAAATTCTCTTTTAATCACATCTTTGTTCAGTGTTGCAAATAAAATTCGTTATTTGTTACTTGCCACTTCCAAAAGAAGTTTCCACAACAATTTCCCGGGCAATCGTCTACTAATGACATCCTGTCGTTGTGAACCTTGGAGCTCGCGCTCCCGCGTCGTGAAGAAATGGAGAGACAGAGAGACAGAACTGGTCTGTCTATGCCATGGGCAGAGTTGGGGGGGGGGGGGGGGCTTAAGGCGGCTAAGTCCCCTTGACAGCTCATAAGCCCCCCTAAATGAAAAAATACAGAAGGTTTAAAATAACTGCTTTCTGCACATTCATTTTTTTTTCAAAAAAAAAAAAAAAAATCTTGCAATTCCAAAGAGAGTAAGGTGACTAAAAATTACCTTTCTTACCATCACCAAAAATAACTTTAACAAGTGTTATCAGGATTAATGCTGTTAGAGCTCCAGAATCTACCACTGCTTTCCCTATCATCCCCAAACATATAATTGTAGAATTGTGTTTTTAGAGCCTCAAATTCCAAAAATTCTGGGGAGAACTTCTGAACTCTCCTTTCTCTCATCATGATCCATAAAAATAAATTCCTTAAAATAAATCTCTAATCTAGGAATTCTAAATACAGCTAAGTGGTTGGGTGTGTGCGGAGAAAAGTAAGCAGTGGCTACCTGATTCATAAAAAATGGTAGCCACGTTTGACTTTTGGTGGCCTTTTAAAGAACATATATATATATATACACTGGTGTGCAAAAATTAAGGACGAAGTCGAAAAATTAGCATATCAGCTGAATGAAGAGGCAGAGCGGACAGAAAGACCAATCAGGAGATTAAGTAAGGTGATGTACGGTAGCACCTGCGCAGATAGATATACAGGCAGACGTAATGGGGGAGTGTCTGAGTAGTATAAAGCATGTTGTCGGTATAAGATCAGTATTTCTGGCAAAGAGATCGCACGCCGTATAGCAGTTAAAATCACACCGAGTTGCTGCCTCAGCGAGAAATGCCGAATAATCAATCTGTTAGACGACATCTGGATGCTTTTACCCGAGGTCGAATCATTGGGAAGTTGGAGGAAGGCCGCAGTGTGACAAGTGTGGCAGAGTTCGGAATTGCTCACAGCATCGTTTCACGACTTTGGAGACAATTTCAAACTACAGGAACAGTTATCCGGGGGTTCAGTAGTGGTCGTCCACGAGGAACCACACCCGCAGATGACCGGTATATTGTCTTAAAGGTCAGAAGAAACAGGCGGCAGACAGCGGGAGAAATCGCTAAACACACGACACAGGCGGCTGGATGACCGATATCGCGTTTTACCGTGGCCAGAAGACCGCACGGTGGTGGTCTGTTTGCACGACGCCCTATACGGTGCGTACCTCTAACGCCTGCCCATCGGAGAAGGCGTTCTCTGTGGTGCCGGGAACACCGGAATTGGAGAGACAATGAATGGGGACGAGTACTCTTTACAGATGAGAGCAGATTCAGTCTGAGTAGCGATTCTCATCGCATACTCATCTTGAGTGAGCGGGGAAGTCGCAATCATCCCTCGAACATCATTGAAAAGGACAGGTATGGAGGTCGCGGTGTTCTCGTTTGGGGAGGCATCATGCTTGGTAGTCGTACAGACCTTCCATCTTCGAAGCAGTTTCAGTCAACGGGACCCGTTATTGTAACGGGATTCTTCTTCCATATGTGCGTCTTTTTAGAGGCGCTATGGGTCCGCAGTTCCTTTTCATGGACGACAATGCACCATGTCATCGCACAGTAGCTGCCGAACAGCTCTTAGAGAGTGAGGATATTGAACGTATGGATTGGCCGGCACGATCTCCGGATCTCAATCCCATCGAACATGTATGGGATTTTCTAGGCAGACTCTTGGCAGCTCGTACCTTACCACCAGTAACGATTCGGAGCTTCGATTGGCGCTGCAAGACGAATGGGCAGCAATGCCTCAACAACTCATTGACACCCTCATTCTCAGCATGGGCAGACGCTGTGAAACCTGCCTAGCAGTCGGGGGAGATCATATCCCCAACTAAAGACCGGATGTTTCTTGCTGGACACCCATCACAGGGATGTTTCGGCCTTCAGTCGCATTGCGCTCCATGCTACTTTTTCAATAAAGCTTCTTTTTATCCCTCTGATTTCTCTTTTAGTAAGTGTTGCTTACTTTACACATGTCCTTACGTATTGGGGATCTTACGGTATTAAATGTGTTGATTTGGAAAGCTTTTGTACAAAGTTATATTGAAAAAACCGTCTCGTCCTTAATTTTTGCATACCAGTGTACGTATTTTATAAATAGTAATCTTTAGTAATCTTAAGGGAGTTTGCTCCAAATCACATTGCCGAGGTGGAGTCGACTAACATGCCGAGGGTATCAAGAATGGAAGCGTGTTGTCCTAGCACGATATGCAATATGGTTTTTAACAAATAAAGAAACACATGGTTGCCATTTCTGGCGACTACGACTTTATTTTTTGGCAGCCATTTTAATGAAATTGTCGCATTTTGGCAGCTGGCGACCTCTAATCTAGAACTTTACTTAAAAGTGTCTTTTTAAGCTTTCGATTCAAAAAAAAAAAAAAAAACTGCTGTGAGAATAAAGCGCAGTACTGCGGAAATGAGTTTTTGAGTTATTTAAAGAAACACATTTTGTATTCCGTACTTAGGGAAATGTTGGTATTTGACCCTTTTTTCGTGCTTTATTTTCGCAGTTTCGCAGAAAACCAAATAAGCGAGTTTATACAATGAAGCAATGTTCAACAGATAATAAAAGTGCAAAAAGAAAAATGAAATGTTTGCATACTGCTTTTTCTTCCCGCGGCAGAGCGCCCATTTACTTCCGTACACTGTTATAACCAGGGGTTCCAGACGAGTGAAAATATTCCCTCTAAGGTGAATGCATAGTGCCTGAAGGTGAAATGCAGGCCAGAAAATAGAGCAGAGGAACCGAAACGGCATGCAATCACAAAAAGACTCATTGCGCATGCGCTTTTGCCATAGACATACATTCAACCACCTCAATATGGCGGACAAATGATGATTGCGTTTGTGTGTCTTTCACATTGATTGAAGTACACTACTGGATTAAGACACAACTTTTCTAGGATTAATTATCCGAAATTACAAGTAAGTACAGTTTTTGATCACTTTGTAGCTTTTAGGGCTTTCAAACATAGTTAAGTGTTTAAAAGTGCATTTATTGCTTTTCAGTTACCGTTACTGTTACCATCGTGAAATTTCCATCATTCAAAACGCTACTAAAAATGTCTGTCATTATTTTCTTGAGTATTCAATAAGCAGCTTTTATTAATCACCAATAAATAATCAACAAGTGAGAATGTTAATAAAAATGGTTCTTGTGCTTCGTAGATTATAACAGAAAGCTTAGCGAGAAAAAAAAAATCTCTCAGTCTAGTTCTTTTTTTTTAGCTTTTTCATTCAAGTGTTAGAATCATTTCCTGTTAGCGGTTAATTTCTCGATATCGTTAGAAACGATTTTGTTTTTCCGTAACTCTAATATCCCTGAATATTTTTGGCTCTTCATGTAAATAATTCATAGGCACAGCTATGCTTCATTTTCGGAATGCGTCATGTTTTAGTAAATGTATAATTTCTCACATTATTTAAATAATTACTCGTCTTTAAATTATAACGATTTGTGACAGATCTTTGATACCAAGTAGAGGGGTAGATATTTATTGTTTTATTAATTCTTAACATTACTTTTTGTAAAAAAAAAACTCATCAGAACTCTGAATTTTTCACATGTTTTTAACGGCCCCAGAGTTATTATTAATATTATTTATTTTATGAATTTTTAAGAAAACGATAAAGATTTCACTGGTCTGGAAAGTTTTTCATTTGCTTTTACCGCGCCCGTGAGTCAAAAGAGGTTGAGAAACACTGAGTTAGAGCAATGAGCACTTCTTAACTATGTTGAAAACTCTGAAATATGATCAAATGCTGTAATTACATGTTTTAATCATTTCCAGTACCGAGTTCAATGTGAAAAATGTCCAAAACGTAGAATATCATAAATCAAAACAAAACTTTAAAAAAGAAAAAAAAATACACAACTGTATTCAAAAACGCACACAATACGGGGTAGGGGGGAGGAGGATCTATAGTAAGGGAGCCATTTCTCTCTCCGAAGGTTCCTTTTTTTCACTCCAGCTGTCTATGTTTTAAAAGGTGCCTGTTTTTCACCCTATTTAGAGGTGCGATTTCGGCTCCGTATTGGGCGCCGCTGGTGAACAAGCGTTTCTCCCCTGAAAGGTGCCGAATGCATCCTGTAGTTTTAACAGTGTAACGTCTCAAAATATAGCCTAAAATTACATTTTTTAATTTTCAATATCAAATAAATAAATAAATAAATACAATAAAATAAAAAAGACCTGCTCTGACTCCTTCCCTTAATAGTTTTTAGCTTAAAATGCATTTTTGGGACTTCTGCTTAAAAACTAAGGAGGAAGGATCTCGAACCAATTATTACCTAATGTTAGAAGGGGAACATGGGGCAAAGTGAAGTAGCGGAGCAAAGTGAAATGGTTCTCTTTATTTTGGTATTAAATTTTTAACTATGTTTTCACTGCAAAAATCGCGAAAATACTTTTAGAGGTTTGAATTAATGTCTTCGTTAATTAATGTCATCCAAAGATGCAACCTAGCTAAGAACACTCTTGATCAACTCTCCTTTCGAACAAAAATTTTTTTTTCTTCAAAATCGGTCCATCTGTTTAGGCGCTAGAGTGCCACAGACAGATACACAGTCACACAGATACACATACACGTCAAACTTATAACCCCCTTCCTTTGTGTGTCGGGGGTTAAAAACATTATGGAAAAAACTTTTTGCACAGAGCTTAATACTGTGAAAGCATTTATTTTCGCGAAACTTAACTTTCGCTAGCTCATCTTAAACGCGACAATTTAAGCATGGAGAAATACTTTTCCGCGGCGGATTTATCAACTTTCATATCAGTTCTGTTCGTATAAAACTGCGAAATCGCCTATATCTTCATTTTTGCGAAAATTACGGCAATAGTGTCTGTAGAAACTGGTCAGTTATAAGGGGATTGCCATATAGTCATAATAGCACTGGGTAAAGAGTTTGTCATATTGCGATGGCCTTTGGATTGCCATACAGCACTATAAAAGTTCTGGGTTTACCCCATAAACCATGCCGGAGATCGAATTCGGGTTGCAGCGGCCTTAGTAGATTATATGCAACAGCACAGGTTTAGTCCAGTCAATGAGTGCTCAAAACAGGGGCGTGCATGGAATATGCGATAATTTTTGACTTCAGAATATTGTTGGGGGTAGTTAGTAAGTAAACATACTAAAATTCCCCGACCCTGGGGGGGTGAGCTAAAGGTGGGAGGGAGGGGGGAAGAAAATTTTGGATTTTTCGAGAAAATGTCGGAAACGGTGGAAAAAATGTGTTTAAAATAAAAATTCAAAGTAAATAAATTTACTATGAAACTGTTTCTACACATATGTGTCAAATTTCCAATACGTTTCCTGGTATACGCTATGAAAAATCGATGATTTTCGGAAAAATTCTCTCTTTTTGTCAAACATTTGCTCCTAGTGCCTCCCTAGTATTCATGAAAATTGTCAATGACAAAGTTGTAGAACTTTAAATTTCTTTCAATTTGATATGCTACTTTGTTATATTTTGTTCAACCAATCAAAAGTTACAGAATTTCAAACACGCATTTTCATGGCATAAAATGGAACACTTGCCATTCACAAATTTCAAACTGACTCGAAAGGATCGCGCACTTCCTCTTTCTTCAATGAATTCGATAATCCTGATGGACAATAAAGAAGTATTTGTGGATTATTACAACTCAAATGGTGTTTAAGGTGTGTGTGGGTGGGGAGTCGTGAAATTGCGACTTTGTGACAAGGGGAATTAAAGAGTAAGAAGTGCAATCAAA
Organism: Uloborus diversus; assembly: GCF_026930045.1. Classification (NCBI taxonomy): domain Eukaryota; kingdom Metazoa; phylum Arthropoda; class Arachnida; order Araneae; family Uloboridae; genus Uloborus; species Uloborus diversus. The sequence continues at coordinate 57,561,595 of NC_072734.1, read as the reverse complement.
AGGAACTGCATCATATTGAATATTCTTATAGGTGTTACTGCTGTGACAAATCATGATGAAACATGAAGTATGAGGAGAAGAGGAGTAAGAATTGTAACATCAAGCATTTTTTAATACGAATATGTTTATAAAAATTAGTTTATGAAAAGTACTTTGTGACAAATGGGGAGGGGGTCAAAATGTTGAGAAAAAGTATAATACCATTTATGAACAGCCTCTTACCAAGAAATCGGACGAAGATTTGCAGAAGTACGTTTATGCAGTATGAATTTAGCTCCATACCCATTGCATTATATATCGAAAGTGAATTGAGGAAGTGTAGAAAGCCAGCATTTCCACAGTAAGAAATTTGTTAGAAGTAATTGATAAATAAACATACTGAAAGTCCCCGACCCTAGGGGGAGGGGTGTCAAATGTGGGAAGGGGGAGCCAAATTTTGTGGTTTTCGATTATATCTCGGAAACGTCAGGAAAAATGTGTTCCGAATAAAAGTGAAGTTTAACTAAATTTATTTTGAAATTGTTTTTCTACATATATGTCACATTTCCAGCGGTTTTTTTAGGTATGCTTTCTTAAAAACCAATACTTTTCGGGGGAAAAAAATCTCTTTATTTTTGTCTCAGATTGTCTGTGCCAAGCAGGCGCTCAAGGGATCTTGTGCAGCAATCATGAGGCAAGGACCCTGACAGTTTTCTGTGTCTTGAAAATCCACCGGCTGAACACTTGAACTGTATTGAAACCTGATACCAAAGAAATACGAAGCCTATGCCTAATCACAGCGACACCCAGCTGACAAGCAATCAAAAACTATGAAGTTCTAGCATGTGCTCAGTTTCGTTACTCTTATTGAAATGAATATGTGACGCTATAGCAGGACAATGGAAATTTTAATAATAGAAATAAGGTAAATGTAGCTGACCGGTAGCACCTTTTATTAATTATAGTTTTTATTACATTATTATTAATCATATTTTGAAAGTGTTTATATGGAATATGGACTGACAGTAATTAAAAAATGAAAATATCATCTTAAAGGTGACATCTTGGTTCTATTCGGAGGCGGAAGGGTCATGTCAGGAGCAGTGGAAAAGTTGTTCTTAGAAATTGATAGTGTATTTATGTCATCGTCGTTCCCTTCGTCCTGGATAAATATTTTGATTCCGTTGTTGCAACTGTCCTTGCAATGCAAGCTTGCGACAGAGTAATCTAACGATGATTCTACAAGTGACCTCCAGGTCACTTGTAGAAAAGCAATCTGTGAAAATCATCTTCCAGATTCCGTCAGGAGCAACATCCGATTCCGAGAATTTCAGCACGAGTTACCCATTCCTCCTTTCCCAAACCCCCAATCCGGTTCTTCACCATTAAGTTCCTAGTTACAGGTAAATTTGGTGGTACGGCAGAGTTAGAGATCAGTCCTGATGTTTGCAGCTAATTTGATAAATGATCTGTAACGGAACTCATTGAGGGACTTTTCTGTGGCTAGAGCACCATACCATGAGAGACAGATCTGACCCCAGCTGGCTCAATGGATTCAGGGGAAGAAGAACTGATCACATATGCATTAGATACATGTTATATGATTTTAGATTTCCGGCAGAATGTTGTGATCAGTTGGGGATTTGACTATCAAGAGGACAACCAGCAGTACTTCCTCGCTACCGAAGAATTTTGCCATCTGATCCGTCTTCGCAATATCAGCGTCAACATCACCTAAAGCTCGGAGCATATTTGTCTCGTTTTTCAGCTGCTTCATCAGTAGTGGATTTTTCAGTTGACTGTTATTATGAAAGTTGGACAGAGACCTTCTTGTTGACCGTTGTTTCAATTTTCTAACTGATCGTCTCTTTTTGCCTAACAGTTTTGCAGACTATCCTTAGTAACAACTAATTCAAATTAAATTAAACCAATGTCGTTATCAATTTCCTTAAACAGTATGTATAGTGCTGACTTTCTGCACATCCTCAGTCCACCAGTTCATACTGCATATACGTAATTTCGCAAATCTTCGTCCGATTCCTTGGTAAAGGGCTGTCCATAAATAATGCCACACTTTTTTTCAACATTTTTAACCCTCTACCCCCCTTCCCCATCCCTTTGTCACAAAGTTCGTTTTACAAGCTACTTTTCATAAACATATTCATATTAAAAAATGCTTGGTGTCACACTTCTTACGCTTTCCTTCCCCCTTGTCATAAAGTCGCAATTTCACAACCCCCTCCCTCCCACACACCTTAAACATCATTTGTGTTGTAGTAATCCACAAATACTTCTTTATTGTCCATCAGGATTGTCGAATTCATTGAAGAAAGAGGAAGTGCGCGAGTCGGTTTGAAATTTCTGAATTGCAAGTGTTCCATTTTGTGCCATGAAAGTGCGTGTTTGAAATTCTGTAACTTTTGATTGGTTGAACAAAATATAACAAAGTAGCATAACAAATTGAAGGAAATTTAAAGCTCTACAACATTGTCATTGACAATTTTCATGAATACTAGGGAGGCACTAGGAGCAAATGTTTGACAAAAAGAGAGAAATTTTGCGAAAATCATCGATTTTTCATAACATATACCCAGAAAAGTATTGAAAATTTGGCAAATATGTGTAGAAACAGTTTCATAGTAACTGTATTTAGCTTGAATTTTCATTTTAAACGCATTTTTTCCACTGTTTCCGACATTTTCTCGAAAAACCCAAAATTTTCTTCCCCCCTCCCTCCACCTTTAGCTCACCCCCCAGGGTCGGGGACTTTTAGTATGTTTACAAAACAACTACCCCTAACAATATTCTGAAGTCAAAAATTATCGCATAGTCCATGCACGCTACAATGTGTTCATTGACTGGACTAGTTACCTTAAATTCACTGATCTTCGAGCGTGGAGCTTTAGGATTGCTATACAGCACGAGATAAGTGATGGGTTTTCCCATGGCTCATGCCTGGGATCGAGCCCGGATCACAGTAGTGCCCCAAACTACTAGACCAAGACCACTTGGGGACAACCGGAATTACAGGAAACAATCTTAACCCCTAAACCACATGGAACACAATCAAGATATGAAAGCAAAATATTGTTACAAATTCTGTAAATAGTAATTATTGTAGGGACGTAACCTGTAAATAGTTTCCCGTAATGAATATACAACCCCTTTTTCATTCGGCTAAATTATACGACCCCTATTTTCTTTTATTTGCTTTTCCAGATCAGCAAAACGTGACGAAACCGGATCAGGCTCATCAGTTTTCACGCCGCGGATTGAATGGCGATCCTTGCGGGTTGCTTGCTGGGCGGCCTCCAACTTCATCGCATACACAACAGCAGAACTCAGGTCTTTGACATCTGCCATCCGTAGAGCTTTCTGGATTTCCGGATCTCGAACACCGTCGATGTAGTAGTTGAGTGCCAGGTTGTCTCGAACATCCGCAGGACAGTCGCAAAAAGCAAGATGAGACAGTCTCTCGACGTCCGCCGCTAGCTCTTGCAGGGTTTCCCCGGTTTTCTGGAAACGGGACTTCAACTGGAGTCGGCTGAAATCTTTCTGGCACTTCTCACCGAAGCGAAGCTCCAACGCAGATGTGAGGGCGGCGAAATCCAGGCGCTGGCTGTCCGGAAGGGTCTGGAGGATGTCCGCTGCGTCACCTCTCAGGGATGCTGCAAGATGACAGGCCTTGGTAGCAGAGTCCCATCCGTTCGCTTCCGCCACTATCATGAATTGAGTTTTGTAAACCTGCCACGAAGTTTTCCCATCAAATGTGGCAAGTTTAATGGACGGTCGAGCAACCGATGTGGGAGCGCCAAACTGTACAGAGCTGCTTTCCGCGGTCGCCAATCTCCTTTCCATGTCTTTAATTATTTCTTCCTTAAATGAGGTAAATTTCTTGTCTTCTTCTTCTAACTTATTTTCCACCTTGGCGATACGCTCTTCCACAGTATCAAATTTTTCTTCCAGAGCATCAACTTTATCTCCCATGGCGGTTAGTTGATTCTCCATCATGGTTTTCATCGACGTTAGGTCACTTTTTATTTCATTTTGACTTGTAGTAATTTTAGCAGTTAAATCACTATTTAACTGTTCTTGGTTAGTCGCCAATTCATTTTTTAATTGTTCTTGGTTAGTCGCCATGTCATTTTTTAATTGTTCTTGATTTGCAGTAAAACTTGCAGTCAAATCACTTTTTAATTGTTCTTGATTAGCCGCCATATTTTCAGTCAGGTCGCTTTTCACAGCATTAATTGCTTCCAGAAGTTGTTTTAATTGGTCATCCATTGCGCGAGTAATCACCATAAAAACAAAGTCTATAAATTCAAACAGTCTTTATGAAAAAAAAAATGTCCAAAGTCACACTTACTCCAAGAAAGTCCAGAAGTAGCCCCACGTTGGGCGCCAAATTGTAACGGATTCGGTGTGACTTCCACTTTCTTGAAATGAAGACACAGTTCTTGATAAAAGCACAGGAAATTTATTTACACTATGTACAGGAAAGATCGTCAACAACTGCAAAATTATTCATCAGCAATTAAGCAATTATCACGCAACACCGTAAACTCAACGTTTACACACGTATTTACTTCCAAATACGAAAACAACACAGCGAAATGCCTCGCTATAAACAGAGCAAAAATCTTCTCAGTTCGAAATCTGAATCGAAACTCCCCTGTTTATCCATCGCTAACGGCTTTTATACACCGAAAAGAATTTTCCACAACATTCTTACCTCTTCGCGAAATGCGTAGACCGTTATCAATGAAAAGAAAGAAAATAGGGGTCGTATAATTTAGCCGAATGAAAAAGGGGTTGTATATTCATTACGGGAAACTATTTACAGGTTACGTCCCTACAATAATTACTATTTACAGAATTTGTAACATTGACAATGTTACAAATTCTGTAAATAGTAATTATTGTAGGGACGTAACCTGTAAATAGTTTCCCGTATTGAATATACAACCCCTTTTTCATTCGGCTAAATTATACGACCCCTATTTTCTTTCAGAACATCTGAAATCCTGGATCGAGGAAGTAGTAACTGCCACCTAGATGTCTTGCCGTCGTCAGATTCCCATTTCCGGTGTAGCACGCCGTTCCGTAAATGGAGTGAGTTCCATAAAGCCCAGTATCTTTTTGTTGCAGGACTGAAGATGGAAACGTCCTGCCAGCTAGGGCGTCGACTTTCACTTTCCATGAACTCTAAAATTGGTTTTATGTCGGGGTCTTCAAGTTGATCTTTTCGAACTTGGTCGTCACTCCATGGATCAGGTTCTGATGATATTGGAGTCACTGTCACCTGATAGGCGATAGGGCTAGTCGTTCCATACTGTTTCTCGATTCGGGAACAATACTGGCAGTTCTCAGGACAGGGTCTCCTTGATAAAGCGTCAGCATTACCGTGAGATAACCCTTTTCGGTGTTTGATCTCCATGTCATATTCCTGGAGTCGCTGTATCCATCTGGCTATCTGGCCTTCCGGATTTTTGAAGTTCAAAAGCCAAGTTAATGAGGCATGATCTGTCCGAAGCAGAAATTTTCGGCCGTAGAGGTAATGATGGAAGTGTTCTACAGCTTTCACTATGGCCAGTAACTCCTTTCTGGTGACGCAGTAATTTCGCTCCGACTTTGATAAGCATTTGCTCCAGTAAGCGATGACATGTTCATTTCCGTCAATTTCTTGGGATAAAACAGCTCCAATTCCCTCGTTGCTCGCATCAGTGTCCAGGATGAAGGATTTTTCAGGCTGAGGATAGGCGAGGATAGGCGTTGATGTTAAAGCCTCCTTCAGTCGTAGAAATGCATCTTCGCATTCTTTGGACCATTCAAACTTTTGCTTGCTCTCCGTCAGCTTATGCAAAGGTCGTGCAATGTTGGAAAAACCCTTCACAAACTTCCTGTAGTACGTGCAGAGCCCCAGGAAACTTCGCAACTGATGGATGTTTTCGGGACGACTCCAACTCCTGACCGCAGATACCTTCTCTGGATCGGTTTGCACACCCTCAGAAGAGATGATGTGACCAAGGTAGTTCACTTCCCGGCGGAACAAATTACATTTGGACGGGCTTAACTTCAGATTGGCTTCCTTAAGCTTTTGCAGCACCTTCCTAAGATTTGCCAGATGTTCTTCGAAGCTGCGTCCCACGATGATGATATCGTCTAAGTAGACCAGACAGGATTCGTAAGAAAGTCCTCTTAACACTGTCTCCATAAGACGCTCGAACGTAGCTGGTGCATTGCAGAGGCCGAAGGGCATCACTTTAAACTGCCATAAGCCTTGTCCAGTTGTAAATGCTGTCTTTTCTCGGTCATCAGGGTGTATCTCAACCTGCCAGTAGCCGCTCTTCAAGTCCAGGGTCGAAAACCACTTGTGTCCGGAAAGAGTGTCCAAGGTGTCGTCTATCCGTGGAAGAGGGTAGCTGTCTTTCTTGGTGATTTCATTCAGCCGTCGGTAATCGACACAAAATCTGGTGGAGCCATCTTTCTTTCGGACCAAGACGATGGGAGAGGCCCAAGGACTGGATGAAGGTTCGATTACATCATTCTCCTTCATCTCTTTCAGGAGGGTCTCAACCTCTTCCTTCTTGGCGAACGGTAGTCGTCTTGGATGCTGTTTAATAGGGGGGTGTTCTCCAGTGTAGATCCTATGCTGCGTTAAATTCGTCCGGCCCACATCCTCCGATGTAGATGAAAACAGATGCTTGAAGTCGTCCACCAATTGTTCCGCAGCAGTTCTTTGATCCTTCGATAAGGGTGCACTCCCAATTAACTTCGATGTCAAGGACTCAGAAGACACAGTCTCGGGGGAATTGATTCTTCTAATGATGCAGTTTACGGGAGTACAAGTTGCTAACACTTCGCCTTTCCGGATATTCCTTGGCCTTTCACTCACGTTGGCGACTCTCACAGGAATTACATCCTTGGAAAGGTCCACAAGCGTAGATGCCACCAGCACTCCTTTTGGGTTATTGCTTAAGTTGGGGTATTCAATGAGTCCAAATCTAAAACTATTGCTCTCTTCAATGGAGCCGGGTATTAATGATTCTGACCTTGAGGGAATTGATAAATCTGTTTGGGCAATTATTTGATGAGCGGATTTTACATCACTTTCTGCGGGAAAGACTGCTATGTCTTCTCTCGTCGAGTGCAGCTCGTTAGTCTTGAAGTCGAGGTTGAAGTCATACTTCTTTAAAAAGTCCAATCCGAGAATGAAGGGGTCTATGATAGCAGCAACGAATGCGGTATGATGGTAAATGGCATTTCCAAACACAATTTCTAAGTTCACTTTACCTTCAATCTCGATCTTGTCACCTGTCACAGTTTGGAGGGTAACGCAGGGCGGCGTCCACAGAATGTTGAGTCCAAATTGACGAGCCACATCTGTTCTAATGATCGTAACATTGGCTCCAGTGTCAATAATCAGTTCGCAGGGAAACCCGTTTACATATGCGTAAACAAACAGTCCATTACTGCCGCCACTCGTCGATGAAATCTGGAAAACTTTAAGATGGGGCTCATTCCAATTTGGCGACCTCCGCCCCGGTTGGAAGACGTTCATAACTTCGCACGAGAGCGAATCAACATCGCGGCGGAGAAGATGAAGACCCGATACGACACAAGGTCTACTGGACATGAATTCAACGAAGGCGACAAGGTTTGGTTATGGAATCCCATCCGACGGAAAGGTCTGTCACCCAAATTGCAGTCGCATTGGGATGGACCCTACAAAGTCCTTAACCGACTAAATGACGTCGTAGTGAGGATCCAAAAATCACCTAATGCAAAACCTAGGGTTGTACATTATGATCGGTTAGCCCCATACTATGGCCATAGTTCATGAGTATTACGTAAACAACCATGGTTGATAACATAAAAGTTGTAGATAATTTTTGCTTTTAATGTTTAGTAATATTTCTTGTTATTATTGTGTTTTCTGTATCTGTTAGTTATTAATTAATGTGTATATTTGTAAACTTGTGATAGAAGTTTGGCACCCTTTCTGGGGATTGTACTGCCCGGGACTTGCAGTCCTTAGGAAGGGGGCAATGTTACAAATTCTGTAAATAGTAATTATTGTAGGGACGTAACCTGTAAATAGTTTCCCGTAATGAATATACAACCCCTTTTTCATTCGGCTAAATTATACGACCCCTATTTTCTTTCTTTTCATTGATAACGGTCTACGCATTTCGCGAAGAGGTAAGAATGTTGTGGAAAATTCTTTTCGGTGTATAAAAGCCGTTAGCGATGGATAAACAGGGGAGTTTCGATTCAGATTTCGAACTGAGAAGATTTTTGCTCTGTTTATAGCGAGGCATTTCGCTGTGTTGTTTTCGTATTTGGAAGTAAATACGTGTGTAAACGTTGAGTTTACGGTGTTGCGTGATAATTGCTTAATTGCTGATGAATAATTTTGCAGTTGTTGACGATCTTTCCTGTACATAGTGTAAATAAATTTCCTGTGCTTTTATCAAGAACTGTGTCTTCATTTCAAGAAAGTGGAAGTCGCACCGAATCCGTTACAATATGTAAGTAAATCCAGCAAAACTGAATTTTGAGTAATCGAATGGTTTGATAAAAATGCTGTGTAAAATAGAGTGTTATTTCCTATAGAGTGTTAATAGAAATTATTTCCCATTGGTCAATAGCAAGGGCGCCCATATGCAAAATTTTAAGGGGGCGGGGAAGAGGGGCTCAAAAATTTTCCCCATGGTTTAGCAGAATATTTTCCTCATGGCAACCGATTTCAGTACATATTAGAGACATTAAAATTTGACATTTTTAATAACTTATTCATTAATGGTTGGCAAAGAAATTTTTATACATTTTTGCAAAGAAAAAAGCACTAAAAGCAAGAAAGATCTCCTTTCCATGGGGGGAGGGGCTTGAGCCCCTTTTGTCCCCGTGTATGGGCGTTCTTGGTACTAGAATTACACCACTGTCACATGAAGCAGAATGAGGATATAACTAATATCTCATGGTGTAAATACTACAAATAAAATAAAGGAAATTCACCGCTTTTGCTTGAACTTCACACATCCAAACATGGCGTTTGCAGAAAAAAAAAAGGAAGATGCGAAAAGATTTATTGTCTGCAAAAAGGACAAAAACGGTTAATAAAATGTGAATAACTCATCCTGAAAAAAATTAAAAAAATAAAACTACCAAAAACCCACATAAATGAATTACGTCATGACTTGCTATCTACCAACAGCAACACAATATCGCCGGAGATAAGGTCCACTCGCCACAAAAAACAATGCATCAGCAAAGGTTCCCTCCTCCCCCCAAGTACTGCAAAGACCCCCTCCCCAGAAAAATAAAAATTACCCCTGAAACCCCCCTTAAAATTTCAATGGCGAAGTCTGCGCCATGACCAGTGGCGCAGGATTTAGAACAGTAAATACGAGACAGGCTTCTAGTAGTAAAGGGGGGGGGGGACTTAATTTTGAGACGTCACTGTAAATTCAATCTCAACAACATTAAACCCCACAAAATGTCGCCTAAATCGTTTTCATTGCGAATGAAATACTGAACTACGCATGCGCAGAGATGTATCATGTCATGGACCAATTAATGGCGCTGGCGCTTACCATTAAGTATTGAGTGGGGGGCCATGATCATATATTTCCAATATTAGTCAACTAGAAAGTCGTCCGTCAAGGTATGACGGGTGAAAATTGCTTCTACTCTTCCACATTTGAGCACAGCAATTGCCTGTTAGGTAATATTTTGATATTTGAAATTTTAACTCTAACCCCAATGGATAGCGTTAATTTTCAACCACTTTTTTGATTCCTCATTCCCCTAAAATGACTCTTACCAATAAAACAGTTTAAGTTACTGGATCGAGTTCAGCCTTGTCACAATAAAACCTTTCCCTGCATGTCAAACATTACCAAAACATATTATCAAATTGTCATTCCGTGGCGCGAGTTTCATTGTTGAAACACGCGGATTACTTGATCATCGGCTATTATTTATGTGAGGATGAGCAAAGAAGCAGCAACCATTTGGCTCCTCATGGTCTGCCGTCAAAACAAAAACATACAAACCAAATCAGAACGAAAACAATTTTTTTGTTTGCTGCCACATGATTTTCTTATTTCTCATTATTTCACACTTTTTGTTTACTTTATTTTTTCTCTTAAAATAATGTCTCGTTCTGTAAAATGTTGTTATCAGCTAGAATAGACACGTTTAGTGGTGACGTCAGGGGTTGCCAGAAACTCGGGGAAGTTTCCAATCATGCCGTTGCTATGCGCGTTGCTAAGGAAGAAACAACATAGGATCTTCGTACGAATAGGGTTAGAGCGATGTTTAATTGATGGTTTCTTGCCAATTAAATGCTTAGATAATTTTTTTTTAGTGGTTTCAAGTTACATATAAGCCACCTGTAGACATCATTTGACGAATATCGATAGTTTTTACATGTGAATCGGGTTAAAATTCGGCAAAACATAGACTTATGTGGAATACAAGTGTGTTTTCTAGAGTTATACACTCTTCTTATTGTTATTTCTTTTTCTTTGGGTGGAGGGCAACAGCTCCGCCATTTGAAAGGGTCTGGAAAGACATTGCCCCCCCTCCCCCGCTTTCGGAAAATTGCTGTATTTCTATAAATTTTGCGCAATTTTTTCTTTCGATGCAATATGCATTGACTGTATATGATTTAACCCCCCCCCCCCCTTTGCAGAAAAATTTGAAATGACGGGACGAGGGAGATACATTTTTTTAAATCCTGTTTAAAGCTTTCTAAGAATTTGATTATAATTATTTTCTTCGGGCGGGATTTTTTTTTTTAATGGTATAAGTAATTTTTTGTTTGGGGGAGGAGAATTTTTCACTTTTCTCGATTGTGATGCTTGTTTGCATTGAAATTATTTTTTTTTCGAATGGGAGGGGGGGATGTTAGAATACATTGTCCTTATTCTAATGCGAGTTTGATTGGGATATTTTAGTTTAAATTTTTTCTTCTGCGAGAACACACACGTAATTTAAGTTAAACTCCAATTGAGCTCTATTCCGAATAGGAATAAAAAGTATCTTGAAGAAATTGATAAAATTCCCATTGAACCTAGAAAAAAACTAATATGTATATCCTTGTCCCCCCCCCCCCCCCAAAGAGCAATTACTTAAAACTACGCGCAGCAAGAAGAAATATCCCCTCCCCCCGAAGAAAAAAAGAATTTAATTGAACTATGAATTGCAAATAGTAGAACAAACTGAAATTTTCAGTGTATATTTATGTATATTGATATAAAAAAATATGTATAACAAGTAGAGTAAAGTAAAAATCCCCGCCTTGGAATACAAAAAAAAAGATTAAAATACTCGTGACAATTTGAAGAAAACACGCAATTCTCCCTTTCCCCCAAAGAGCCCGAAGGAATGGAGTTTCATTAAAATATGCATTATTACTGGAACAAATGCAGAAAAATTCTCTCCCCCCCCTCCAGGTATCGCTGACTAGGCTGACATGGTCTCTCGTCTTCTAAAGAAAAGAATGCATACAATTCAATTAAAACTACTCCTCTTCCTAAAAAAAAATAATAACAATAATTAAATTTTGCTCTAAACTTTAAAAGAAAAATCTCCCCCCCTCCCCCCCCCCAAGTCATGATATTTCAAATTTCCTAGAAGGGTACGTGCAAAAAGGAAATAGTCAATGTACGAGTATGTTGCGTCGAAAAACAGCAAAAATTACGCCAAATTTATAGAAATACAGTTATTTTCCAAAAGGCATGAGAGGGGCAATACCTCTCCTGACCCTCTCAAATGTCGGACCTGTCCCCCCTCCCCCCCCCAACGAAAAAAAAATAACAATAAGAAGAGTGTATAACTCTAGAAAACACACTTGTATTCCACATAATTCTATGTTTTGCCGAATTTTAACCCGATTCACATGTAAAATCTATCGATACTCGTCAAATGATGTCTACAGGTGGCTTATATGTAACTTGAAACCACTAAAAAAATTATTTAGACCATTTAATTGCCAAAAAACTATCAATTAAACATCGCTCTAACCCTATTCCTACGAAGATCCTATGCTGATTCTCCCTTAGCAACGCGCATAGCAACGGCATGATTGGAAACTTCCCCGTGTTTCTGGCAACCCCTGACGTCACACTAAACATGTCTATACGGGACTTCAGCCGTCCCGCATGGAAGTTCCTCGGGACGCCGAACACTTTTTTAAAATACGGGACTGTCCTTTGAAACCCGGGACGTCTGGCAACCTTGGCCATGACCCCCCTCCCCTTAGGTGGTCACCTCTGGCATCAAGACTCGGTATCTACCAATCAGAAGGAGAATAGACAGAAATGTCGAAGCAAGGCAAAGGGAAATTAATATGCAATCTGAATTGCTTAAACCTCCTGTCGGCAAGCCCGAGTATACTCGGGCTGGTCTGTGAAGTTTAACATTGAGTGGGCATGGTCCTACCGCTATGAGGAATTAAAAAAAAAAAAAATTGAATTTTGACATTTTGAATTCAAATTATGCTTTTCGCAATCACGAGTGTGTATATGTAGGCGTGTGTGTTTGTGTGGGTATGTGTGTGTGTGTGTTTGTGTCTGTGTACAAGCACGAGTGTGTGGTTGTGTGTGAGTGTGTGTTTGTCTGTGTACAGGCTCGAGTGTGTGGGTGTGTGTACGTGTGTATATGTAGGCGTGTGTATTTGTGTCTGTGTACAGGCACGACTGTATGTATGTGTGTGTGTGTGCGTAGGTGTATGTATGTGTAGGTGTGTGTTTGCATGTGTGTGTGTAGGATATGGACGTTACCTGTAGAAGGTTTTCACTAGAGGAGCAGCATTGGGAGGAGCCGGTCGACGGTGGTGCTGCAGAGGGAGGCGGGGGGAAAATAAAATCAGCGTAACGCCAAGGACAGTCAAATGAGAATAATAAGCAATGTGATTGCTCAAAAAAAAATAATAATTTGAATTTTTGGCATCTGGAATTCAAATTATGTTTTTCGCAATCACGAAATCACGAGCGTGTGTGTGTATGTATGCGCGTGTGTGTTTGTGTAGGCACATGTGTGTGCGTGTTGTGTATGCAGTGCTATATATGTGTACGCGCGTGTGCGTGTAGGCGTTCGCGTGTGTATGTAGGCGTTCGTGTGTGTGAATGTAGGCATATGTGTTTGTGTCTGTGTGCAGGCATGAGTGCGTGTATGTGTAGGAGTGTTGCATGTGTATGTGTATGTGTGTGTAGGTGTGTGTATGTATGCGTGTGTGTTTAGGATATGGACGCAACCTGAAACGGTTTTCGCAAGAGGAGCAGCATCGTGAGGGGCCGGCCGACGGTGGTGCTGCAGAGGGAAGCGGGGGGAAAATAAAATCATAGGACATCAAAACAGTCAAATGAGAACAATAAGCAATCGTGATTGCTCAAAAAAAAAGTCGAAAATGTTTTACTTAGGTATACCTGCCAAGCAGGCACAAATTGCATACTATTTAGCAAGACAAATGCTACCGGCTTCCACCATTTCATTCGAGTAACGTACCTGTCAGGTTTCGAATAATAAAAAATGAATAAAAAGTGTTTTGGCGGGCGTCGATCCGTGACGTCATTTCAAGAAGTTTTGTGAGGTCGACCCACTTTCAGAAAGGACCGGTTTCTTGCTCACGCTACGACTCCGAAGCATCATTCAGTCTCGCTTTAGCAATGGTCAGCTGATGAAATAAGAATGCAGGAATGGAAGTTTAAATGCCACGCTCACTGTTACTTACTCGGATGCATTCTCTGGGCAGGTAAGATTTTTTTCATTTTTTAAACTTTTGAATCAGTATCACTGGGGTTGTGTGTAAAAATAGATTTATGAAGCGAGTTTAAGATTCTATTTCTATATGGATGGTCACTGTAATCTGCGAACACTATGTACCGTGGCAGAGTTTGTGGCTCTGTTTTATGTTTCGAAACGTCAAAATAAATTAACAATAAAGTCAATAAAAATGTTTATTATTGAAAAAATTAGAAACACTATAAAAATTAGTGTTAACTTGGTCTTCAAATCTGTTCAATTGTGCTGGAACGGAATTTTTCTTGAATGTTTTTAATTTCCCTTGGCATATTCAAGTCATTATTAAGTTTATAAACTCCAATGAAACAAATAAATAAAAAAATAAAAATTAAAAAGCATTAACCTAATGGCAAGCAAAAAATATGATACTCGGGATGTTAAGTTCATAAACGCAAATTCGACCAATAAAAACTGAATTAACCCAATGACAAACAAAAGACATCTCGGCTACAGTATTAAGTTCATAAACGCTAATTCAACTTATAATATCTGTATTGCTACGATTGCCCCCTGGATAATTACGAAATCCGAGACGTCTACGAGTCTGTAATGACACATGAAGTGAATGAAATGACATTTTGTTGTCATCCGTCTACAATCATGGGTCATGAAATAAATGACATCATGTATGTCAATGGGTTAAAGTTGTTCTAAAGTTATCGCTACTGTAAGTTATTATCAAGTCGTCAAGGGATTAAAATTACTGTTCCGTAAGCGTAAGTTATTTTAACATGTCAAACGATCAAGGGATTATAATAATTATAAGTTGTCGTAACTATAAGTTATTTTAACGTGTCAAGCAATCACGAGGTTAAAATTACTGTAAAGTTATCGTAAGTGTACATTATTTTAATATGCAAAGCCGTCAAGGGGTTAAAATTATTGTTAAGTAATCGTAATTACAAATGATTTTATTATGTCAAGAGATTACCGTTGATGTAAAACTACCGTAATTAAGAGATTTTTATTAATCGGCCAAGAGTTAGTTAACTGATCGGTACTTTCGTATAGTGATATGGATTGGGTAAATATGTTTTGGGTATTAACCAGAGGGCATGAGTAAACTCCCTAAACTGGGTATTTTTCAAAAATAATAATAATAATAATAATAATAATGAGGTGATAAATTTTTATGTGTATATGAAATAGTAGGTAAAATTAATACGTACGTTCATACTCAATTCATACGTAATTGATAATCTTTTTATTGAAATTGAAAAATATCACCCCGTTTCATTTCTGGGTCTGACTTCGAAAGTCTGTAGCATCAAATTGTCTTTCTTAGAGTCTAGTTTATACTATCCTGTAATTGATTTCAATTTTTGCACCTAACTGAAACTTGTGAACCCAAAAATAACCGAAAAAATGAAAATTTATGAAACTAATAGTCTGATCTATTTATACCTTTATTATTTTTGTGTGCAAACTTTTGCTGCAGATTGTCAAAATAGACAGTATTATAGGAAAACGTGGAAGTAGCACGAATGAGAACAGAATATTTGAAAACATTCACTTATAAAAAAGACAAAAAGAGGGTGGATTTGTATTTGTGAGATCTGAAAAAAGGCATTAAAAGAAATAATAAAAATATATACACATAAATTAATGAATAATGGAGTACAAACCTTGCTCGAGCCCTTCTATAGTAAATGTTTCTTCTAATATCACTTTTAACGCAAAAAATAAGACAATGACGGTTTGTTGAAAAACTTTAATGTCCCAAACAAAGACAACCGAATCATGAAAGTGTTAATTACGACTGCTGGTAAATTTTTATGATTAGTTTGAGATTAAAAAAAAAAAGAACGCTTTAACATACTGTCATGTTTATTTACCTGTTTTGATGTTCAGGACCGACAATAACCAGTAAAGTTGACTAGTTCAAATTTTGGCCAGCTTTTTGTCTCAAATACCCGTCTGTGCGGTGAATTTCTCAAATTATGAATAAATTAGTTAAACTGAATTAGTTAAGTGGAAATAAAATTGCTCAAACAATGCACAGTTACATAGCCAAGATGAATTGTGAAATAAATTAAAACTAAAGCTGCTCAGTTAGTGTAGATAGCCTAAGTTATTTCCACACTTTAAAATTGTATATTTTTTCAAAATTTTCAAAATAATTGAACCCAGAAAACTGACTCAAGTTTCAAAATATAACTATTCATTTATTCTGTAACACCATTTGTACTGGTGAAATACCGACAGGTGTACTAGTCCTCAAAACTAAATTTGGCAAAATGTTTAAAGTATGGGCACTTGATTTTTTTTTCTTTCAAAATGAAGAAATTGGAAATTGTTTTGAAAATGCTAGTACATAAAGAAATAACGTTTTATAACAACACTTACACTGAAGCATTATTTTTTATTTTTGGCAGTTAATTTGAACCTTCAACAAAGGTGGAAGTTCTCTTGTTTTTCCCATGGTACAAAGTAAAAAATAAAATATTTTTCTAATTAAATATTTTCTATTTGATTATAAAAAAATGCTTGAACAAATTAATAAGTAAATAAAAAATGAGTGAATAAATGAATGGATAATGAAGTAATAAACGAATAAATGAGTAAATTAATGGTGATAAAAGTAAATGAGTGAATAAAATAGTGAATGAATAACAAAATAAGTGAATAAATGAATTAATAAGTAAATTATTAAATGGGGGGAGGGAATGTGTAATTGAATTAATAAATGATTGAATAAATAACGAAATCAACTATTTCACATTGCCTCATCCACTTTGCCTCACGTTCATTTGACCAACGAAACATTAACATTCAACAAAATAGTGCACCAAATATTAGACCTTAATATTTAAAATGTTAATAAAGAGAAATTTTATCATTTTATAATAAACAAAAATAATTTCCGACTTAACAGCGAAGTATTTAAGTAGAGCATCAATTAAAAAAAATAGCTTATATTATATGCTTTGGTCTTGAGAGGCAGACCGGAATCGACTACATATTGTTACAAATTCTGTAAATAGTAATTATTGTAGGAACGTAACCTGTAAATAGTTTCCCGTAATGAATATACAACTTCTTTTTCATTCGGCTAAAGTATACAACCCCTATTTTCTTTCTTTTCGTTGATAACGGTCTACGCATTTCGCGAAGAGGTAAGAATGTTGTGGAAAATTCTTTCGGTGTATTTAAGCCGTTAGCGATGGATAAACAGTTAGTTTCGATTGAGAATTTGCGCTGAGTGTGTATTAGCTCTGTTTATAGCGAGGCATTTCGCTGTGTTGTTTTCGTATTTGGAAGTAAATACGTGTGTAAACGTTGAGTTTACGGTGTTGTGTGCTAATTGCTTAATTGCTGATGAATAATTTTGCAGTTGTTGAAGATCTTTCCTGTACATAGTGTAAATAAATTTCCTGTGTTTTTATCAAGAACTGTGTTTTCATTTCAAGAAAGCGGAAGTCGCACCGAATCCGTTACAATTTGGCGCCCAACGTGGGGCTTCTTCTGGACTTTCTTGGAGTAAGTGTGACTTTGGACATTTTTTTCATAAAGACTTTTTTTGAATTAGGACTTTATTTTTTATGGTGATTACTCGCGCAATGAATGAACAATTAAAACAACTTCTTGACGCAATCACCTCTGTGAAGAGTGATATGGCTACTAATCAAGAACAATTAAAAAGTGACTTGACTGCAAGTTTTACAGCTAATCAAGAACAATTAAAAAGTGACTTGACTGCAAGTTTTACAGCTAATCAAGAACAATTAAAAAATGATATGGCAGCTAATCAAGAACAATTAAAGAATGATATGGCGGCTAATCAAAACCAATTGAAAAGTGATTTAACGGTGCTGAAAAATGACCTAGTTTCTAACCAAGAGGAAATTAAAAACGATCTTACTTCGGTAAAGACTGTGATGGAAAATAAATTTAATGAGATAGAGCATCGAGTTGATGCTATTGAAGGAAAGTTTGAGGCAGTTGAAGGCCGATTCATCGCAGTGGAAAATAAAATCGAAGAGAAATTTGAAGAAAAATTAAGTTCCGTTGAAGGCCGATGCAATGCTGTAGAAAATAAACTGGAAGAAGAAGATAGAAAATTTCATCAACTTAAAGAAGACATCTTTAAAGACCTGGAAAGGAGATTGGCGACCGCGGAAAGCAGCTCTGTACAGTTTGGCGCTCCCACATCGGTTGCTCGACCGTCCATTAAACTTGCCACCTTTGATGGGAAAACTTCGTGGCAGGTTTACAAAACTCAGTTCATGATAGTGGCGGAAGCGAACGGATGGGACTCTGCTACCAAGGCCTGTCATCTTGCAGCATCCCTGAGAGGTGATGCAGCGGACATTCTTCAGACCCTTCCGGACGGCCAGCGCCTGGATTTCGCCGCCCTCACATCTGCGTTGGAGCTTCGCTTCGGTGAGAAGTGCCAGAAAGATTTCAGCCGACTCCAGTTGAAGTCCCGTTTCCAGAAAACCGGGGAAACCCTGCAAGAGCTCGCGGCGGACATCGAGAGACTGTCTCATCTTGCTTTTTGCGACTGTCCTGCGGATGTTCGGGACAACCTGGCACTCAACTACTACATCGACGGGGTTCGAGATCCGGAAATCCAGAAAGCTCTACGGATGGCGGATGTCAAAGACCTGAGTTCTGCTGTTGTGTATGCGATGAAGTTGGAGGCCGCCCAGCAAGCAACCCGCAAAGATCGCCATTCAGTCCGCGGCGTGAAAACTGATGAGTCTGATCCGGTTTCGTCACGCTTTGCTGAGCTGGAAAAGCAAATAAAAGAAATTGCAGGACTCCTCAAAAGGACTTCGGCTCCCAAGTACCAAAATGGACAATCACTTAAGTGCTGGAAATGTGGCGGCGAGGGTCACTTACGAAGAAACTGTGAAGCTCGCCAAGAAACCAGAGGGAAGAGCACCTCTCCCTCCCAGGTCCAGGAAAACTAAGCCATGGCAATCTCGCGGGGCGGAGGTCGCCAAATTGGAATGAGCCCCATCTTAAAGTTTTCCAGATTTCACCGACGAGTGGCGGCAGTAATGGACTGTTTGTTTACGCATACGTGAACGGGTTTCCCTGCGAACTGATTATTGACACTGGAGCCAATGTTACAATCATTAGAACAGATGTGGCTCGTCAATTTGGACTCAACATTCTATGGACGCCGCCCTGTGTTACCCTCCAAACTGTGACAGGTGACAAGATCGAGATTGAAGGTAAAGTAAACTTAGAAATTGTGTTTGGAAATGCCACTTACCATCATACGGCATTCGTTGCTGCTATCACAGACCCCTTCATTCTCGGATTGGACTTTTTAAAGAAGTATGACTTCAACCTCGACTTCAAGACTAACGAGCTGCACTCGACGAGAGAAGACATAGCAGTCTTTCCCGCAGAAAGTGATGTAAAATCCGCTCATCAAATAATTGCCCAAACAGATTTGTCAATTCCCTCAAGGTCAGAATCATTAATACCCGGTTCCATTGAAGAAAGCAATAGTTTTCGATTTGGACTCATTGAATCCCCCAACTTAAGCAATAACCCAAAAGGAGTGCTGGTAGCATCTACGCTTGTGGACCTTTCTAAAGATGTAATTCCTGTGAGAGTCGCCAACGTGAGTGAAAGGTCAAGGAATATCCGGAAAGGTGAAGTGTTAGCAACTTGTACTCCAGTAAACTGCATCATTAGAAGAATCAATTCCCCCGAGACTGTGTCTTCTGAGTCCTTGACATCGAAGTTAATTGGGAGTGCACCATTAACGAAAGATCAAAGAACTGCTGCGGAACAATTGGTGGACGACTTCAAGCATCTGTTTTCATCTACATCGGAGGATGTGGGCAGGACGAATTTAACGCAGCATCGGATCTACACTGGAGAACACCCCCCTATTAAACAGCATCCGAGACGACTACCGTTCGCCAAGAAGGAAGAGGTTGAGACCCTCCTGAAAGAGATGAAGGAGAATGATGTTATCGAACCTTCATCCAGTCCTTGGGCTTCTCCCATCGTCTTAGTCCGAAAGAAAGATGGCTCCACCAGATTTTGTGTCGATTACCGACGACTGAATGAAATCACCAAGAAAGACAGTTACCCTCTTCCACGGATAGACGACACCTTGGACACTCTTTCCGGACACAAGTGGTTTTCGACCCTGGACTTGAAGAGCGGCTACTGGCAGGTTGAGATACACCCTGATGACCGAGAGAAGACAGCGTTTACAACTGGACAAGGCTTATGGCAGTTTAAAGTGATGCCCTTCGGCCTCTGCAATGCACCAGCTACGTTCGAGCGTCTTATGGAGACAGTATTAAGAGGACTCTCTTACGAATCCTGTCTGGTCTACTTAGACGATATCATCATCGTGGGACGCAGTTTCGAAGAACATCTGGCAAATCTTAGGAAGGTGCTGCTTAAGGAAGCCAATCTGAAGTTAAGCCCGTCCAAATGTAATTTGTTCCGCCGGGAAGTGAACTACCTTGGTCACATCATCTCTTCTGAAGGTGTACAAACCGATCCAGAAAAGGTGTCTGCTGTCAAGAGTTGGAGTCGTCCCGAAAACATCCATCAGCTGCGAAGTTTCCTGGGGCTCTGCACCTACTACAGGAAGTTTGTAAAGGGTTTTTCCAACATTGCACGACCTTTGCATAAGCTGACGGAGAGCAAGCAAAAGTTCGAATGGTCCAAAGAATGCGAAGATGCATTTCTACGACTGAAGGAGGCTTTAACATCAACGCCTATCCTCGCCTATACTCAGCCTGAAAAATCCTTCATCCTGGACACTGATGCGAGCAACGAGGGAATTGGAGCTGTTTTATCCCAAGAAATTGACGGAAATGAACATGTCATCGCTTACTGGAGCAAATGCTTATCAAAGTCGGAGCGAAATTACTGCGTCACCAGAAAGGAGTTACTGGCCATAGTGAAAGCTGTAGAACACTTCCATCATTACCTCTACGGCCGAAAATTTCTGCTTCGGACAGATCATGCCTCATTAACTTGGCTTTTGAACTTCAAAAATCCGGAAGGCCAGATAGCCAGATGGATACAGCGGCTCCAGGAATATGACATGGAGATCAAGCATCGAAAAGGGTTATCTCACGGTAATGCTGACGCTTTATCGAGGAGACCCTGTTCTGAGAACTGCCACTATTGTTCCCGAATCGAGAAACAGTATGGAACGACTAGCCCTACCGCCTATCAGGTGACAGTGACTCCAATATCATCAGAACCTGATCCATGGAGTGACGACCAAGTTCGAAAAGATCAACTCGAAGACCCCGACATAAAACCAATTTTGGAGTTCATGGAAAGTGACAGTCGGCGACCTAGCTGGCAGGACGTTTCCATCTTTAGTCCTGCAACAAAAAGATACTGGGCTTTATGGAATTCACTCCATTTACGGAACGGCGTACTGTATCGAAAATGGGAATCTGATGACGGCAAAACGTCTAGGTGGCAGTTACTACTTCCCCGATCAAGGATTTCAGATGTTCTGAAAGAAATACATAGTAGTGCGACTGGAGGACATTTTGGTGTCTTGAAAACCCTTAATAAAGTTCGGGAGCGCTTCTTCTGGAGCAAGGCGAAGGATGACGTGGAGAAGTGGTGCCATTCTTGTGACGCCTGTGCTGCTCGTAAAGGACCGAAGAAGAGAAGCAGAGGGAAGCTACATCTGTACAACGTTGGAGCTCCTTTCGAACGAATTGGGATCGACATCCTGGGTCCTCTACCAAGAACTGCTGATGGGAACAAATACGTTCTTGTTTCCATCGACTATTTCACGAAATGGCCCGAAGCGTATCCCATTCCAGATCAAGAAGCTACCACCGTAGCAGAGACTCTAGTCCAACATTGGATCTCGAGATACGGAACACCTTTGCAGATTCATTCCGATCAAGGGAGGAATTTCATCTCTGCTGTGTTTAAGGGCCTATGTCAAATTCTCGGAATTGAGAAAACTAGGACAACACCACTACACCCACAATCGGACGGCATGGTGGAGAGATTTAACCGCACAATCCTAAATAATCTCTCGCTTATGGTATCCAGAAATCAACAGGATTGGGACAAGAAGCTACCTTTGTTCCTGCTGGCCTACCGCAGTGCTGTCCACGAGACTACCGGATATGCCCCATCTCAGATGCTCTTCGGACGAGAGCTTCGGCTACCTTGTGATCTCGTCTTCGGTCGTCCTCCGGATGCGCCTGCATCGCCTGAGGAGTACATCCAGGATCTCCAGGCCCGGTTGGAAGACGTTCATAACTTCGCACGAGAGCGAATCAACATCGCGGCGGAGAAGATGAAGACTCGATACGACACAAGGTCTACTGGACATGAATTCAACGAAGGCGACAAGGTTTGGTTATGGAATCCCATCCGACGGAAAGGTCTGTCACCCAAATTGCAGTCGCATTGGGATGGACCCTACAAAGTCCTTAACCGACTGAATGACGTCGTAGTGAGGATCCAAAAATCACCTAATGCAAAACCTAGGGTTGTACATTATGATCGGTTAGCCCCATACTATGGCCATAGTTCATGAGTATTACGTAAGCAACCATGGTTGATAACATAAAAGTTGTAGATAATTTTTGCTTTTAATGTTTAGTAATATTTCTTGTTATTATCGTGTTTTCTGTATCTGTTAGTTATTAATTAATGTGTATAATTGTAAACTTGTGATAGAAGTTTGGCACCCTTTCTGGGGATTGTACTGCCCGGGACGTGCAGTCCTTAGGAAGGGGGCAATGTTACAAATTCTGTAAATAGTAATTATTGTAGGAACGTAACCTGTAA
Organism: Uloborus diversus; assembly: GCF_026930045.1. Lineage (NCBI taxonomy): Eukaryota > Metazoa > Arthropoda > Arachnida > Araneae > Uloboridae > Uloborus > Uloborus diversus. The sequence continues at coordinate 57,539,041 of NC_072734.1, read as the reverse complement.
ATAGTTACCCGTAATGAATATACAACTTCTTTTTCATTCGGCTAAAGTATACAACCCCTATTTTCTTTCTTTTCGTTGATAACGGTCTACGCATTTCGCGAAGAGGTAAGAATGTTGTGGAAAATTCTTTCGGTGTATTTAAGCCGTTAGCGATGGATAAACAGTTAGTTTCGATTGAGAATTTGCGCTGAGTGTGTATTAGCTCTGTTTATAGCGAGGCATTTCGCTGTGTTGTTTTCGTATTTGGAAGTAAATACGTGTGTAAACGTTGAGTTTACGGTGTTGTGTGCTAATTGCTTAATTGCTGATGAATAATTTTGCAGTTGTTGAAGATCTTTCCTGTACATAGTGTAAATAAATTTCCTGTGTTTTTATCAAGAACTGTGTTTTCATTTCAAGAAAGCGGAAGTCGCACCGAATCCGTTACAATATGTTACTATAGTTAAAATTATTACCAAATATGTGGCGCTAAAATGAGTCAATATTTCATCACAGAAACCCTCTTTTGACTTTTATCTCATCTCATATAACACTGTTCAATCTGTTTACTTTTCTCTATTTTTCTGCATTTTTATAGTGTACAGTTAAGCTATCTATATTGAATTTGATTTAAACCATAATGCATTTGCGTTCTTAAAATATGTTTTTGCTATTTAAAAAAAAAGCATATTTTTTAAGTTTTGTTTGTAAATGGAAATAATTAAACTGATGTTTCTTAAGTCTTGAACAAAATCGAAAAAAAAAAAAAAAAAAAAAAAACTGATTTCGATGTGAAAAATCCGATTTTTGATTTATTTTTTGAAAAAATCAGCCCCCGCCCCTTCCCCCTATCTTGGCTTTTTGTTTTTCGTCGAACGAAATACCTTCATAAAAACGAGCTGATGTGTGCATCACATGACTTCCTTTTGCACCAATTCAATGTTATTTCTCCATTATTGGCAAGTTTAATGTGATTCAATTGTTAACTCTCTAAATATCACCAACATTGGCCAAATTAAAATCAGATTTAGAAAAAGAAAAAAAAGCCATATTTGTCGCCAAGTTGACGACAAAACTTGGCGACCAAAAGACTGGTGATATGTCACCAAGTGTCCGCCAAATTATAACACCACTTGAGTTAGTATCGAAATTAACAATGATTTCCCCCAAAAAAGGTGCAAAAGACCCTTTTAGAAACACCCGAATGCAACCAAAAGAAGAGGTGCACAACTAGACCCTACTAGGAGTGTACGTACTAAATTTCAACTTTTTAGAACATACTAGGACTCGACCGATGCAACGGCGCCGATGGCTCAACAATTTAGCCATTGGCATCGGCGGCCGATGCTAACTTGCAGGAAACATCGGCCCATCGGCCTTAAAAACATCGAAAAGCCGATGGAATTGGCCGATGTTTTTGAAAAAAAAAAAAAAAAAAAAGGACCTTTGCTGTTTTACTTTTTAATACAAAGTAAAGGGAGTTATTGTTTTATATAAAATTGTTTACTTAAATTTCAGTATGAATTTCTATTTTATTCACATCTGAAAGAGTTTTTAATACTGCATTCAGGTACCAAACAAGTTAATTATTGCGTTGTTTCTTGCAGCAGGATGTACGTATCTCTCATAAGTCATAACTCAAAAATGATAATCTGTAGAAGGTTAAATTTTCGTATGTAGGGTCTGCGTACGTTCCAGTTGTGCACTTCACCTTTTTGTTTTCGATCGGGTGTTCTGAAAAGAGTGTTTACTCTTTTTTTTTTTTTTTTTTTTGTGGCTATTAACTACTTATTTTAATGCAAAACTAATATAGCGTCTCAGACTGACGATCATTTGGTGATATATTGCCGAATTGGAGACTATGGAGACAAATATGAGATGACGAAACCGGTTTTTCTGTCATTTTATTAGATTCCCGTTGAACCGACTGTAATTTTTATTTTTTCGATATTTTTAATATAAATCACAGTAATGCAGTCTTTTCTGTATCGCTTCGGGAGAGTTACAAGTTTGAGGCCTGTCGAAATACATTTTGGGGCCCTATTTCTCTATCACAGAAGTTGTAAAACATTTATCATAAGCATTTTTGTAACTCCTACGATGCATCTATGGTTATGGGTCCTCTCGTGCAATTGTAACATTTGCTATATTTTAAATCCGCCACTGCACGTCAAAACAAACTCGGGTGCAAGTTTTGAAAGGGTTTTTCTGCTCAATGTTTATGATTATTTTGAACTCTGTTTTTCCGACTATTTTTTTGAATTTTCGAGAGCACTTGCGGGCCTCTCCTCCCACTCCTTCAATTTCTGAAATTAAACTCTAGTTGTATTTCTGAGTTGTTTAAAACTAACACCATTCATAAAATTGGAGATTTTTTTTTCAACTTTATCTATTGTTTAGAAAGAATTTAGGGCAATAATGTAAGAAATTGATTAAAGACGTTTTGAATTGTTACATAATTCGGAAATCAAAAGGACTTTTGAAATTTTTTTTCCGGAAGTGCTGAAGCAGATTCAGAAACTCTTCCGAGGCGTTGGTGGTAGCGGTTCTGTATTAAAAAAATTAGGCCGAGGTTGGAGCCGAAGTGTGATTTACTCCAAAATCAGAGGGTGACCTCCTAACTCTACGTCGTCGTTTCAAGCATTTTTTAAATATTTAGCGATTACTTATTTTGGTCAAGAAATATCATTTTGCGTATTTCTCATACTTGTTTCTTCTATATTTCGTAATACGCTATCTTTTTTGCATCATTAATAGCAATCGATTCTTTTCTGTTGTAAGTAACTATTTTTATGTATTTATATAAAATCAATGAATAAGTTATTTTCGTTTTTTATAGAAAAGTTTCAAGGATTTTCTATTATGCATTTTTTTAAATTTCAGAAAATTATTGTTAAACTGAAAAATTTCATTTGAATTTGTTTGTAAAACTTCATAAAAGATTAAACAATCAAATTGTTCGATATTATGTGTGCAAACATCAGATCGAATAGTATATGTATTCAGTTATTAACTTGGTGTAAATATTGAGTTTGTTTATTGAAGCTGCATTTTAATAACCTAGCTGTTTTCATGGCTATTTCTTTTTTCAGCAAAATTTATGTTGCTGTTATAGTTTTTATGAAAAATGCAAACTTTTCTATTCATAAATTTTAAATAAGTGTTAAAATATTCCTATTTTGATTTAATATTGTAATTTATCTGTTACCTTTTTTGTTTAATTTGATGACTAAAAAATATCTACGTGCAATTTTTCCACTTTAATTGCGTAATTTGTTGACGATCTCATAATTTTATTCTTAATTTTTTTTTTGAATGATTGAACAACATAATTTAATGTTTTTTAACTATGTTTAGTGTACATAAATCCATACATTATTACAATATTACTGAAATCTTAGTTATATGTTCAATTAAAAAAAATCAATTGGTTATTAAACAGTCTCTTTGTTTTTCTTCCCTTTTTTTTCTTTTCTTTTTTTTTTTGGTGTTCTTTCTCTTCCTTCATACAGCAGTCAAAAAAGGAAAAGCATAACTACACCCTATACAGATTGTACGTAGTATAATCCAAAAGTTCGGGGACAAGTTGTATAAAACCTTACCCAGAATAGTTCACATTACCGAAGCACATCCACCTGCAAAAGGTCACCTTGAGGGACTATTTACTGCAGCCAGTGTTTATATAACTTTTGGAAGCACTCCTGGAAGCCATTTTTCGCTACCTTCTGTGATACAGCTTTATCTTCTCCTGACAGAAGAAAGCGGCATTCCATGCAAATGGTTTTTTGCTGGGAACAGGTAAAAGTCACACGGGGCTAAGTCCGACGAAACGTTGTGCTATTTGCTTGTCATATTAGAGTATTGACAAATCGAACCGTGCATCCTCAACATGAAAGTTGCCTTCTTCCTCACGTTGAAGTTAAGTAGCAGCGCAAGAGACCTTACAGGAGATTGCGAAAAATGTCATCCAGGAGTGCTTCTAAAAGCTATACGAACGTTGGCAGAAGTCTATAGTCGTTCAAGGTGACTATTTTGTAGATAGATGAGCTTCGGTAATATGAACTACTCAGAGTAAGGTTTTATATATTTTGTCCTCTAACTTTTAGATCATACTACGTACGTATGAGTTTTCAACTTACTATTTCATAACGTTTTTGAGTGACGCAAGTTTACGCGCATGAAGACATCACAAGAGAATTTGCGATAATTAACTGAGGAGGCGTTCAAAATGGATATTTCGGTTATCTATATACACTTAGGTACATATGTATGTACAGATGTGCCGAAAAACTTGTGAAGTATAAATTGGGTGATCGTAAAATAGAAATTTAGGACGAAATCTGATTTTTTTTTGTGACAACAATTCCTTATTTGTCGAAAGGAAGTAAAGTGAAATGAATCAATGATCCTTTAAATCCTTGACAATCTTATCAATTTATTTCTGTTTGACTTTTTTTTTGCTATCGGCCATCGGCAATCGGCCATTTGGAGGAAAACAATCGGGCATCGGCCATCTTTGAATAATCGGCCAACAATCGGCATCGGCCCATCGGCCAAAAAATGCCATTGGTCGAGCCCTAGAGCATACCGTTCTTGAGTTATGCGACATACATATGCACATACATACGTCACGAGAAAACTCGTTGTAATTAACTCGGGAATCGTCAAAATGGATATTTCGGGCGTCTATATGTTCTTAGGTATAGGTTATGCACGAGTTAGTTTATGCACGAGTAGTCTGGTCGAGAAAAAAAACTCAACATTCATTCGGGGGTGAGCAAAATGGAAATTAAGGTCGATTTTTGAGTGAAATTTTTTTCGCGAATACAATACTTCCTTTTTTGTAAAAGAAAGTAATAGACCACTCAAAAATAAATCTTGGTTGTGTGTGGGAAACTTTACTTTTTAGTTGATTTTCAAAATTTTATCCTTGTATAAAACGACGACTTCAAGAACAGTTTTACTTAACCGTAAAAGTAACCGGATTTATAGAAAGTAGATCAAATAGAGCAAAACTTAAATAAGGAAAAAAAGTTCTTATTCTGGTTCCCCACCCTTTTTATGCGACGGATGGAGATCAAATTTCTCTTGAAATTCTGAGATATTTGCATATTTTTAGTTGCCATTTACGAGGGCAGCAAGTTTTTCATTGACAAAGAAATGAAACAAATGCAGGAGATAATTGTTCGACCTGGATAAGGAGGAAAGGCCGACAGAATTAATCGTTTCGGATTCCATGTTAGCGCTTCAAGAAGGAGTTAATGAACGAATTTTCAATTGTTTGTTAACAAAAGTTGTTCGGTCGAAGATTTTGAGAAAGTAAAAGACATGTTTTTGTTCACTTGACTGTTTCAGTTTGAGGTCAGCTGAAGTGGTGAACGTTTTCATCGTTTTGTTAAATGCGGAGCAACATTTCTTTTACAGAAATTCTCTATGAAATCGAAGTTGTCCTAAGTGTGTTGCAGTCTTGAATTATTGAAAATTACGTACTCTTACATATCGCTTTTTCGAAAATAATAATGCAGAATCTGGCAGTTCTGCATTATTATTTTCGATGAAACAAATCATCAATGAAACAAATGTATCGCACACCTAAAGGACAGTCTATTGGCAGAACTCAAAAAATCAAAATGCCAAATGTTTAGGGATGTTTGCCAAGATATGATTAACAAAGAAAGAGGAACGCTTGTTTTGGAACATTAGGGGCCATTCATTAAGTGTCCCAAGGGGTAGGGGGTTGGAAAAATCTCTACATAACCATACTTTGGGGGGAGGGGGACAAACCCATTCTTACGTAGTACTTACCAAGTCAATATTTTACATTATCGGCCAAGTGGTTAGGCAGGGATCATATTTCATTTGTGTCTGGAAGGTAAAAAACGTATTAGAATGAGCTGTTTTTTTGCTTGTTTTACACAGAATGAATAGTGCAAAATATAATAAAAGAATCGCACTATGTACGATATGCTTCATTTTTAATTAGTATCGCATCATATCCAAAAAATGTCAAAAAAAAAAAAAAAACATTCAGTCTAGATTCCAACTTTTTAGTAAATATTTCTTTCCACAAAAAGGTTTAATTTAATAATAGTGGATTTAATAACGATTCCAGTAATGTAAGATCCGTTATTTTATTATTTTGTAAAACGAAATGGAATGTTACATAAGAATACGGGGGAGGGGTTTGAAAAATCTTACTTACCGTTATATGGGGGAGGGGGGTCAAAAATAGCCAAAATCATCCTTGCGTAATTATTGAATGGTCCCTTATGCATTAAGACAACGTGTTGTTTCTTATCCCACTTGGTAAACAGAAGATCTAGACCAAGTCCATGAACCCGTGCGTTTTCAGTGCCTCCAGAACAGAAGGAAAAGGATTATTGAATTTCTAAAAAATAAAAATATCAGCGCGCTCAAAATGTCCCTAGCGAAAACAAGGAATCTTCGGCGGAAGGCTGCCCATTCGCGCCCTGTGACGTAGGCTCGTGACGTTTCAGAAGAGCGTACTTTTGCGCGTGGATTTTTAAAAATTCATTAAAAATCAACCACGGTGTTTTAAAATTCGGCGATGGTGAATTTTTTAGTTTTGAGGGTCAATTAACAATATCCAATAGCCAAAAGATGAACATTTAATAGGTTGCAACTTCCCTCTTGATTCATGTTGAACATAAAGGATAAACGTTATGACCAGTCGCATGTTGTGCTCACGTAGGTCCACTTCGTAGCCTGGCAGAAACGTTTGATCTCTGTTGCTTGCAGCAATTGCTTTCAAAGTACAGAAGCACCAAGACAAGCTCCTTTGTACCACTCATGTATATGGTCTCCAAGAGGAATTGATATTTTGGTTGACTTCGGTTGCAATTTCCGAGAACGAAAGACATTCATTGTGAGGCGAAGCTCTTCTGCTGCGCTCACGAGCCAGCCCATCAGTAATTTCAATCACATACACACCCGCATGTGACGATTTCCCCTGAAAAGTAATTTTAAGACTTTTGCTCAAGTCATTTAGAAATTGGATTACATTCAGAGTCGTGTTGTCACCATGTCTCAACCATTCAAACAGCTGCTGAATCTATCTGCTTCGGCTATCACTTAAGATCCAAATATCTGTATTGCCATTTTACGAGAACGTAAATGTTAATAACTAACGTATTATTGACTGCATTATAATTAATTGTTTTTACAAAATTAAATTCTTACCCTGTCTTAAAGCTTTCTGTTTTTGAGTTGTGACAGGTTTCTTTTAGGTGTGCAATTTTTGAGTTACTTCAAATTCGTTTCAAAAGTCCGAACATAACTTTTAAAAATATTGATTGTTTTCAACAGGAATTACAATGTGATTTCCTTTTCATTTTATATATGTAAGTTTGAACATTTAATGAAATTTTGTTCCATTAAAATTCCATATTTAGTTTTAAAACTTTGACACCAAATACAGGCAATTTTCTGTAAAAAAAGTATCGATGAAGCTTAATTCAGCAAATTTAATATCTATTATTTATTTTTTTTAGATTTAGAGTCAATCACAGGCTTTACAGCATTTCTGCAGTAGGGCAAACTAGGAAAGTTTACTTGCTTTTTACAAAAATATTTTTCTATTTTTTTCTAACCATAAGAAAATTTCAAACTGACATCTTTCCTTGCCTTTTATGTCGGACAACTTTTTCATTATTTTTTTTTATTTGAATAAGATATTATTCTTTTCATTAGTAATTTTTCAAGTGTGTCCAAACTGAATCAAACCTCCTCACATGTGTCATAGAAGACCAATCATAAGGGAAAATTATCCCACAGAGATTAAAATTTATAAAAATTATGCAGACATAGCTACATGTCTGATGAGTAATCTCCTGTAATAGACATTATGGCAAAATTTTAAACGCATTAATACGAAAAGTAAAAATAAGGAATAAATATGTAGTCTTAGTAAGATAAATAAAAACCTTTGCGCTGAATAGTAAAGTCAGACCAAACAACGTAAGTAGAAGCACAAATTTGTAAATTACAGCAGACACGTGTTTCGGCGTTACAGGGAACGCCTTTTTCAATGCAAAAAATAATGAGCTTATGGATGAAAAGACAGATGTCTTTTCATCTATAAGCTCATTATTTTTTGCATTGAAAAAGGCGTTCCCTGTAACGCCGAAACACGTGTCTGCTGTAATTTACAAATTTGTGCTTCTACTTACGTTGTTTGGTCTGACTTTATGTAGTCTTAGTATCTTAGTGCACAAGCAATTAAATTTATTTTTGTGCTTGTTACTTACATTTTTGTGTATGTTAAATAATATAGGAGAGATGAATTTGCAACAAAACTAATTCCTTTTTCTCCTGAAAAGGACAACATAAGGTTGCTCCTTCTACTTCAAAATGGCTAGAAATAGCACCAACTTTGAATTCTACAGTATATCATGCTATTATATGATGCTTATCAGTGAAATCAATGTTTAATTATGAAAAGAGAAGGTAATTCAAACCTCCCCTATGGTCAAACCTACATAGTTTTTCCTAAATGTTTCCTGAAACTTTATTGCTAATGGCTCAGCTGCGTGTCATCAGTTTTTTCTTTTTGAAAAATTCCAAATTGTATCACACTTCAATTTACCAAAAGACTGAGAAGAAAAAATGAAGTTTAGTTTTTTTGTTCCGTAGTTATGTTTGTATTTCAAAAACAAAATGTAATTCAATGCAGTAGGGAAGAGTGGTTTTTTAATTGGGAGAGTAAACCGAAGTGTGAGTACTTTTCTTCTCGCTCAAGCTCTGTTAGAACATTTTTTTTTTCTTTCCGAATGAGTATTTTTCTTATCAAGCGAGTCAATTTTCGAAAACTTTTTTACTTTTTTTCATCCAATGTTAAGCCAGGTACGTACCTAAATAGACTAAAATAAATGTGTAAATCACTTGCATATTCTAGTTGCTGAGTTTGCGAGAAATAGGTAACAGAAGAAAAATTCTCACGCCCGAATTTCTCAGTTTACTCATTTTGACGTGAGTTCTAGAGGGTTAATAAGGATAAGAAGAGGTATCGATATAAGTAACTGTAGTGACTTGTAGTAATCTACTTTACCAAAGGAATCTAATTGCGTTTCTGTTTTCTTTTAAGTAATAAAGTTTTCTGCTATAACAGGGTTGATTATTGCTGCTGCGGATGAAGCATACGTGGGTCTTCCATTGGGGAAACTGAACACATATGCCCACCAGGTATCCGGGCATGTCTACGCTGTTGATGAGTACACGCTGTTGATACGGAACTTCTTCTACGATGGCCTTGGACAAGGTAATGTATTACAAGCTGATGTTCAAACAATTTATGTAAAAAGTGTTTTGATATTGCCTAAGCATCCTATTGCTATCTCTGCACTGGGTTGTAAGAAAAATTTAAATTGCTGTCTGAACCAGTAGAGAACATCTGGATCTAATGTCTTCACTTCGTAATTCAAAAACATGAATCTTATAGCATGACAATCAAAGATTTAAATAGTGTCAGAAGGTTGATGAGACACTAAACGGAATCAAAAACCTTCATAAAAGTTCTTACAACACATCTAGAATAGGTTAACCATGATTTTCATTTCAGTTTTGTATCAACTCGATTGCTTTTCTCTAGTTAACTCCTTCTTTGGCGTAAGAGTCGACAGCCGAACAGCCATTGTGATATTCCACGGCATGATATGTGATTTAGAAAAAAATTAAAGAACGCAAAATTGTCTAAACAAAATGATAAAACAATCGCCAAAAAAAAAAAAAAAAAAGGAATTAGAAGAGTATTTGAAATATACATACAGGTTGTTAGTGTGTGTGAAAACATACACACACACACTAATGACCATTAAACATACTAATGTAAAAATATCTAGCGAGAAGTGCTGGACGTTATTGGGGCTAAATAAATACTAAATTTATAGTTGTTAAAAAATAAAAATGAGTATTTGAATTTTGCAAAGGGAGTGATATGATGTAAAGTACATGTTTAAAACATGAATTTTTTAAAAAACAGTATTGCAATACATTGAGACATTAAAAAAAAAAGAGTATCTTAAACGACCAAGTTGAAACAATTAATTTACCCTGGTCAAATCAGTTTTTCTAGTGCCTTTCAGTTACAATTTGCTCCATACCTTTTAACTTCTATCGTGCCTCGTTCTTTAGTAGCAATGACAATATGCACCCGCCAAGACTATTTTCTCGGGTACGCCATTGCCTGCTCCTCTTATGATATTTTGGAAAGTATGACATGGTTAAGGAAAAACATTAATGAAATACATATAATGAAGTGGAGGGGTTAATTTCCTCATTTTTTAATTTACAGATACGTTCTTTTGGGCTGGTTCGACCGTTCGTCCAAGTAACATCGGTTTCATTGTTCCAGACGAGGAAGGAAGGTTAGTTGATCATTTATTTGCTCGGAAATGAAATTGAATCCAAAGAACAAAATTTGAATATGTTTTCTCTTTTTTGTTAGCCGAAATATGGCAATACGTAGGGGAAATTCGCTCTAGGGTCATTCCATAGTGACTAACGTAACATTCGCAGCTGATTTTCAAACTCTTTTTACTTACACCGGGATTAAAAATAAATGTGTTTTGGTTAAATGTGCAGATTTAAAATGTACAAGGTGACTATTTTTCATTTCCAGCAAGAATTTGAAGCAAAATAAGCGCTGGCAGGTGTTTTTTCACCAAAAAAGGCATTGTAAATAACGTAACATTTTTGGAACCCTAAGAAACAATGCTTATGTTACGAGGCAAATTTTTCTGAAACTAACGCAGGCATTTAAAATTTGGCGATATATTTGTAAGAGGTAAACAATCTATTTTTAAAAATGTACTACACATTTGTTACAGAGGAATCTTTTTTGGCACTTAAGGGTACTTTTACGAAAAACTGTGTGTAACGTAACGTGACTAACGTAACCATCGAATAACAAGCAATGAATGCATATAAAAAACTTTTTATAATTAATTTCTTGCTCTTATATTACTTTTACACTTTTTAGGAACTTTCTTTGTGTTGCATTATAGTTCTTTCTTTACTTTTTTTCTATATTACTGTAAGAAATTGAATGGAAGGATTCAGTTCAATTAACTCAACTCGAATGTGCGAAAATAAAATAAACAAATAAAAAAAACTGCTTTTACAAACTGAGTAACATCATTCTTGGGCTAATTAAATCCTAAATATCTCTCTTTTAAAAAATTAACTTTATGCAAATCGATAGTTTCACCGAATTCTAGTATTCTGCCCATATACTAGTTATCGTCATTAGAAACTCCGTAGTACTTTTCAATGGCATTATTTTTTAAGGTTTACTGATTCATCGAACGAATAGTGTTGTGCATGCTTTTGAATTAAAATGTAACATTGAAAAAAAAAATATTCGAACGTTTTTGCAGAATGCATTTTAATTCCAGGTATCACCGCAAATGTTTGAATTTCTAAATGATTATTCTTGCATTTTCTGAAATATACGGCAGCAGCGCTTATTGTCACTGTATCATATAATATCTTCAAATGTTTTCCAACGAGCAGCCATTACTTCATTTTAATAATAGGTGGAGATGTATTTTCTAAAAAATAGAGACGTTCTCCTTTTTTGAGACTGTATTTCTATTATCTTGATTCTTAAGCTTGGATTCTTGTGTTGAATGCACATTCAGCAGAGTACTCAGTTTGCTTTACTCACCTTTTTTCTTTTTTAATAATTCTTTAAATTGGAAGTATCTTTATAAAGACATTTAAAAAAGTATTTTTCTACGTAAACAGAAGGTCTATACAATGTAATTTTACTGGTATTTTTCAACCTTTATATTTTGAATCAGTATAGAATGCCCACATATTCAAAATTGTTCATGAAAATGTACATTAAATTAAATAACATAAATATTAGCAGTCATTTTTAAAATGTTACGTTAGTCACATGCAAACTGTTACGATAGTCACAGCTCAAATGTTATGTTAGTCACACTAATTATTTTATATCTACTGATACTGAAATATATATTTTGCACTTTTTAAGTAGATATGGCAGGGATGTAACAAAATAAAAAGTGCTGTTTGGTTCAATCATCTGGTTTAGTTTTTAAGCAGAAAATAGTACATTTTCGTGACTAACGTAACGTAAATATTTTCAGTGAAATAACCAAACTAATTAAAATACTTATCTTATAATGAATGCAAAAAGAATAGTAAATTTTATTGGACAACATCTAATCATTTAGACTCAACATAGTTCTTTTAAAAATTTGCAAAAATTTTTACATTACACAAGAAAACGTAGACGCATGTTTTTTGCACATGCTAAGCTTTTTCTACAACCTCGCACGTTTAGAGCCAGAAGAAAAATACCGAATGAAATTTTTGCAAACTGTTACTGGATTTATGTACTAGAAAGTATGCTGAATGAAATGATAGATCACGATTAAGGCTTTGTGGAAAAAAAATTTCTGAGGTTGAGGTTGACATTTCTATGGAATGATCCTCTAAGCGAGAGAATAAAACTAAGTGTGGAGATCTCTTGGTTGCTTCCTTCCAACATTTTGCAACAGTCAAGAAAATTGACGCTTCCACATTCTCAAATGAACTGAGCATTTTAATCACATCATTTTCACAAACTGCAACATTTATTTAAAAATATGCTCTTTGTTGCTTTTACCCTTTAATCGTGTAATGTTAAAACCAATATTGAGGAAATTTCATCTTTTATCGTTTATAAAGTGTTTAGAGTTTTATTGCGATAAAGTGTTTAGAGTACAGTAGAACGTTATAAAGTGTTTAGAGTTTTTTTCCGATAGTTAAAATTATTGATTTTGTCTTGCAGAACGAACCGCCTGCAAAGGTATGTCAATACAGATGTCACACTCAAGTTGCCGGACAACAGAAAGCTGTCATCCATCAAATGGCTTGCTGTCTGGGACATACGAGAACAAGTGAGTAATTTAAAACTACTTTTGATTGTAAATAATCAAGTATAAAATGTATTAGGGGGGAATATTTTATTTTGGTTCAATCAATAGTCTAGAAATTATGAAAATAGCGTGCTAAGCGGCATAGGTGGCTCGTACGGGGGATACCTGCTTCCTCACTTTCAGAAGAAGGGGCTCTACGCGCTTTTTTAAGTTCAAAATTATCAATCCGTCGAAAAGTGATAAAATTGATCGATTCATGCGTTTAAAGAAAGAGAGCTGACTCAAGTGTGTTTAACATTTATGTCATGTTATTTAATTTTATGAAAATTAAAATGGAGCTTTCTGTGTCCTCCCCCCCCCCCCTGTGACCATCTTTCCCGATTTTTTAAGGCCATGTTCCAAATTTTTTAGTGTCATTTAGTTGTGACTTTGAACGTAAAGTGCTGATTTTTTTTTAAATATTTTTTTTCAAGTCAGTTTCAGATGCACCACCCATCTAACCTGCTTCCTTTTATCCTCCACTTTTTGGATGCACCAGCTACCTTATGTTAAGCAGGATCGCCGGGAACCAAGGGTTCGGTTACCATTGTTAGTTTGGTCACTCGGCCCCTCCCCTCTTATAAAGTTTATAAACTCCGATCTGAACCAGTTGCCCCAAACGCCGGGCACCTAGTTTCCTACTAGACTGACATGGCCTTTCGTAGGCCCTGCTGTCACGGTACAAATTTTCAGCAAAAGTTGAGCTCGTTTTGCGCAAAATTAAAGGAAAGTGTAAGAAGCAAGTAATTATGTAACGCAAATGAAGGACAAATAACTAAAAAATTAATACGTATAAAAAAAAATAAATCGTAATTTTCCCCCGATTTGGGAATTGCGTTGATTATTGGTTTTATTCACGACGTCACCCCTTAACGGGGGGGGGGGGGAAGCCTATGTTCTTGAAATTGTGACATATGGGAGGGTGACAAGAAATGTGGCATCACGCTTTTTTACGACAATATGCTTTTGAAAAATTGCGTGACTTGTGACAAAGAGATTGGAAAGGAGTAAGATGAATGTGACACTAATGACAAAGGGGAAAGGGGGGTCAAAAAATGTTGAGAAAAAGTCCGCTTATTTACGGACAGCCCCTAAAGAAAACTCTTTAATTCAGGAGCGATGTACTTTACATGGGTTTTATCTTATAAATTTATGGTTAATTATTTCAGAAAAAAACTATTATTACTATGATTAGTATTTATTTCATTTTTTTTGCTACTAAATAGTTGGTCAGCAGTTAATACTGTAAAACAGTTATAAGAACTAAAAAAGCACAAACTATTTTAATTTATTTAAAAGCTTATGTTAAAATCGTTTTCAAGTACATTATCATGCTCTGTGTGAAGCATCATAAGCTTAAAAGCAATATAGTAAAAATGAGTACCACTTCTATCCTTACCACAACTCACATATCCCCTTCTCCAAATACTGGAGGTTGATATGCCGTACCCTGTATCTGGCCTTCATCTCACATTTTCATATTACGTAATATTAATTTGAAAAGTCATCTTACGTGTTTTACGTACTTACTGAAATTTTAAATCATTGAGAAAACATCATAACAAGTCTGCCGTGGCCAGGTAAATAGCAGTAACTGTAAATTTTTCGTTTTGCATTTTTGTCATCCTTTTTAAGTTTTATTGTATTTGATTACTTGGTTTCTACTGAAAAAAAAAAAAAAACTTCCAACATTTCTGATTATTCATATTGAATCCAAGACTCGTTTCTTCAAGTATCTCAAACTCATTTTCTGCAGATACTGCCGTTTACTTGCTCACGGCAGAAGGGCTTGAAGAAACAAGCATAATATGCGAATGAGTTAAATGTACACACTTTATTACCAAGCCTAAGCACCTTATTTTTTTGAAAAGCGTCATCCATTCTGAATAAGAGTTATGCTACTCTGTTTCCTAAAACACTGTTTACTTCTTTGAAATTATTTTAACAGATGCAAATAAATTTTTTAAATTCTGAATTTTATTAGAACAATTTGGCCGATGTGTACATTCCAGAAGGTTTGGAGCCTCCTTCCCCACAGCGAATCTCTGAGCTCAGCAGAAATTCTCACGGTGTTCAGTCGGATGGAGTCGTTGTTCAAGATTCCAAAACGATAACAATACTTAATTTATTTTACAATGGAAACGAGACAGGTAAGACCGCCATATAATTGCTTCCCATTTCAACTGATAAAAAGCTGTAGACAAGCATCTTAATGAGCTAAGTTTAACCTAAAAAAGTTTGTTCTATCAACAAAGGAAAAGTATACATATGAGGAAGTGAGAAGCAAAGGAAATGTAAGTGGCAAAATTAAAAATTTGGAGATAACCAGTACACAAATGGTAGGGTGAACCTCTACTCTGTATTGGGGCAAGAAATGGTACTAGTAGCCCTGGTAGGTGCTGCTGTACAGCATGATTAAAAAAAAATTAATTAAAGCCTACCTAGAACGTTAACTTTATAGTCGTTTTACCCAAAACTTGAAAATGTCCACTTACATCCCTTTGCTTTAGTACAGTAAAATTTGACCAAAAAATGCCGAACCCAATAATAATAACAATAATAAAGGTTGAAACCTGTTGCAAATTACGTCTTACCCTTCCAGCAAGAAGCGGCATCAAGTCCCAGCACTTTGCGTGTCGGGTTTTGGGGGGAAAGGGGGGGGGACGAAATAACTCTTTTTTAAATAAAAATAATTTTTATTACTTAAAACAAATACTTAAGTCGCAGAATCCACACTCCATAACAGTAAAATAATAAACTCTCATAGAAAAAAATGCTAATTAACCGGGATGCACAGGCGCTGGTCCATGACGCAGATTGCGTTTGGAATTTTTAAAGCAGCTTTTTCAAGGGGTATTTCTTTCTTTTTTGATGACTTTTATTCTGGATGGGTACCCTGTCACGCTTGAGGGGCACGCTATAGCTTTTTTTTTGGGGGGGGGGGGGCTGAATTTGCATTCTAAAATCAACGATAGCAGTGAAGTTCACGAAAAAATTTCACTGCTTTTTAAACTTTTCCGACGTACAAAATGCCACACAATGATATAGTAATGTCAGAAGGATAACTCTAAAAGATCTAAGCGAGCTCAGTATCCAATTTAGTTGTGTTTGGAGTTATTAAACTGTTCAGACCGCTGGAGTGATATCTAAAACAAAATACCTGTGCTGCATAAGAAAAGTCCAAATTGACTGAAGTTTCCCACCTTCTTAATTATTTTACTTCAACTTTTCTACAATCTTTTTCCATCACCATAAGGGTGATAAGCCGAAGCTGTCAATAGTGAGACGGGCAATGCTGCAATTCTGTGCCCTCTAAGTCGGTGGGGGATCCTGATTGCAAACACCTAGCCGCCTCTCTTTTACGCAGCCGGTTATGTGAATTATGCTAAATATGCGCACATATACTTGCAACACTATCTGAAACTTTTCAATACATAATGCGATAAGAAAAAAATTGATAAAGGTGTTTCAGCAGCTATCCAACGATCTAACGCAGTGACAAATTTGGACCAGAACCAAACAGTGACCAGAACCTGTAGTGATTCAACGATAGAAGTCTTGATGAGAGCATTGAGCAATACAACCGTAGAATGCTAAATACTGCTCTTCTCTCTCTACAGGACTCAATTCACTTCAGCTTTGAATTGAGCTTGAAGCTTTGTTTGAAGCTTTGAATTCAGGACTATTGACTCAAGTTGGTAGTGGTGTTGCTCGCCGATACTGCTCGATCGCTGATAATGAGGTGAAGTGTGATGAGTCCTTTAACGTTGGGGTAGTAATATAAAAGGATGTGGAAGGCAAAACATTTAGTGG
The DNA here is from genome assembly GCF_026930045.1 of Uloborus diversus. Lineage (NCBI taxonomy): Eukaryota > Metazoa > Arthropoda > Arachnida > Araneae > Uloboridae > Uloborus > Uloborus diversus. The sequence continues at coordinate 57,522,305 of NC_072734.1, read as the reverse complement.
CATTTCTTTGTAAAGGAGGTATGCAGTTATATCTCTAGCTGCTGTTACGAGAGTAGTTACCGTATTATCCGGCATGCCGCAAAATTCGGAGGTCAACAGAATTTCAACAACACTTGCCTGGTCCTTTTTGGCATGGCGGAAAAATCGAGTTTAAGGGGGAAAAATAATACTATAAAAAATATGTTCAGCTTAAAAATGAATGTAAGTTCTATGCATATCTTATTAGTATTAATAAACAGTTTAATTTTGAAAAATATTTGCTAACAATGTCATTTGTTATTTTAACAAGAAAAACATTGTTTAATAAAGAATAATTTTATAAAAATTAAATTAAAACTAAGTAAGCAAACATTTCAGCAGTAAGCCCTAAACCAGTGCTAAAGAATTTAGCATAGCTATCCAATAAATAAAAATTAAACTTACCCCTTTAAAAGAAACCTAAAATAATTTTTTAAAAAATATGAACATCGCAGTAACGATGATGGCTATGGAGTTGATTACTTTATTGGCATGTAATTAAATCCATTACTAATGACATACCATAAATAACAAGCACATATTATATGCAATACAATTTTTTTTTTTACAAAGAAGTTTACTTTTTGGATTTATTTCTTTTTTTCCTTACAGTGTTTTGCATTCAGATTTTAACTGAATGGGGAAATTTACTTTTGTTTTGTTGCAAAACAAACCTCAAATTATCCGGCATGCCGGAAAATTTGAATTTCCCGGCATGTTGGTCAACCTCGCTTTTTTCCGGCATTCCAGATAATGCGGGGTAATACGATACCATCTGAAAAGATGTGCAATCCCAAACTATCTCTTACATCAAATGATATGAACAGCAAAGATGGAGTAACAAATTGTTAAAAACTTCTAGTACGAGTTATGCGCTGATCTTCTAACAGTATTCGATGAATCTGGTTTCGGAAGGGAAGAAATCCCGTATCGTTAAAATGTTGTGATCTGAAGCAAAAGATCCATCCACCATCACAAAACAAACAGCTGGAGTCATATATGTTATAGATGGAAGATACCCTCTCGAACATGTTTTTTTTTCGGCAAGCTTCAAGGAAATATGTCAGCAATGCAGGGTAAATGTCACTTGAAAGTATGGGAAAGCTAGTGTCGTTTTTGATGGGTACAAAGGAGAAAGCACCACAGAAATATCATCTGCGTCCTATTACAACAGCCAACCCTTCTGCTCTAGAATACTTTTTGCGCCTCATATCTTGTGTTTGCTCTGAGGGGTATTATTTTATTTGAGAGGGATGTTGTAGCTTTGGGAGGAGGTGCGCAATCGCATTTGGAGGATGGACACACTTTATTTCTAACTTTAACTTTGCATAAAATATTTCCACTTGAAATGTATGGAAGAGTGGGGGTTCGGGGGTACTGTCTCATTTACTCGGATTGAGGGCCTCTGTAGCATTGATGGGTTGTGTAATTCCACTTGGGAGGTAAACGCCTTTAATTCAATGCTTTTAAATTTAGTATGACATAATATTCAAACTTGAAATTCACTCTAAAAATTCCGAAAGAGTACCCAAAACAGCAAGTTTTAGATGCCCCACATTCCGAAACCCGAGGCACAATGGGGTGGGACTTTTTACCTGTTCTTATTGGGAGGGTAATAAACAATTTGCAACAGGTTTAATTTTTTTTTGGATGTTTGGGTCCGACCCCTATTTTTACTGTACTATTCTCACTGCCTCATATATATACTTTTTCAAACTGGTGCGGTGTAAGAAAACGCGAATAAAAACAGGTGCTTTCATTGGGGTCCTTTATGAAAACATATTAATTACTATTTCAACAGATATGACTCAAGAAATGTTATGCAATTAATGAAAAAGGTAAAGTAGCGACTTTTTATAGCATTAATTAAACAATTTTTTAAAAGAATTATTTTTTCATTACACATCTTTACAGTACAGTATATCGAATCAAATATATGGCTACTCCGATTAGTTTGGTGCAATTATTTCTTATCAGTAAAAGACATGACCAGTTTACTTCTCCTAAAATGTGGACTATGACCTTTTTGTTAAAAAAATTCAAACATGAAACTTAGTTTGAAACTCTAATTTTCATCCACAAAGTTAATCAGCCTAAAATTTTTCCAAAAATTCACAGCAAAAATTTCCAAGTTGTTGATATTATTAAGATTTGCTTAATATCTCGAGTTTTGATATGGTGTTTTTAATTGCTTTTAGATGTATATTTCTGGGTTGGTGTTGGTCCTCAACCTACTTCATTCGGAAGCAAGATACCAGATGAAAGAGGATAGTAAGTTGTATTCATCTATACAGTCATTCAAAGCTATTTTTGTTTAAAACTTCTCTACTTTTATATACAGCGTCTCCCAGTTTCACCTGCAAGACCTGCTTTCGCAATGGTTTCGTCCTGGATGCATACTTCTAATTGTAAAAATGCCCAAAATATAAGATGTAGAGTCAATAAATTGAAATTTTGAAACAAAAAAGAAAATTAATAAAAAATATGAAATCTAAAAGTTTTATTCGAACCCTTATGTCTAACAATTTATATTTTAGGGAAATAATCTCCTTTGGAAAATCTTTTAAGTAGAAAAAGTTCGACATTAGTACGACAAATACTAACCGAGATATGAAACGCAGCGTTTTGTGACTTAACCACTTTACACTTGCTTTCTTTACGCACGCTTCCTTTGTTGCTTGTCATAAATTAATTTACAATGACTAAATGAAAACACTTAAAACCTCTTTTTGAGCTTTTTTACGTTAAACATAGTCTTTCATTATGTTAAATATAGTTTTTATACAGTAGACCCCGAAAACAAGACGTAATGTGAACCAAAAAGTGGCTCAGTTCGTAAACATTCAACATTCCGAATTACCAGGATCACGCGTGCAGCAGGTTCTTCGCGCTGTTTTTTTCGTTCTGCCGGAACCATGGCCGAGTTTTCAGAAAACGCCCAGGTTATCGAGTACCGAGTTTTTCGAATTCTACTGTATCAGTTGAGTAGATGTGATGAAAAAATTGAACTCTTATTAAAAACTTTCAGATCCACTATTGCTTTTTTTTTTGTTGAGAGAGAGAGAGTAATTTTCTGCCCGTCTGCGAAAAAATACTTTGCATAATTTGACATTTTAAATATTTAGTTCAATATTTGTTTCTTTCTGTAGTCTGAACACTCTTGCCTCATATTCTGGAAAAGATGTTGAGCTTTTGCTACCTGGAAAAATGACGGTGGACGACATAGACTGGTTAAGCATTTACAATGTGAAAACGCAGGAAAACTATGGCTCAACTGTCATACCTGATAAACTCAACATTCCTCCATCCCTTGTACACATTATTGTAAGTTGCACATGTCACTATTATTCATTCCTATCTTTTGTGCAACGTTAATGGGCCATTCCACGGAAAACGGTCCTTTTGTCCCGCACATATATTTCATTTGGAAATATTTAATGAAAATTTTTTTTCTGCGAAACAAATTACAACGTGTGATTTATTGAGCAAATAATTTCGTTATTACCCCTTTGAAATTACTTTTAAATGAAATACATGAACGGTCACGTGCGAGACAAAGTGTTAACTTTTTCGTGGAATGGCCCTAATGCATCTTATTTTAAAATTAACTAGCTGCGTTGCCCGGCTTTGCCCGGTCTACCTTGAAAATAAAAATTGTGTCAAGTGACTTATATTCAACAATCAGTCATAAATAAAAGAAAAAAAACATGTTGCAAGATTTCCTCTCCAAACACTGACGACAGATATTAAAATACTTCTAAGAAATTAAAATAAAATGAGAAAGATGGATTTAAAAAGCCTAACCATGGAAACACAAAAAAATAAGTTTAAGATTTGAAAATGAGAAAGATGGAAATAATGGATTCAAAAAGCGTTACCGTGGAAACGCAAAATAAAATGGTTAAAAACTTGATCAGAGAGTAGATTTTTGAACTTCATTTAATTTGCTTGTAACTTTTTTCTAATGGAGATAGAGGGTTAAACTTTCGACCATAGGTCGCGTTAGATCTGGAGTAAATAAAGCAGCTCTTTTCAATGGTGTCAAAAAGAAAACTGTATGACAATTCCTTCACTTTTTATTGATAAATTTAATGAAGAAAGTATTGCCTAAATTTCAGCTAAGCCTAAACAAATTCGAGCTAAAAACGTAAACTCCCGCCGTAATTAAGTTAGATCATTGAAACAAATTGCGTAGAACGCAGGAAATTCTGCTCTTTCCAACGATATATAATATTAATATGTGCAAGTAATTTTTAACCCCCATATTCGGGAATCTATGGGAAAATCGGTATTAAATTGGAATAAAAAAAGAACTATTCATCGAATTATTTTCGAACTACTCTGCAAACCTTTTCAGGACTTAAAAGAACAAACTGTGAAAATTTCAGCGAAATCGGCCGGGTAGTTCTCGAGTTTTGCGAGTTCACACAGACGCTTTTTGGAGACTTCATTTTATACTATGTAGAGGTACCATTATAACTACTCATCACCTCATTGTGCGTATCTCTGTTTTTCAGCTCCTATCTCTTATGTGCAAAATACATTAGAAGATTTCTGAACCGCACTTTGAGGAGCTTGTAAAAATCAATATTTTGTTTCATCTTTTTAACACACTAAGCAAAAAAAAAAAAAAAAAAAATTGAATTTTGACATCTTGAATTCAAATTATGTTTTTCGCAATCACCAGTGTGTGTGTGTGTATGTAGGCGTGTGTGTTTGTGTGGAGGGTATGTGTGTTTGTGTGGAGGGTATGTGTGTTTGTGTGTAGGGGTATGTGTGTGTAGGCATGTGTGTTTGTGTCTGTGTGCAGGCATGAGTGTGTTGGTAGTTGTGTGTGTTTAGGTGTATGTGTGTGTTTAGGTGTATGTGTGCGTGTAGTTGTGTATGTATGCGTGTAATTGTGTATGTATGCGTGTAAGTGTAGGATATTGACGCAACCTGGAGACGGCTTTCGCTATAGGAGCAGCATCGTGAGGAGCTGGTCGACGGTGGTGCTGCAGAGGGTGCTGGCGGGAAAACTAAATGATAGCTCTACAAAAACAGTCAAATAAAAGCAATAAGCAATCGTGATTGCTCAAAAAAAAAAAACAAGTTTTCATGTTTAACGTGTGTTTCTCTGTGTATGTGGCATCGTAGCTCTTAAACAAATGAAGATTTTAATTTTCTTTTTGTTTGAAAGGTGATCTGATCAAGAGTATTCGTGGCTATGATTCATTTAAATTAAGGTTATTAAAATTTAAAACTTATTTTCGGTTTTTGTACGCAATGAATGCATCATATTTTGATTTTTTTTTTCTTCCAGTAATGCAATAGTAAATACTAACAATAAAAACATCTTCGTTTTTTATTGAATACATTTTGGTACTTTTAAGCTAAATAACAACTTTCTTCTACAGTTACCAGTTTCAGTGGGGTGAGGTGGGGTAAAATGGATCGTAGGATAAAATGGGTCAGTTTGTAAATAACTCAATAATACATACCTGCCAACTCTACTGGTTTTTCCGGGAGGTTCCTTAGTTTTGAGAATTTCTCTCGATTGTGTATGTCATGAAAGGAAGTTACATTTAATTGTACTTTGATGGACAGTAAAAAAGTTCGTTTTTCCCCAAAATAACACTGAAAAATGTGATATTGCAGTGTGTCTCAATCATCAACTGGATTTTTTCTCAGTTAATGTTGGCAGGTATGAAATATTTCTTTTTCCTAAAACCAAAGTTTGTAATAATATTTCTCCGTTTGTTGGCAAGAAATTTTAATCTCAAAGTTTCTCTCATTAAAATAACAACGGGCAGAAAACATTTAACCAGCATGAAGCATTTTACAAACTTCCAAGAATCTTCTAAATTTTATTAAATAACAGGGAAAATTAAAAGTATTTCCTCATGACAGAAGATTATTGCAGTCGCTGAATGCTGTCAGATAAGAAAATATTTTTTTCCCTATTTATTTCATTTTATTTTGAATGGAGTAAAATATGTTATAGTTAGGTTCAGGGGTGCCCAACCCCCCTAAGAGCAAAGGCGCAGTCCCCTAAATGTTGCAAAGCCCCCTGAAAGCAACCCCCCCCCGAAATAAGTGAAAAATACTCCTTACAACACCCCTCTAAAAATTTAAATTGCGCAGTCCTGCGCCATGATTCCCCACCCTGCCCCAGGGGTGCATCCCTGCTTAGGCTTAGCAGATTTCTCCTTAATGTTTAGTACGTAATTACATTTATAGGTCAAATCACACATGCTGATAGTAAGAAAATACAATAAAATATTAAACAAAATTATGAATGGCGAATTGTTATGTATTTTCGGAAAAAAGAGATGATTAATATTGTGGAAAAGGCCTAAAATTATTGGAATATTAGATTTAGTGTCAACATCATTACAAAATATGAAAATAAAGTTGCTTAAGTTATTTTCTCGTCTGTTTGTTGTACTGTTCGCCTCCGAGAAGTTGAGCTATGGCCTTGAGGAAGTCCATTTCTTTCAAGGGAGAGCAATCAGTAAGAAGAATTGTTAGGCGCAGAGTTGGACCTAACCAATTATTGTTGGGCATTAAGCCAATCGACCTTCAGCCGTTTTTCTTCACCCCTATTTTAACAAATGGAACCGTTTAATTGGCCTGCTAGCGAAGTTCAACTTGCCAGAGGCGGACAGTAGTTACTTTCACAACAAACAAATCCGTTAATGTTCTTAATAAGCATCATTTTTGCATGAACACTCGTTCCGACCCATCATGGATTAAAATGAGTCAACACATTTGTAGCTACTTTTCGTTAATTTAAAGTTAAGGGATTTGTCCTGAAATTGCATGACTAGGGTTAGGGTGAGTCTTACATCAAAACGTAAGTAAAACATGATAATATAGCGATTTTTCTCTCATAAAACGTTAAATGTGAAAATAGAACAAAAATGACCCATTCTACCCCTTTCCGCCCAACTTAATATAGTGCTCTGTTGATGACAAGGAAGCCTTAACATTGTTTTGTCTTTGATATTATATTTGTTTTAAATTACATTTTGAGGAATGTACTAAGCGTAATTTAGCAATTTCTTTTCTGAATCATCACATGATTCTGTCACGTGAGATATAACATTCTGTCACGGGTGAGAACGTATCGCACCCCGACAAGGAGAGCGACACAACTCATAATTAGGAAAAAAGTAAGCTATTGATTTAGAATCTAAGTTTAATGCCCTTTCTTGCCACAAAACTCGCAAAAAGTTATCATAAGTAATCTTAACTGCTGCACGGTGGCGTGGAAGTGATATAGTTATTAGTAACAAATCATTAAAATTTCATAATCTAAAGCTCCCCAACCTGCGGCCTGCGGGTCAAATCCGGCCCGGAGCAGTTTTTTTCCGGCCCGCGGGAAGCTTACAAACTCAAACGTATTTTTTTCTTCTATTATATTTCTTTTTAAGCAATTTCGAAAAAAACTAAACCAAGAAAATCTCAACCACTACTAAGCATGATCGTAGCCAGAGGAAGGCAAGAAGGGGCAACTGCCTTTCTCTAGGGGAGAGTTTAAACTTTCATTTCCTCCTAAAGTCAACAAAGATAGTTTAAAATAGCATTTTTGAGATTTCAATTTCAAAAAAATTCTGGAGGATCTTCGCTTACCTGTTTTCCCCCTTCATTTGACCAAAAATAACTGAACAATCTGAACTGAAATATTGTTGGCCCGCCTTGCCTCCAAAAATTTACAATGTGGCCCTTGAGCAAAAAAGGTTTCGAGACTCCTGATCTAGAAGAAAAAAATTGCGAACTGTAAGTATGCATTATTAATTTAGGCCACAAAAACTAACCAGTAAACATGACATTATAAATTTTTGACGCATATTTAAGATTTGAGATTAAATAGCTAAACACTTTTGTATAAAACCTAGATTTTCTCCAATGTTTTTTTTTTTTTTTTGAATTCTGTCACTTTCCTTGCCAGAGTGCGATATCTTATCGCGCGAGAACATATCCTACCGCATTAGATAACCTACTTTATCACATTAAGTAACATATTTTATCATGTAAGATAAAATATTATGTCTTACGATGTTTACCATATTAGACGGTTATAAAATTACAAATTGAAACAATGTTAAAAAAATGTTGTAATTGAACTTCTTCAAAATTTATCCTTTGGTAGTTAAGAGTCTATTTTTGAGATGACTTTCCCACATTTTCCTTTTCCAATTGCGTTCAACTTGAACTGAAAGTAGTACCTGCTGAAAACTTTTTATTTTTGGCATAATGGTTGCTTGAATGGTTAAGTTCAGTTGAAATTTATAACAGTAGAAATGCGAAAAACTTAATCTGGGTTTCAAGCAAATGCTTTAAATGGGAAAATAAATATCCATTCTGCGAGGGTGACAAAAGTAGTTTTCGGAAAACTTAAAGCAGATTTATTTTAGAAAAGCCTTTAATTTTTTTTTAATAAGAATGGTAAAAGTTCATTTCGAAGTGATCGATTTTAATCCTGAGCGCTTCATTTATGAAAGTAACGTTTCGCAGCCAAAATATACTACGCTCAGAGCTAAAGTCGATCTAGGGCAATTCCATGTCAGATCAATCACCTTCTTGACCTCAGCATTTCTGATTTTAACGACATTTGATGTGAGGGACACATATGACAAAATAAGTAATCCAGCCAATTTTCAGAATTCTACTTTAAAAATTTTACGAAATACAGGGCTGTTAAAAAACGGAAAGAGTATGAAAAAAATGAAAAGTCGTGACATTCAAATGACTGTAACTTCTCCCCTAATTATAGTAGAATAAAAATTCAAAAAACATTGTAAAGTTCAAGAATATAGCTTTCTATTGATATAAAACATGACTTTCTTACGACAGGTTTACGTTTCAAGTCCATTCATCGTGACATTTGACCTTGAATATCTCAAAACATGCCCCCTTAGAATTTCTTCAAAAAAATATATTTTATAGCTCTAACACTATTCTTCCACTACACTAAAACTTAGACTGGAATCGCAATGCCAAGGTACTGAAAAAAAAACGTTCACATGTTTTACATTGTGGAATTCCATATGTCAGGTCAGTCACCTTCTTGACCTTCTCAGCATTTCCGATTTTGATGAAATTTTGTGAGAAGAATACAGACAAGATAAGTAATCCTGCCAACTTTTAGAATTCTACTTCAAAAATGTTATGAAACACATGGCTGTTAAAAACTTTAAAAGTGCAAAATAAACGGAAAGTTGTGACATGCAAATGACTAACTGCTATCCTAATTACAGTAGAATAAAAACTTAAAAACCATTGTAAAATTAAAGACTAGAAATTTCTATTGGTATAAAACATGGATTTCTCACGACAGGCTTAAGTTTAAAGGTTTACCGTGCGTCAACAGTGTGAACGTTTTCAAGTTTTCACCATGGTTCAATTCACCGTGAATTTTGACCTTGAATGTCTCAAAACACGCCACCTTAGTATTTCTTTAAAAATATACCTATTATAGCTCTAACACGTCTTCTAAAAATTAGGCTGGGACCGTATTGTCAAGGTACTGCAAAAAAACCTCAGGAATGTTTACATACAACATCCCGTAATTCGAACTATTGATATTTCGAACTGTTGATAACTCGAAGCTCTTAGCCGGTCCTTTGGGACTTTAACAAATATTTTTATTAATTTGGGATAGAATTTCTAACATTGGTTGTTGGAACTTCTTTCGAAATATACATATTATTAACATAATTAAAACAATAATATTTGGACAGACTTAATGAAAACATGAAACAAAAATGCTTAATCATTTCTGATTTTTTTTGCAGTCCCTTGCTATTGCGACTCCAGCCTAAGTTTTGGTGTAGTAGTAGTGTTGGAGCTATAAAATATATTTTTTTGGAAAAATTCTAAGGGGGCATGTTTTGAGCTATTCAAAGTCACCAGTTAAAGTGAATGCCTTTGAATTTATAACCTGTCACGAGAAAGCCATGTTTTATACCAATAGAAATCTCTAGTCTTTAACTTCACAACGGTTTTCAAATTTTTATTCTACTGTAATTAGGATAGAAGTTAGTCATTTGCATGTCACAACTTTCCGTTTATTTTGCGCTTTTCAAGTTTTTTACAGCCCTATATTTCGTAACATTTTTGAAGTAGAATTCTGAAAATTGGCAGGATTACTTATCTTGTCGTATGTGTCCTCATACGAAATTTCATTAAAATCGGAATTGGTGAAGAATTCAAGAATGTGACTGACCTGACATATGGAATTCCACAATGTAAAACATGTGAACATTCTTGATTTTTTTTTCAGTACCTTGCCGTTGCGATCCCAGTCTAAGTTTTGGTGCAGTGAAAAAATAGTGTTAGAGCTATAAAAAAATATATTTTTTAAAGAAATTCAAAGGGGGCATGTTTTGAGATATTAAAGGTCAAAAGTCACGGTGAATGACCTTGAAACTTAAACCTGCCGTAAGAAAGTCATGTTTTATATCAATAGAAAGCTCTATTCTTTAAATTACAATGTTTTTTGAATTTTTATTCTAACATAATTAGGAGAGAAGTTAGTCATTTGAATGTTTCAACTTTTCGGTTTTTTTTTCGTACTTTTTCAGATTAACAGCCCTATATTTCGTTACATTTTTAAAGTAGAATTTTAAAAATTGGCAGGATAACTCATCTTGTCATGTATCCCTCACACCAATTTTAAAACCGGAAATGGTGAGGTCCAAAATGGATTTTTTTTTGATTGATTTGACTTGGAATTACCCCCAGTCAAAACACGCGTAAGTCGCTTCAGTTCTTACGCTGATTAGGGTTTCCGATCCCGAATCTCGCGGGATCGAGAGCAAAACCCCACGGGATTTCCTAATCCCACAATGATTTTCTACGCAAGTGTTTTTCGACATTTGCCTCTCATAAAATGAATATTTTCCCAAACATGTGAAGTTTGAATCACCTTCCCTGTATATTTGCAAGAAGAGCGAGAAAAACTTTGTGTTGCATATCATGAACGATGTATTTAACATTTAAGAACACGATAAAAATAAGATTTTATTTTTGTGGGAATGCATTGGTTTTCTCATTCGAGGTTTCGATTTTTAATCGTAAAAATTACGAACGTTTTCGAAAACCATCGCAAAAATTTGAATCCCAGAAAATTGCGCTTTGGAAAAAAAAAAATAATAATGAGAAAGGGTATTACAGAGTGCAAAAGTCCCTGGAGTAGCTTTTAAATGCAATATTGGAACGCTTATGTAAGCTTAAGGAATGCCCTCAAAACCTTTAACTTACTAAATGTGCACAATATTTTTCTCCGAAGAAAAAACCTGACATTATTTAAGCTTTCTAGCAGGGTAGAAGGTGCCTGCCGATGTCTTTATCATCGTTAATTTAATATTAATGTGAGTGGTACCTTAAAAATTATGTTGGATAAATTATCTGAGCAATCTGCAATATTGGGCAACAGCACGACTCGAAAAGAGATGACTGAAACTTGGATGAAACACATGACTGTATACTTTAAACTGTTTATGTTTTGGAATATCTCTTTAAAATGACAGGCAAAATTAGCGAAGTTATCCAAAAACTTTTACTGAGGATACTACTCGATTGAAACAAGTAGCATTTTATGCACGGATACAATGACCAACGTTAATTAAGAAACAAGTCCTTTCTGAAATAATCAATTCAGTTAGATTGATATAGCAAAATAAGCAAACGAATAGACATGGTTTTTGTTCAAAATTTACAGTTCTTGAACAAAAACCAAACGTGACCTCCATTGGAAAAGAAAAATCTGTTTTAAAAGCTTAAGTTTATTTGCAACTCCAACGAACTATAGGGTTAACTTGTTTGCATGCATGACTTTTTTGTTTTATTCTTTTTAAATTAATTTTCAAAGTGTTGTGGATATTTTGGCATATGTAAAAAGAAATGAGAATTCAAGAAGCATTACTAAACATTAGAAATTAATACAAATTCAGTAGTTCATAGTTGTAAGCAGCCATTTCCACGATGTTGAATTCGAAATTTATCAATTCTTGATGAAACTACATTTTTATTGTAGCCATACAAACACTATAAATATTTCATGTAAATAAACCTTTGTTTATCAGTGTTATCAAAAGAGGAATATGAAAGTTCTTTGGTTTGTTTGGTTAGCGCTAATTGTTTTACATTCGGTTTCGTATGTTTCTAATTTATGAATTATGATTTAATTTTGTTATGCATCATCAATAAAATTCTCACGGATACATGGCGGTAGTTTTCTTTTTAATTGATCTTCCATTATTTCTTTAAACTTATCGAATTCTGTTATCTTTCTACCATTTTAATCCACACATGATAAAAAATAAAAATGGTTTACAACTGACATGCAAAATCTCGCCAAGCAAGTGTTCTTTGCTCGCACAATACTAAAACTATAACCCTAAACTATAATTGCACTACTTTGGCGATGAAAATTCTCAGAGTTAAACATTTTTCATTACGTTCTACGATAATACTGCATAATATCCTTCTTTTGAGCTTAAGATTAAGAGAAAAAAATAAAAACATTCTTACAAATTCAAACAAAACAATAAAAAAATTTACCTTGTAGAAAGTTATCCTCTTCCAAAAAACAAAAAACGCTTCGAATAGATTTGCAGATGCGAAGTTTGTTAATCCAGAGTTTTCATGTGCTTAGGATTTCACGCCATTTACGACAGTCAACTCACTTTTTAGAGGGAAATAATAAAGACGAAAATTATTTTGAGGAGCTCGAGAATAACAATTAAGGGACAAAACACTTTCTATTTCTGAAAGCAATCCAAGACACATCGAATGCGTTAATAAATACTCATAACAAACTGCCTATATTTACGTCAACAGACACACATGGAACGCAATGTTTTAGTTTTTTCGGCAGTTATGTAAATCACCGCAAGGTAACGTATTCGAGCGCTGGAGTTGCGAATTGGGGTCTTTTGCTGAATGTCCACAATTATTTAATCTCTGTAAAAACAAATGCCACGGAAAAAGTTCGTAGCTTGAGGCACCTGGGGCCCTGCCCCTTATCCTCTGGTGTGCTATGTTGAAAATTCCCGGTTGGGGGCATGGCTTGATTTTGACGCAGAAGATGGTTGCGTGGATGTACGAGAGACGTGGCTTCCTCTAACGGGAGTACCATAACGGTTAGCCGAAGGCTCTTCAAAGTAAATTTTAACTAAAGTTCTCCTTTTTTTTTTATATAAGTTTAAGATTTTTTTCCCCTTCCTACACATTTTTAAAGTTTTATACTTTTTATCCCCCGTGGGGGAAAAAACAAATGCAGTGGAGCTACACCGCACGTTTTCATCAAGCTCGTTATAAATTAAAATCTAACTTTTTGAAAAATAAAGTCAATTGGCTTCTTACGATCCCGATATTCCACGGGACTGAAATTGGCACGGGATTGGAAACCCTAGCTCTGACAGCCTCAATTCAAAATCCATTCTTATTCGTACAGCAAATACTTTGCTGTAAATCTCTTATATAATTAAAAACTGAGCGTATCTATGTATGTCCAAGCTTCTTCTCCCGAACGACAGTGAACTGACCATCGAACCAGGTATCGATGGATTCGTAATCCTCCCTTCTTCATGTTTAGCTATTTAACATAATCCTCCGATAATAATTAGCGGAGATATCAATTAAAAACTATTAATTATGACTCTTAGATTTCAAAATCAAATCCCTATTTTTCGAAGGCTTTCCTCCATTCAGTGCTTCATCTCAACTTTCCGCAACAATGCTTTAGCGTGAAGAAAGTCATTGAGATAAAAGATCTGTTGCCATTTTTTTCTCTCGAATATGCACAGGTTAAAATTCTTGTTTTTGTTTTGAGGCTTTTTCTGTAATCAGGGGATTTAAAATGTTTACTTTTTGGGGTTTTTCCGCAATCTACCACAAAATTTCACTGACTTTTTTTTTGGTTCAAGCCTCAGTGGAGAACTCGCGTCACTTGACATAACTTTTATTTTCGAGATGGACCGTGCAAAGTCGGGCGACGCAGCTAGTAATACTTGAAATTTCGTTCTTTTGAATATTTCATTTTAACAAAAACTCATTAACTACAACAAATACGAAAATAACAGAATTAAAAAAAAAAAAAATACTAAGCACTTTTCATAACGCACTCAAAAGGACAAAATAACCTTTCTGGGTCAGAAAGGACAATTTAACCACAAACGAAGAAAAGTGCGGTTCTAGTCATTTCAAACCAAGCTTTCAAGAAAAATATGCATGTTTGAACACGCAAATTTGTGATTGAAAGCTAGATAATGATAAGAAATTCTCTTCATGACTTGAGCCGCACTTTTCTTCGTTTGTGGTGTCATTTTATTGGAATTTTCGATACCTACAGGAATGCTCAAATTGCCCTTTCTGACCCAGAAAGGTTATTTTGTCCTTCTGAGTGCGTTATGAAAAGTGCTTGGTATTTTTAAAAACATTGTTATTTTATTCTTTTTAGTGTAAACGTATATCAGAAATAGAATAATTTTACAATCACGAAACTTCACCTTATTTTTTTCATATTAATGCTAGATACTTGAAGGGAAAAAAACTATATACGTGTCTGAAAGTTTAAGCAGTTGGCATTAAAATTTAATCCTTGTTCCTCTCTAGGATTTATGCCTGCTAATTTCATCCTTGCTTCAGAGAAGCGTTGATTCAAAATTTTAATTACGATTGCTTTTAACATTACTGTAGCAAAGCAACAAAATTTGTAACATTGGGTTTTATATTTAAACATTTAATGAGGAAATTACATGAAATTTGCTATTTTCCACCCTAACTGAAATAATTTTATTTCAGAATTTTAATTTTTCAGCGTTAAGTTGTACCTTAAGATTATGCAAATCATTCAGTGAAATCCAGAAGTCTCTAAGTGATCTGTTGATGAAATATAAGCAAAACCAGGCCTCAGATTACTCCATGACAATCTAGCCAAGTATAATAAAAGTGCTTAATAACAAGTAAAAATATTGTACTGAAAATTTTCTGGAACCGTATCAAGAAAGAGCTTCATACATAGCGAAGTTTTCCAGAAAGAGTTCTCATTATTTGTAACATACTTTTTGTTTGCGTTGGCCACGTGGTATCGCTTTCAGCGTCATGGGGAAATCTTTCACTCATGCAACCGATAAATTCTCAGCAATGATAATTTTCAACGATTCTGGTTTGATATTAAAATTGATAGGTATTTAAAGAGAACTTTTATTTGTTGGTTCATGCATGATTTTGTGTTTTAGGAACATGAATCTCCACTTCCCAATTGCGAGCAACTGCACAAGGATCTTCGAGTGAGTTGGGAAATCTTTGGACCTGCCATCACGTTCGAATTGGCCGGCCAGATAGGTAAGTTTCTGTTGAGTAGCTAATTTTAGAGGTTCAAAAAGATCGATTGAAGAAATCTGTGGAAAATGAAACAAAAGCCTGAGATTTCCCTATCACTTCGAGTAAAACTACAGAGAAAAACCCAAAGCTTATCCCTGATCAATGTGGCCAAGATAACTTCAATATGCCAAGAAGGCTACGTAGAGATTTTTTTTTTACAAAATCTAAGAACTACTAGGAGTCGGCAAATTTACTGAGACACTGGAAGAGTCATTCATTCATTGCTACTGGAGACGTAATTAAGAAATTGTCGTAACCTCACAGGAGAGCACGATTCCACCCACAACGCAATAACTTTTTTAAAAAACTAAACTAAGTGCACTGTTCGCTAATGGCATTTCATCGCCATGTGCAAAAGCGTAAAAAATGTATTTCAATCTGCGCTCCGATTAAAATAATTGTTAAAAAATATTTTTTTTTTCAAATTATTTAAAAAATGGTTAAAACCCATGTTTTTAAGCATGCTCTTTCAGAAAAAAATACTTTAAAAATTTCGGAAACGACCCCATTACCGAAACATCCCCTTTCATCTATTTATTTTGATATTAACAGACAAAATGCAAAATTGGAATAAATTATTTCTGTTTGGTACTGTGTGTACATATCAAAATTGTATGTTTCCACATATGCAGTAAACATGACTAAGAGTAGAAATGAAACTGCTAGAAATAGTTAAATTCATACAAACTTTCTCAACTATTCATTTATGAATATAGTCGAACACTGGTTTTTCATAATGCGGCTGTCATTACCTCACGAAACTGAATCCTCCTTTTCTAGAAAAGAAAATATTTTTGTACCAATTTAAAAAAAATGCTTAAATTTATGAGATATTAAAGTTCAATACTGTTGAATAACAATAAGCCAATGATACAAAGGATAAAGTGTTTTTATCAAGCAGTCGCTGTTTTTATTCACATCTATCTTAAATGGGGTGTAGACCCACATTGTGGGGCTTTACTCCATTTTGTCGGGTGAACCGTCGCAGTTTTTTCATTTTAAATCGTAATTTTCTCGGTAATTACTAGTCAGACATTGCTAGAACTCGGAGGGGTTGTAAGTGGCAACCCATTCTAAGATTCTAATTTGTAAAAAAAAAGACAATCTATTCTTTATTGACAATGATATTACAGAAACTGAAAACGTGGGACTTTACCCCACCTACCTTACTAATTTGGCCATGCCATTGTCCTAAATGTGTGTTTAATGATTAGGTTGGTATTTAAGTGGGCAGATAGGTAGCCATTTTTCTAAAAAGCTCGTTAAGACAGGAAAATAAAAAATAGAACCGCCGCATAAGATATAATTATGTAACCTTATGCAACCCCAGTAGCACAACAATTTTGGCCAATATCGGTCGAGTATTGGCCAAACCTGGCGTGCGTCGTCGTATGTCGGACGATTTTACCCGATTTTGGCCAATACTGGGCAGTATTGGCATCCCGATACTGAAAAAGTGAAAGGGCTTTATAAAACGTTTTTTAAAAAGAAATTCTGTGTTTAACATAAAGGTAGAACTGTTCTGAGACTTTTTCCAGTAGATTTGGTATTTGAAACTCCTGATTAAAGAAATTGACAGACCTCGCTATTGGCCGATCTAGTCCAATACTGTATAGGCTTGGCCAACTGATACTGGTCAAATCAGAAAAACTTAATCAACGGTTACTTTTCAGAACATTTCGCAATTTCCTCCCAAAAGAATAACATGAATACCAGACATTTTAACGAAATTTAGCACTGCAAAAATATATTTGGAAATTTACGCTTCCTGTCTAATGTCCAATGCTGTCCGATACTCAGCAACATTGGTCATCTCAATTATTAAAGTGCATTCAAAACAGTTTTCTTGCAAAGCATTTTGAAATTCAATGCGTGGGTACAATTGGGAGAAGTTATTTTCCAATAACTTCCTAACCTATCATCCACGATAAAGTAATCTACGGTTTTCGCTTCATCCAACATTTGCCGATCTTATCCAATTCTATGCAGTATTGGCATTCTGAATTAAAATATTACTTTTAAAATAGTTTTTTTAGTGAATATTTTGTTCTGTAATGTGTTGATAATACTGGGAAAAATTATACTGAAATAATTTAGGAATATATTATCCACAAAAACGAAACGTATGGAGGTTCGGTTCTGCCCATATAGCACACTTCGTCTGAGCGATGTTCCAGCGACGTCGCAATGTCCCATTCACGTCACATCACACTGCGCTATTAACAGTACGTCGCTGCGATGTTACAAGTAAACGTAGCTGCAACATCTTGCTGCGACATGCTTGAGACGTTTCCCCCTCTCTCCGAACTAGTACACGCATGCGCAAAATGAAGAACTTTGCTAGCGAGTGTTGATTAACTGTGACTGTAAATTTTTTAACTGATCGATTCCAATGTGTTTGTTTTTCTATAGTTTTCCGCTATGATTACTGATTAAACGAGAAAGTTCGTAAACTAATTGTACTAATCTCTAATTTACTGCAAAAAAGTTTTTTGAATAATACTTAAAAAATCCGAATTTATAGCTTTGTTATGGAAGGATATTAATTTTTTCTATGCCTTGTGTTTTAATGTTGTCGCACGTGTGCTGGTTTATTTTAAACTTAAGCGGTTAAGCTTTTCATCAAACATTTGATTTTAAAATTTTGAGTTTTAGTAGGTGATGGATCGTCTTCGATCCATAAAAAAAGTTAGCTAATAGAATTTGAATGAATGAATTGTTGGTTTATAGAATTCTTGCTATTTTATTCTACATCATGTTGTTCGTTAAATATAATTATTATTTGCTTTCACTATCATTTTTCTTGATTTTTTAAAAGTACTATGTTTACAAAACTCGAAATTCTTATTTTAAATATTCTATACATTCATGTATGGCTTTTCTTGCTTAAGACTTTATTCATGAGTTATGTTAAATTTTATATTCATTACTTTATTTGCATAACGCATGATGAAAACAATTACTCTCCAATGTGTATTTGCTTAGTCTTCAATATTTAAGCACACATTAAGTATTAACTTTTCTGCGCAATACAATTCAATTCAGAAATGGATAGCGAAAGAGGGTAGTAGTGTATTTTCTTACTCTCTCTGCCGTTTTATCTTTTTCTGTCTTCTTAAGCAGTCCCATTCCTTTTGTCAGCAGTTAACTAATTATAGTTGGTACAATAAACGTAGAAAGATAAAGCATTCATTATAAATGTCATGAATTCAGACTAAGTAAGTATGAATAGTATTGATCTATATCTCTATATTGTGCTGTGATTCCATCTATTGCTAGATCCTCTACCAAGTCATGCTGACTTGCAGATATTAAATTTAAAAGTAAACCCTAATATCTTTAAAATTCTCTTTATTTTCATGTGTCTCTGTTTAAAAAAGCTTATAGGATTGTGTCAAATATAGTTTAAAAAAATCTTCAAGTTACTCGAGATAATTTCAGTGTAATGACTGACATATAAGATGAAGTCCTAATAATTGCACAAAATTGTACATAACTTTAAAAATAATCAGACTCACGCAAGATTACGTAATCCAAAAAGTTATTTTCATTCAGAAAAATAAAGTTTTAAACCATATTTTTAAAACATAGTTGAGGTTTCCCCAATTTGTCTATTGTGAACGGCATTAACTTTTCAAACTAAAGATTCAAAATAGTAAAATTATTGCTCAAAATAGGTAGCTTTGAATTAATTTCATGTTTAATATTTACTGTACTTAATAAACATTTTACTCATTTATACGACTTATTTTATTCATGGTCTATCTTTCTTATTTGTTGTGATTTTAAATAAAATATGCATATACTTTCAAGATTTTGAAACAATGCACAGAAAAATGCTCTACTACACACAGGGTAGGCTTTCTGTTGGCAGAAACCAGTTTTTGCCATGCCATTGGCAGAAACTGGTAAAAACCGGCAAAAACTTAAAAGCGTCTTCAATAACTCAAGTAATTGCTAAATGATATTCATTTGAGTAAACAAAAAAATAAAATCCTATGTTAGTGCCCTTGATTTAGTTTGGAAACTAAACTTTTCAATTGCAGATGCTTGTAATGTTTGGATTGATCTAACAAAGGACGAAAAATCAAATGGGTGCTTAGGAGAGAGACATACAAAATTTTAAACAGGCATTACTTAGTGTAACATGCTTGCTTGTATCATATGCTTATGTATCAAGTACTCCTGCCTTCCCCCCACCATACACATTCTGGAAAATGTTGAAATGGTGTACCTTAAGTTATATAATCATTTCTGATGAGAACTTAAAAAGTCCTTAATTTTCACTTTTAACTGACCCACCCTGCACAATCTAAAAAAGTAGAAATTATTTCCAATTACCTTGATATTGAAGATGAGTTTTGTGAACTAATAGTAATATTTCCTTCTAATTATATACAGTAAACTCCTGATTATCCGTGAGTCATTCAACAATCAAGAACATGTATTTTCGCAGCAAGAAGCTTAGGCCAAAGGCTGTTTTTTTCTCGAAAAATTGCAGATTTAAACTCATAGTTGTTTATGTTTTATTATTTATTGATTTGATTATTTTTTACATTTTCTTCATCCTGCATGCCCTTGTTATTTATTGATGTTCAGTTCTGTTGTGCAAAAATATAAAAACATTTTTATTGTGCTGCATATATTTTCACCATGGCTGCCACACTTCCGTCCAAGGGACGGATTTTTCGGCCATCGGTTTTTTTTCCATGTTCAAAATGATTTTTATAGATGAAACAAATCTTGACTTTTGAATCTCTCACTCTCAAAAAAGGTCTTATTCTTCTGAGGACAAAAAACCGGCCCACCTGCTAAAGTTAAAAGGATAAGCTGTTTTTTCCCCCAAAAAATAACTAAGATACTCAATCTGTTGATTTCAACCATTCTTATCTTAATCTGGAAAGTTTTGTTAAAGTTTTTATCACACTGCATCTTATAGCCAAAAATCTCATACCTGAAATTTTTTTTAATTACTTTTTTTTTTGTATGAAATATGAACTATTTATGTAACATGAACTATACAATCTGAAACTTTTTTCTGCAGTAACAAATAGAAAGTTTTTTTAATTGTATTTTATTATTAGGTTTTTTTCTACTTTTACCGCCTAAAAATCTTGGAAAATGATATGTTATTTTTTATTTAGGTTTGAATTTTTACTTAATCTTACAATTTGGTTTTACTATATAGTTACAGCATCAAAAATTAGCATTATATATGTCTAAAACATCAAACAAACTAAGCGCTAACATTTTGGTGGCGAAATGGAGCCACGCGCTTTTCAGTCCTGGCCAATTTTTAGAGTGGCACCCATGATTTTCACAAAACAAAATACTATGTATCAATAAACCCATGTTTGTCAGCAAGAATATTTTTTACCTTTGGTTGTCCCTCTCTATAGCCTTTTAGCGGTTTGGCCGCGATTTTTGATATCCACTGCACTTGTGCCTCTTAATTCCTCATATAATCGGGAGTTTACTGTACAGTTGAACTTAGTTAATGTGAAATGCCAGAAACTCCACAATTTGTTCGATTAGCTGTTATTTATAACAGTTGCATAAATAAGTGAAATAGTGAAAAAAACAAATGAGTATTGTCTTTAAAAAAATGAATTACTACTATTCATTATTACGGTATGAACATATCTGTTAGTTATTAAGATTTTCCATTTTTTGAAAAGAAGGATGCTAAACAGTGGAGGAACAAGTGATAATCCGCGTTGACACATAGAAAGTTCCGAGAAATGTCCACAGACAACAGGTATAAGGGCTTTATGCTCCACACAAAAATATTTAACTTATGGTTGACTTTTTAGTCTTACAAAATGATGTATAATTTCGACAAAAAAATGGCATTCATCAGCAAAAGTTTTCAGAGGAGGGGTAAAAATTTTTTGTTTGTCTTAGCCTAAACTTTCATTTGAATGCAACTATTGTGCATAAGATTTTCAATTTAATTATGTACAGTGATGTTCCTATCATTTTTTCTGAGAGTATACTCCCAGTAATCAATTATGCACAATATGTGTATGCGATCATATGCATAATATGAAAATTTTTTAAGCTTGAGGGTATAGGATATATGTTTTAAAAACGTTTGAGAGTATACGCGTACTATATGGAGTATACCCTAGGGGGGCACCACTGATTATATATAGGTTGCGTTCGACGAGCTCGACCGAGAGCGACCGGTTAGTTAATCACGTGACAGCTAATGATCACGTACTCCAATCAACCAATCAACTGCTTAGAATGGTAACCGGTTGATCATAGAACGCTTCGGTTAGTAACCAGTTACTTACCGGTCAACCGGTGAGTTTCGTCGAACGCAACCATAGTGGACCCTATCTGAACACTCGCTAAAGTGAGCAATGGCCTGAAACATAAATTTTTGGGAGGGCAGAACACAAGATAGTTCCAGAATACATGTGCATTATCCAATTTTCTCCTATAAAGAACACGTCCATAATCCAAACATTTTTGCTTGGTTCCATGATTGTTTCAAACCAACTTAACTAAGAAAATATTCGTTTTAACCGAGATTTTGTATCAACCGTGAATATTGGGAATTTAACAATATTTTTGCATTAATATTTTATTATTGGGTCTAAATGCTACTAAAATATATATATCGTCACCTCAGAGCAATAGTAGGATATCTTAGTATTATTCCTGGGATTACATTTCTTACTGTTGCTCTGAGGCGACAATATTCTCTTGCTATATTATTTTCTACTTTTTAAATTGAACAATCACTATTCGTATTCAACAACCAGGGGCATGCACAAAAATTTTGGGGCCCATCACAAATGACTTTCCCGTTACCCTTTATGTTGTTTATCCCTATTTTCATCCGTAGTTTAAAAAATATTTTGCCAACAGGTGTCCTCCCCCCCCCCTTTGCACGCCCCTGGCAATAACTAATCCGAGTTTTTTTTTCTTTTGTACTTCTTAAGTTAGTGCATACTAACTTGTACGAATTGTTTGTGTTATGTGGGAATTTAAATATTTTGTTTGAATGGTTAGCTATACAATTTTAGCAAACATTTAGAATTAATGTGAATGTTACTTGATGAAAAATACAAAATTTTTGTTTTTTCCCAATAAATAAGAAAAGATTTCAGAAAATTTTAGCTGCGAGCTGTCACATTTCCTCATCAATATCACAAGCCCAATGAATGTGCATGTAACTGAAGTTGGACAATTCCACGTGTCCAGAACATCTCTCGGCTGTCACATTGGGATGAAAACATCACACTGCGACAAACCATACATGTCGCATTACGACGTAACTGAAGTTGGACAATTCCACGTCTCCAGAACGTCTCTGGGCTATCGCATTGCGACAACCCATGCATGTCGCATTGTGACGTAACTGAAGTTGGACAATTCCATGTCTCCAGAACGTCTCTGCGCTGTCGCATTGCGACAACCCATACGTGTCGCATTGCGACGTAACTGAAGTTGGACAATTACACGTCTCTAGAACGTCTCTGGGCTGTCGCATTGCGACAACCCATGCATGTCGCATTGTGACGTAACTGAAGTTGGACAATTCCATGTCTCCAGAACGTCTCTGCGCTGTCACATTGCGACAACCCATACATGTCGCATTGCGACGTAACTGAAGTTGGACAATTCCACGTCTCTAGAACGTCTCTGGGCTGTCGCAATGCGACGACAACATCACATTGCGACGAACCATACACGTCGCATTGCGACGTAACTGAAGTCGGACAATTCCACGTTGCCAGAACATCTCTGGGACGTTTCTGGAATGTGCCGTGACGTGCCCGAGACGTTACAAACGTCGCAGTGCGACGTATTTGCTACGTTGCCGAGATGTGACTGTGCTATGTGGGTGCCGACACTGGCCGATCGCATCCGATGCTGCGCTGTATTGGTATTCTGAATTAGAAAATTACTTTTAAAACAGATTTTTTGCAAGACACTATAAATTTTTATACAAAGGTGCAATGAAAAAAAGTCATTTTACAATAATTTATCGATCTATAATACACGATACCGAAATGTACAGCGCTTATCTTCTGCTGACATTAGCCGATCGCATCCGATACTGTGCTGTATTGACAGTCTGAATTAGAAAATTACTTTTAAAACATATTTGTTGAAAGGCATTTTGAATTTTAAGGTGTAGGTTCAATCAAAAAAAGTCATTTTACAATAATTTATCGACTTATATAATCCACGATACAATGTACGGCGTTCCACTTCTGTCGACATTGGCCGATCACATCCAATACTATGCTGTATTGACATTCTGAATTAGAAAATTACTTTTAAAGCAGACTTTTTGCAAGACATTTTGAATTTTAATACGTAGGTAGGATTAAAAAAAAGTCATTTTACAATGATTTATCGATCTATAATACACGATACTGAAATGTACGGCGTTTTTATCTTCTGCCGACATTAGCCGATCGCTTCCGATACTGTGCTGTATTGGTATTCTGAATTAGGGAATTACCTTTAAAATAGTTTTCCTATTGGATGTTTGCTGCTTCTAATAAGTGGATAAAATTGAGAAAAATTATTCTGAAATAATTTAGGAATCTATTGTCTCCGATAAAGAAATGTATGGAGTTTCGCTTTTGCCGACATTAGCCGATTCCATTCGATATTGTGCAGTACATCCAGTGCTCTCTGATGACGCATGCGCAGACCCGGTAAGTTCTCTCGCTCCGCTCCGTCGAAGGACGCCATTGCTGTTGTTATTAGCTTCATCATTAACTCGTTCTGTGGGTAAGTTTGAAATCGTTTTCTATATTGAATAGAATTGCAAATTTCTTTAAACTAGAATTTGAAATGTGTTATACATTTTGCATTCACTCTTTGTTCAATACACATAGTGTTCTGAATACCCGAAAAAATCTTCCAAATTTGCTTGTGCTGTGTTTGTGATTGTTTTATGATGTCAATAGCGTGGGGGGGGGAGGCATTTCAATTAAAACTTTTTAGCATGTGCTATCCTTTATTATAAATTGTTCCTTTTCACGTTTTGAGAATCGAGCTATATTAACGTTATCGCTAACACTTACAAAAAAAAAAAAAAAAAAAAAAGACGCCGAACTGTTTAGTTCTATATGTTACAGCTATTTTGCTTTGTTTTATATTTTCTTATCTTGCAGAGATTTCATATAGTACAGGGAAATTGCATTTTAGCTGTTTTCAAGCATCGAGCAAGATAAAAACATATAAAATATTCTTTTTTTTCCCTTGAAAATTCTTCCCGTGCTCTTGAAAAAATAAGTTAGAATATAGTTAGAATAATTGTCATTTACTGTCAAGTATAAAGCTTATTTGTGAGGCAATATAAGTATTTAATTTATGTCAACAAACAGTTAATATATTTAACAATTCAGTTTTGAATCAGATATGTACAATTTCTGAACATTTTGAGGCTTCGAGGAAAAAAGATGGAAACTTTGATTCTTTACAAACATTTTTTTTTTAAACAGTGATGTTTTGATGAAAATAATTTCATGAATTCACAAATATTTTCAATATTTCAAGTGCATATAACATATTACTTTTCAGGGAAATCCAAACTCAGGAAATGGATAGGTACCGTAGCAAAAGAGGGTTGTAGTAAGTTTATGCTCTCTGACGCTGTTTTTTTTTTCTGGTGCACTTAACAGTAGTTGGCACTTGACATCAGTTTATGAAAGTAAAGGTATTGAGTTATTAAAGTAAGCAGAAATAGTATCTTTATCTCTGTTGTGCTGTGTATTTTCTCTGTATTGCAATTTCAGCGGTTGTATACTAAATTGTTCAAAGTTGTATGTAATATTAAATATTTATTTGCAATTTATTTGTGATTTGTGCTTATCCAAGTTATTTGAGATAATTGCAATATAATGGCTGGAAGTGAAAAGATACTAAATTCTATAATAATTGCTTAAAATTGTATCTGTAAAAATTATCATAACCACAAAAGATTACATAATCTAAAAGGTTACTTATTACATCATCCTACTTGCTGGAGTAGTAATTGCTTGTTAGTATTTTAAATAAAAAGCATATATGCCTTCAAGATTTTGATGCATAGAAAAATGCTCAACTAACTACATAGATTTGAGGAAAAAAAGAAATCTCTTCAACTAACGAAATCCCTATTATAGCATATCATAGTGTATGTTGTTATTATATTTCCTTATTTTCAAAAACAAAATTTGAAATGTTTTAATATTTGCTATTTTATATCTAAATGTGAAAAAGATAATTTCTAATTATAAAGAGTATTTTGATATTATGGCAAATATGAGTTTAATGTAAACTTCTCATTAACATCTTTCAGTAATTTGATTTGTTTGCATCTGTTAAAAAAATTGACTTTTTCGATTACATAATTTTTAATTTTGTCTCAAGAATTATAGTTCAAGGTTAGGAACTTAACTTTAATAAAAGTTTAAATAGTTGTACAAGACTTTCAGTTGTATGTTGCTATGGTTCGCTGGTATAGGTATATCTATATATGATATTTTTCATATTTATTTTTGGAACTAGGATAGAATGCACTGTAATTTGGTAAAAAATAAAATGCATACTTGAAACATAACAGTAATGTTTATTATTTAGGTTTATTTAATTACTGCCTTTTTTAATATCTATGTGATTTTCCCTGCCAGAGGTTCAAGTTGTGCCGCCCGTATGACCTCTTGATCTTTTCAGCAGGGAATCCTCTCTCATCAGACTCTAGAGATGAATGATCCTGTTTGTCCACACAACAGAAGATCTTCGACCGTCTGGCTTCGAACCCGCAACCCTTTAGTCCACTTCACTGATCCATGATTTGGTAAGTTTGCTCAATAATAAAGCCAATTATAAAAAGGTTTTGTATCGCGATTTTTTTTAAATGTTAAAGCATTTCCATGTAACTGATGTAACATAGTAAATTTATCTATGTTTAGAAAAATTATTAAGCTGAAACAACACATCTAAATTGATAATTTCTTTCCTGATACAGCATTTGGGTCATTCCAAAGTTAGGGTAGTTCTCAAAAGGTGAGAACAAAAACATTGCTTTTGAGCCATTTTTAAAATTTTGGAATTTGAAATCAATTTTGCTTTTATTGCATAGCATGTATACCTCGAACATCATACACAAACATAAAAAGACAGCAGGTATTTATGCAATTTAATGATCGTCTGTAGATAACAGATTTTGGGCATATAGTTGTCCGGTAGGTAACAGATTTTTGGACATCATCATAATCAGGGCTGTGGAGTCGGAGTCGGACTAATTTTGGGGTAAAGGAGTCGGAGTCAGAGTTGTTAGAAACCATGCTGACTCCGACTCCGGGGCTCTTTTTTTCTTTCATTTTCACTGACTCTCCTTGCATTTTTTAAAAACTGACTACCAATTGGTTCGATTACATGTATAAAAAGCTACTAATGAGAAAATAACTGCCATTATGGCAATCAGCTAGCTTGAGTGCTTACCGAACTTTCTGTAGCCGTCCCCTAGTTTTCTTGCCTTTTAACTTAACTAATAGCAACTGTCAGCAGACTGTTTTGTTGCCTAATATTGTCAAGTAATCACTTTCAAATAAAAATAGAAACATAGTGTTTTGTTCAATCTCAGTTATAAAATAGTATAAAAGGAACATAACAATTTAGTTAGACGAGGCCTGTAGCTCAGGTGGAAACTTTTGAGAGTGATCCGCAAACTCAGATAAGTTCTGGCGAAAATGCACAAATCCAAAAGATCCGATGAAATAATCGATTTTTTGTTCTTTATTAAGACTATTTCTATAAGCTTAGTTCTCACTAAAAAGTATGGAACAAAATAAGTGTAAATCATTTCTTGGTTACAACACTCAATAATTACAGTTAATCTTAAAATCTTCATATGAAGGTTAATCTAAAGCAGCCAGTGAAATTTAAATTAAAAATTTAGCGAAGAAGAAATATAGGTATAGTAAAAGCTATTCGTACACATTTGTACACCGCCGAATTTTGTGTAAAATTAGCTCCTGATGTATATGGGCCCTATATTTGTTGAAATTTTATTGATAAAGTATAATTTAAAATATATCCGGGAAAATTTTCAGAATTGAAATATTTATATTTTTTATAAACTCTGAAATTAACTTTGGAAGTCACCTACCAGATGGGTGTCACCCGGGCCAAACCACCCCCTCTCAAGAACTTTGCCGGGAAAAAAGCTTTTCTCTCAAGTTACAGCTTTCAAAAATTGAAAGCACACGATTTGATCAATATCTATTTGTTAAACATTAAAGGGGGGAGGGAAAATTACAGCTAATCCTTCTCAATTTTTTTTAAAGGGATTTTTAAGTCATCTCACTTTTAAACTCGTAACTATTGGAAAATTTGAGTTTTAAATTGAATTTCTAACGTTGTATGTGTCTTGGGTTTACAATGAAAAAACAAAAGGCAAAATTTTCATAAAAAAGAATTAATATTTCAATCTCTGTTTAGAGGTTTTCCCCCTTTCCCTGAAGAAAAAAAGGGAATTGAAAAAGTACAATTTAAAAAATAATAATAATAATAAAATCAGGAGTCGGAGTCGGGCGTTTCAAAATCCAGGAGTAGGGGTCAGAGTCGGCCATTTTCCTTCCGACTCTGCAGCCCTGATCATAATGAAAGTTTCACTTTTTGAACTTTTCCAATGAAAATTTTATCTATTTTTAAATCCTGCAATGAAAAATAGAGGATTTATGAAGTACATGAGTGACCTTATATACTGGTCTTAAAATAATAAAATTTTGTTATGGTTTTGTATAATCCGAAAAAAAAAACATCCATTTTGCCGGCGCAGGTGATCAAGTCGCCAAAACCGCCGCTGTTGGCGAAAACCTGAATTCCTCTCTGGTAACCCTTTGCATATTATACGCTGTGAGTTGTCGCCAATCGAGGTTTGCTTGGCGATTTTTGCCGCCTTTGTTTACTACTCGTTACATCATAACTTGAGTTTCTACTGTTATTTATGTAATGTCTAATGCATAATGTATTAATTGTTCAAAATAGCAATGAATTAAAGAAATTAACATTATAATAGCCTTTAGTTGGTAAGGTTACAAGACAGAAGAGCATATTATAATATTGAATAAATGGACAGAATTATCGGCGTCTAGATCATAACGCAATTTGGACATCTCACATATATGTTTAAGAAAAGTGATTTTACTTCAAAGATACTGCATAAAAACATATGAAAACACTTTAAAATGATTAACAATTGATTTTGAGGATCAAAAAATACCTTTAAAACATATAAATCATATATTTAGTACTCAAATACAGGGGTCTGGCCAGAGCAAATTTGGGTCCGTTAACGGACCCTTTACAAAAATCCGATCAACCAAAACGGACCTTTCACAAAAATCCAATCAACCAAAACGGACCTTTCACAAAATCCCGATCAACCAAAACGGACCCTTCACAAAATTCTGATAAACAAAAACGGATCTTTCACAAATTGTTTATTGAAAGAGCAAATCTCAGATTAAAATAATACAGCATATTTCCTGTATAAAAACGAAAATGGTTGGAACCTTTTTTAAAGTTAAATTAGAGGAATCAACTTACACAAAATCAGCTAATTTCGCAAAAGAAAAAAAAAATCGGCACTCCAGTGATGCTCCTGCAAGCCATAAATAATTACTACGGCCAAATAAATATAATGCCTGTTGTTGGTTTCTTTGAAAGAAATTAACAGCTGAAAGTCAGTTTGGTTTACAATTTTGCTTGTTTGTTTTATGCAGCGGTGTTGTTGTAAAACTTCTTTGAAAAAGCGTCAACATTCTCTGAATAGGCGTAGTAATCACTTTTCTCCCCACTCATGATTTAATAATCAATAATATACAGCGAAATGAACTTAGAACTGCAAAGGGTAGTAGGGGGGGGGGGTGATCGCTTCAGATAGGGTTACCAAATTCAAACTAATC